>NC_133618.1:158326106-158926106 GCF_048593235.1 Sminthopsis crassicaudata
AGGGGTGTGATCTCTGCCGTTTCTGTGAAAGGGCTTTTGCCCCAGTGTGGATGCTCCGTCTTGGCAGCAAGCCAGGAGCGGTGGAGAGGGTGTAAACACTGGAGGTGAAGATTAAAACCCCAGAAAGCCAGCGTCTCTCAGAGCCCGGCCACCCCCAACCCCCACCTGGACTGACTTGGTGCGTTCTCGGAGCCTCAGAGCACAGACTCAGTACAGTCATTGCTGTTCTGTTAGTGGCTCTCTGCTGCCCTACCCCCAGTCTGTAGAGGAAGCCCATTAATACCATCCAGCCCCATCCCCCGCAAAACAGACCAATTGTTTCTCTTGTCAGTTTGTTTTCTTTGATTCCTACTCTGACAAAATGAACAAAAAATTCAAAAGGGCTCTAACCATTGACAGCTTCTGTGTGGAGAGGGAGCAGACTTCAAATGCTGAAGAGACTAGGAACAGAATGTCCCCAGATGTATCCCCTGGGAGGGATATAAGCTGCTCCTCAATACAAAAGAACCTCATAGAGGAAATCAAAAAGGCTCTCACAAGAGAGCTGGAAGAGAAATGGGAAAAGGAAAGGGAAGCTTGGCAAGAGAGCCTGGAGAAGTCATCCCATGCATTCAAAGACAGAATGGATAAAGAAATCAAATCATTGAGAAACAGGATTAGTGAGCTGGAAAAGGTAAACAACTCCAAGGAAAACAGGATTAGAGAGCTGGAAAAAGAAATCAGCTCTCTAAAAAATACAATGGAAAAAAATTCCATAGAAGATAAAAACTCAATTGGACAATTACAAAGAGATATAAAAAAAGTGAGTGAAGAAAATACATCATTGAAAATTAGACTGGAACAAGTAGAAATGAATGACTCAAGGAGAAACCAAGAGGGAGTCAAGCAAAACCAGAGAAATGAGACAATTGAAAAGACTGTCAAGTACCTTACCAGAAAGACAACAGACCTGGAAAACAGATCCAGGAGAGACAATTTGAGAATAATCGGACTCCCTGAAAAATGGGAAGAAAAAAAGAGCTTGGACACCATTTTCGAGGAAATTATCAAAGAGAACTGCCCAGACGTTTTGGAAACAGAGGGTAAAATAGACATTGAGAAAATTCATCGATCACCTACTGAAAGGGACCCTAAAATCAAAACGCCAAGAAATATAGTGGCCAAGTTCAAGAACCATGAGACAAAGGAAAAGATATTGGAAGCTGCTAGAAAAAAACAATTCAGATATGGAGGATCCACAATAAGGATAACACAGGATCTAGCAGCGTCCACATTAAAAGAACGCAGGGCCTGGAACATGATATTCCGAAAGGCTAAGGAACTTGGTATGCAGCCAAGAATAACTTACCCAGCAAGAATGAGCATCATTTTCCAGGGAAGAAGATGGACATTTAACGAAATAAATGAATTCCATCTATTTTTGATGAAAAAACCAGACCTACATAAAAGGTTTGATCTTCAAATACAGAACTCAAGAGACTTCTAAAAAAGGTAAAAAGAAATCTTGAGGACTATACTTCTGTCAAAAAAATATGTAAAGAACATATGTACAATTTGTCTTAGAAACTAGAGGTGGAAAGAAGATTATATCATAAAAAAGTATAAAGTGGTGGTACTACATCTCATGAAGAGGCAAAGGTAACCTACTATATCTGAGAGAAAGAAAGGAGGGAGATGAACATAGCGTGTATCAATAGACATATTCGATTTATGGTGAAACTTCTTCCACTTCATTGAAAAGTGAAAGGGAAGGAGTAAGCTAAGGGGAAGGGAATACAGTAATTTCGAGGAAAAGGGATAAAATAAGGGGAGGATCTTTAAGGTGGGGGAGGGATCCTAAAAAGGGAGGGCTGTGAAAAGCAAGTGGTGTTTACCAGTTTAATACTGGATAGGAGGGTAAAAGGGAAAGAAAGGGGAAAAGCATAAGCAGGGGTTAATAGGATGGCAAGCACTATAGAATTAGTCCTTCTAACCATAAATGTGAATGGGGCAAACTGCCTCATAAAGAGGAAGCAGTTAGCAGACTGGATTAAAAGTCAGAATCCTACTATATGTTGTTTACAGGAAACACACCTGAAACAGGATGAGACATTCAAACTAAAAGTAAAAGGGTGGAGCAGAATCTATTATGCTTCAGGCAAAACCAAAAAAGCAGGAGTAGCCATCCTCATCTCAGATCAAGCAAAAACAAAAATTGATCTAATTAAAAGAGATAAGGAAGGGCATTATATCCTGCTAAAGGGAAGCATCAATAGTGAAGCAGTATCAATATTAAACATGTATGCACCAAGTGGTGCAGCATCTAAATTCTTAAAAGAGAAATTAAGAGAGCTGCAAGAGGAAATAGATAGCAAAACTATAATAGCGGGAGATCTCAACCTTGCACTCTCAGAATTAGATAAATCAAACCACAAAATAAATAAGAAAGAAGTCAAAGAGGTAAATAGAATACTAGAAAAGTTTGATATGATAGATCTTTGGCGAAAGCTAAATGGAGACAGAAAGGAATATACTTTCTTCTCAGCAGTTCATGGAACCTATACAAAAATTGATCATATACTAGGGCATAAAAACCTCAAAATCAAATGCAGTAAGGCAGAAATAGTAAATGCATCCTTTTCAGACCATAATGCAATCAAAATAACATTTAATAAAAAGCCAGGGGAAAATAGACCAAAAAATAATTGGAAACTAAATAATCTTATACTAAAGAATGATTGGGTAAAACAGCAAATCATAGACATAATTAATAACTTCACCCAAGAAAATGACAATAATGAGACATCATACCAAAATGTGTGGGATACAGCCAAAGCAGTAATTAGGGGAAGTTTTATATCTCTACAGGCCTACCTGCATAAAATAGAGAAAGAGAGGGCCAACGAATTGGGTTTACAACTAAAATTGCTAGAAAAGGAACAAATTAAAAACCCCCAGATAAACACAAAACTTGAAATTCAAAAAATAAAAGGTGAGATTAAAAAAATTGAAAGTAAAAAAACTATTGAATTAATTAATAAAACTAAGAGTTGGTTTTATGAAAAAACCAACAAAATAGACAAACCCTTAGTAAACCTGATTAAAAAAAGGAAAGAGAAAAAGCAAATTGATAGTCTTGAAAATGAAAAGGGTGAACTCACCACTAATGAAGAGGAAATTAGAACAATAGTTAGGAGCTACTTTGCTCAACTTTATGCCGATAAATTTGATAACTTAAATGAAATGGAAGAATACCTTCAAAAATATAGCTTGCCCAGATTAACAGAGGAAGAAGTAAGTAGTCTAAATAGTCCCATCTCAGAAAAAGAAATAGACCAAGCTATTAACCAACTTCCTAAGAAAAAGTCCCCAGGACCAGATGGATTTACAGGTGAATTCTACCAAACATTTAAAGAACAACTAACTCCAATGCTATGTAAACTATTTGAAAAAATAGGGATTGAAGGAGTCCTACCAAATTCCTTTTATGACACAGACATGGTACTGATACTTAAACCAGGTAGATCGAAAACTGAGAAAGAAAACTATAGACCAATTTCCTTAATGAATATTGATGCTAAAATCTTAAATAAGATATTAGCAAATAGACTTCAGAAAATCATCCCCAGGATAATACACTATGACCAAGTGGGATTTATACCAGGAATGCAGGGCTGGTTTAATATTAGGAAAACTATTAGTATAATTGACCATATTAATAATCAAATTAATAAAAACCATATGATCATCTCAATAGATGCAGAAAAGGCATTTGATAAAATCCAACATCCATTCCTACTAAAAACGCTTGAGAGTATAGGAATAAATGGACTATTCCTTAAAATAATAAGGAGCATATATTTAAAACCTTCAGTAAACATCATATGTAATGGTGATAAACTAGAACCTTTCCCTGTTAGATCAGGAGTGAAACAAGGTTGCCCACTATCACCATTACTATTCAATATAGTACTAGAAACTCTAGCCTTGGCAATAAGAGCCGAGAAAGAGATCCAAGGAATTAGAGTAGGAAATGAAGAAATCAAATTGTCACTTTTCGCAGATGACATGATGGTATACTTAGAGAACCCCAAAGACTCTGCTAAAAAGCTATTAGAAATAATTCAGAATTTTAGCAAAGTCGCAGGATACAAAATAAATCCACATAAATCCTCAGGATTTTTATACATTACCAACACAATCCAACAGCAAGAGATACAAAGAGAAATTCCATTCAAAATAACAGTCGATAGTATCAAATATTTGGGAATATATCTACCAAAGGAGAGTCAGGAATTATATGAGCAAAATTACAAAACACTTGCCACAAAAATAAAGTCAGATTTAAATAATTGGAAAGACATTCAATGTTCTTGGATAGGCCGAGCGAATATAATAAAGATGACAATACTCCCCAAACTAATCTATTTATTTAGTGCTATACCAATCAGACTCCCAAGAAACTATTTTAATGACCTAGAAAAAATAACAACAAAATTCATATGGAAGAATAAAAGGTCGAGAATTGCAAGGGAACTAATGAAAAAAAAGTCAGAGGAAGGTGGTCTAAGTGTACCTGATTTAAAGCTATATTATAAAGCAACAGTCACCAAAACCATTTGGTATTGGCTAAGAAATAGACTAGTTGATCAGTGGCATAGGTTAGGTTCACAGGACAAGATAGTGAATAAAAATAGCAATCTAATCTTTGACAAACCCAAAGATCCCAAATTTTGGGATAAGAATTCATTATTTGACAAAAACTGCTGGGAAAACTGGAAATTAGTATGGCAGAAACTAGGCATGGACCCACATTTAACACCACATACTAAGATTAGATCAAAATGGGTCCAAGATTTAGGCATAAAGAACGAAATCATAAATAAATTGGAGGAACATGGGATGGTTTACCTCTCAGACTTGTGGAGGAGGAAGGAGTTTGTGTCCAAGGGAGAACTAGAGACCATTATTGAACACAAAATAGAACATTTTGATTACACCAAATTAAAAAGTTTCTGCACAAACAAAACTAATGCAAACAAGATTAGAAGGGAAGTAACAAATTGGGAAAAAATTTTTACAGTTAAAGGTTCTGATAAAGGCCTCATCTCCAAAATGTACAGAGAATTGACTTTAATCTATAAGAAATCAAGCCATTCTCCAATTGATAAATGGTCAAAGGATATGAACAGACAATTTTCAGATGATGAAATTAAAACTATTTCCACTCATATGAAAGAGTGTTCCAAATCACTATTGATCAGAGAAATGCAAATTAAGACAACTCTGAGGTATCATTACACACCTGTCAGATTGGCTAAGATGACAGGAACAAATAACGATGAATGTTGGAGGGGCTGTGGGAAAACTGGGACACTGATGCATTGTTGGTGGAGTTGTGAAAGAATCCAACCATTCTGGAGAGCAATCTGGAATTATGCCCAAAAAGTTATCAAAATGTGCATACCCTTTGACCCAGCCATACTACTACTGGGCTTATACCCCAAGGAACTACTAGAGAAGGGAAAGGGTCCTGTATGTGCCAAAATGTTTGTGGCAGCCCTTTACATAGTGGCTAGAAGCTGGAAGATGAATGGATGTCCATCAATTGGAGAATGGTTGGGTAAACTATGGTATATGAATGTTATGGAATATTATTGTTCTATAAGAAATGACCAACAGGAGAAATATAGAGAGGCTTGGAGAGACTTACATCAACTGATGCTGAGTGAAACGAGCAGAACCAGAAGATCATTATACACTTCAACAATGATACTGTACGAGGATGTATGCTGATGGAAGTGGATTTCTTCAACATAGAGAAGAGCTAATCCAATTCCAATTGATTAATGATGGAAAGAACCAGCTACATCCAGAAAAGGAACAATGGGAAATGAATGTAAACTGTTATTTTTACCTTCTGAATCCAATTCTTCCTGTGCAACAAAAAATTCGGTTCTACACACATATATTGTATCTAAATTATACTGTAATATATTTAACATATATAAGACTGCTTGCCATCTGGGGGAGGGGTTTGGGGGAGGAAGGGAAAAAATCTGAATAGAAGTAAGTGCAAGGGATAATGTTGTAAAAAATTACCCATGTATATGTACTGTCAAAAAATGTTATAATTATAAAATAAAATAAAAATAAATATTAAAAAAAAAAAAAAAAAAAAAAAAAAAAAAAAAAAAAGTAAAATGCTTTGAGGATTCATAAGGAACAATGAAATTACATCCATAGAGAATCAAGGAAGCCTTTTTAAAGGAAGGTTCATTGGGATTGAATTACAAAAGTAATATTTAAATTGTAATTCCTTCTTTACTATAATTTTTTCTATACTTTCTGATCACGTTCCAGAACAAGTAACAGTTTTCATTTTTCTCAAAGATTAAATTAACAGTATCATAATTCTTATATAGCTCTTGAATTGTTTCAGGTTAAAGAAATATTCAGGGAACTGAACAAAGTTCTTACAAAAGTTCTCAGATCACTTAAGAGAATTTAACATGTCCTGGTTTCTAGTTGATGTTTATACTAAATGATGGCTACATATTGATTTATAAGTATATCAACTTCAAAAATGTATGTTCATGGTGATGTTTAAGGAAAAGTGGATAGTTATTACTTGGGTTTTTTTTAATATAAGTTTAGTTTTGAATAAAAGAAATTCCATAAATAGATATGTTCAAAGACTGAAATTCTTCATTCTTTAAATTTTACTAAATTGACTAAAATTTTAAGTTTACTAAAAGATTTAAATTTGTCTAAATTTAAATTGACTAACAGATAGTTTGCCTTAAAAAGAAAATGTGCCACGTGGTAACTTACAATTATCATAGAAATTAGAAGTAGAAAAGAACTATTAGATCCCATCTGGTCCATCCCCTAGGGGCCAGTGTCCTATTCCCTATAGAATCCTGGCACTGAATGTCTCAACAGATCTCCAACCCTTTCTGAAGGACCATGAATTTAATCTTTTGGCCTCAGTAAATTCTGCTTTCATAATAAAGTATTCTTTCCACATGTACCAAAGCATCTTGGGAGAAAAGGAAAAAAAAAAATTTCTGTTGATTAGGTTGTCAAGTAGAAAGAACTAGAAGCTCATCAGTATGGTCTGCTGGACTGTTGAACAGCAACAAAAATTATGTAAGGAAATGTTTTCTTTAGATGCATTTTTTTTCTCTTAATTATCTCCTCCAAATAATTTGTCATCAATAAAAAGTACTGTTATTTCTTTGGTAGAGAATCTAATATCTGCATAATTAAATTTTAAATGATATGCAGGTAAGGTCATATATATTAAAATTTTACTTTTTAAAAAATTCTAATTCTACAGTCAGAGGTTCTGCGTTCAAATCCTTCCACTGATGGTTACCATCTTTGAATCTTGGGTGTCCTTTAATCTCCCTTATTCTCAATTTTTTCATTTGTCACATGTGGATAATTACCTTTTTGGGGGGCAGTTGAGATTTTGTTGTTTTTATAATGTTATAAATGTTGGGAAAGTGGATGGATGTAGTATAAATTGAAAAAAGCAGATGTGAATCTTTTTGTTCTTCAGAAAGTTTAAGTTTCAAGTCTTTCTTTAATGGCCTTTGAATAAATTGTACAAGCATGCTCATAATTGGTTTCCACTTAAAAATTTCACTGTATTAGATCATGTTAACCCAGAAGACATATAGGCAAAAGTCTGACCTAGGTTTATTTGTTTTCTTTTGGTTTTTTCTCTTTATGTCTGGAATGCACTTCTTCCATGAAATAACTATCAGAGCTGAATTTTGGAAATAGTTAAATAAATCCACAAATTCAAGTAATGAATCTATCATCTTGCAATAAGTAAAGTAATCTCAGAGGAAACTTTGTAAAGGTGAAATAACACTTTCAAGTTCATTAGAAAATTATTTAGAACAATAACACCTGATTTACAAGAAGACACATGTATTAAATAATATCCTAGTGTATTGTAATTAATTCTCCACCCAAAAGTAAAGAAATTACTCCTACATAGAACTGTATTCTTCACATGATCCTAAGTATAGTACAGAAAAGCTGCAAAATGCATAAGCTCATGTAAAGTTTAGTGAATTTGTTTTAAAAGGCAAAGGCCAAGTAAAGAATTATCTTTTCTTGACACTAGATACTAAGTGAAAACAAAGGAACAGAAATTAAATATGAGTAGCTAAGGTTCTAATTTTATGTGACCCATTTTGTTTTCATTTTGTTTTTGTAAATTGCATTTTCTTGAGTAGAACTATTGACAGGACAAAACTGACTCATTCAACTAAAATGTCATATGAACAAGGACTAGTATTTACAAAATGTGATTTCCATTTTGGACTTTCTACAAATTATAGCAGGAGACACATTTTTTTCCTAAACTCTTAACTACATATAATTTATATTGTTCTGTAATGATAAATAGAATAGCTATGTTGCCTCATCTTCTGACTATTACTTGAAGAATGGTTCCTAAACATACTAACTTAGCCTCAAATCAGTTGTCATTGAGGTTCAGTTTTAGCTGCTATTACATATATGTCTGCTAGGACAATCTTGAACCAGTTATTATTAAACTTTAAATCTTTCAGTTTTCATGAACACTGAACATTAGTTAAAAGATTTTGTACTTTGGGCAGGATTCTATTCAAAACCCGATTATCTTCCTATTTCTCTTTGAGTGGGAAAATGTTTGTGAGCGGTATGCGCCAATGAAGGAATTAGTGCCTTATACTGACCTGAACATAGCAATAACAGCTTCCGATCTATAAAGTCATGCTGCCTGTCAGGTTTAAGTAAAGAAAAGGAAACACACTGGGAATATGCTAGATAAGATAAGATAATGTTAGTAATATTTTCAGCCTGCTCTTTTTATCCTCACAAGATATTTCTATAGCTTCCTCATCAGGCTGAATGGATCCATCAGGTTTAACCTTCATCCTATAGCCATTGCCCTCTCTGAGTGATGAGGACCAGCTCCTACCATCTGCTCTTCCTTTCCCTCGTGGGCAATCAGGGGGCTTCCTTCAGTGTCTAGTGTGTGGTAAATGGGAAACTTGCCACATGCTATTTGTTCAGTTTGCAAGTCAATGAAAGATTTGAAATTGAACCATAATCAAGGGCTAGGAATTTCCAAACCCACTTATCCAGTGTTTGACAGTTTCATTTAGTTGCTCAATTATTATAACTTTATTCAAAATAAAAAATAATTGCTGGACAATCCTATTTCTATGAGGAAAAATCTAAGTATTATCTTTGAAAACATAGCCCAAACAATTAATAAATTTGAAAAAGTGAAGTATTTCTATTTTAGCAGACCAAGAAACATATTAATGTTTACCATTTATGATATTGGTTATTCCTTGCATTTTAAGCAGTATAATAGATGCAGTTGTGTGCATGTAAGCATATATCAAAGCTCTCCCATTCCTATTCAAAATCCTGTTGCCTTTTGAATAAGTCTCAGTGATAAAAAGTTTTGTTTTTTTTTTAAAACAAAGATATAACTTATCCTTTCTTTCTACCTGTACTCTTGAGCTTGTGTCCTTCAGAAAACTTGGATTTTTCTTCTCTCTCTTTATGACCTTTTGGAACAAGCTAAATTGTATTATTCACTAAACCTCTATGTTTGTATTTAGAGATATTGACCAAAATTAAAGGGAATGTGATTGAGAAACCCTTTCCAAGTGCAATGATACTATTGTTTTGAATGAATGAATTCTGTTGTGATTCAGAACTAGGAAGGAGATAAGGAGATTGGGGATACTAGAGCCTCAGCTTATTTTGGGAGAATACTAAAAGTGAAATGAAGTATAATTAGAGCTTGGGTCTAGATTTAGTGAACGATTAAGACATTATTCATCAAGAAGGTAAGAGCACAGGCATAAAAGCTTGAGTCCTTAGGGCTTAGTTCATGAACCAATGACTTAGTGGCTAAAAGTACAGGGAGTGAAGTAAAGGAAAGAAGTATTGATAATTTTTACATGACTACTCACATCCCTTTCTCTCTGTTCTCACAACCACTATCTTTATTTAGCTCATTGTCACCTGAATCATTGAGGTCTTCCTTCCAACTGTTTTATCTAGATCCAGTCTTTCTTTTTTTCAATTGATATTTCTAATGAGTAAATCTGACTCTTCCTCAAGAAGTTTCAAGGCAACTTTTATTGCCTCTTTCAACAATAAAGAGTTATTTAAACTGTTATTTAAAGATATTCACAAGTTCTTTTCAACTTATTTTTAAGAAAAAATTGTGAAATATAAACATCTTTTTAATTTTAATTTTTAAAAATGATTTATAAAGAATCATAAAAATTCTTGTAGTTGAATTGTCAAAGGCCCCTTTTTCCTGAAAATTTCATTAGACAGTTTTATAGGTAGAATAGCTTATTTCACTCTTCCATATTTCCCACAGCACCTAAACAATAAGAAAGTTTAATATACAGTTACGTACAAAGTATATATAGTTGAAATATAAAATTTTCTTGCTAATTAGTGTCATCAGTTTCACCAGATAACCAGCACTTCTAATTTGTGTCTCGTAAAGTTGTCTTCAAGACTATTTTGAAACTAAACTGACAACTCAAGTAGAAATATATCCAAATCTAAAAAAGCTCTCTCATTTAGGCTCTTAATAGCTTTCCTTAAAATTTCTTCTGCTTACATTCAAAAGTCAAATTACTTATAAGGGCTAAGTAGTCTACCACCGGTGCTCCTTCTGAATTCAGCAGAAAGTCAGATTTTGAGTGAACTTTCTACTTAGGTCATTTGAGATAATAGAGTGATACTTTTCCCCAAAAAAATTAGTGAGTAATTATTGCTCATTAATAGTTCTACCGTTTAGAAAATAGCCTTCCATTAAATGATAGACTTGAGATATAAATTGAGGGCATCTTTAGAGGAACCAAAAAGCATATTTTTTAAAAATTAAAATTATAGGGAAATAACAACCCCTGACTTTCAGAAAACTTTTTAAAAATACTTCAGTCTCTCTCTAATCATAGTTTTTTCAACTTTGGTATTAAATAATTAAATCATAAATCCAAAGGATGGTAGTAAGATGGGCTCTCTCAAACATAACAGCTTTGGGAAATAAAAATCCTCAGTTTGCTAGTCCCTGAACTAAAGGAAATCACTGTACACTGACAAAATGCAAGTATCCTTTGGAGTATCTGTTGATGTAATGTCTTTTTGCAACACACTTGTAACAGATGATGTGCTCTGTTCCTTAAGTTGTTGTTTTGATACTGCATAACTTTAGTGACCTATAGTGTTTCCTGATGATTAGAAGCAGTCAGAATCAAGGATCCAAGGGGTCATCCATAGGATGACCTTTGTAATGCTAGATTGTTGTTTTGAGTTCTCTGAGATTATGTCTTTTGAGGTAATGATGGGTGTTTTATGGTTTCCAAGGGGAATTCAAATGGAAAGTGCACACATTACAAAAAGGCACTTCTGTCCAGACTCCAGCAAGTTAATTCACACACACACACACACACACACACACACACACACACACACACACATATATTTCAGAAGCTTTTTGTCAGATGAAGGACATTTATTTGATCTTTGATTCCAAATTGATGTGTAGAAATCTTTGTTGCTGCACCCCTCAGATTTGGAGCAGAAGTGACAATCATACATCATCTTGGTCCTGTCATCCTTATGCAGGAATTTGCACCAATGTCTCTTCTTTCAAAGTCATTTCAATCAGTGTTGGCACACAACAGTTTACTTGCCACTTATGTGATATATGAGCACATTCTCTATTCTTCTCATAGGTAGCTTTAAAAAAATTTTATAGACAATAGCACCTAACCATCCCACTGCTGAGGCTAGCAGTGATCATGTATGGTTGCTCCCCATCATACATTGCTATTCCACGTGGATCTCCAAGTAGAACTCAAGGTGGCCCAAACTCATCACCTTTTGTTTTAGCTTCACCTACATTTTCAGCTTTATACTCTACCACTAACCCCTCAAAAAGTTATTCCTTATAATAGAAAACAAAACAAAGGAAGAAAATGAGTAACTAAAAGAATTCAACAAAAGTAACCAAGTTAGGATTTCCATATATCTTGTTTTTTACCTATATAAAGAAACCAGAACATGCGTTTTTTATGTTTCTCCTTTGGGCCAATTTTCATGATTGTAATTTCACAGTATCATCTAAATTAATTTTGTTGGTTTTGTTCCTCCCATTTATATTGTTGCAGGAATTCTATATGTTGTTTTCCTGATTCTCTTTTTTTTCTCTTTGTATCAGTTCATTTTCTGTTCCGTGTTTTATACTATTCATGTTTCACTCCAATATTCATCCTACATAGCCTTTCTTTTAGCACAGTAATGTTCCATTGCATTTATATTCCATAATTTTTAGGCCATTTCCTAATCTGTTGATAACTGCTTTGTTTCCAAAAAATTTTTGCTATCACAAAAAGTGTTTCTATAGATATTTTTGTGTGTATATGGCCCTTCCTTTTTTGTCATTGACCTCTTGAGGATAGTTGTCTAGCCATGAAATTACTGGGTTAAAAGGCATGGACATTTTAGTCATTTTCTTAATATAATCTTCTTTTACTTATTGTATACCTAATTTGTTCCATTTACTGATGTCTCCAATTTAAATAGTTTAGTGATGACTTTATTTATGATATAGTTTGAGATCTGGTATTGATAAACTCCTTTCCTTTTCCTCTTTTGAATTTTCTTGGGATTCTTTACTTTTTATTTTTCTGTATGGATTTCATTATTTTTTCAATCTTCACATAATAATCCTTTTAGTTGTTTGATTGGTATGATGTGGAAGAAATCAATGGCATTGACATTTTTATTATTTTGGCCCAATTTATCCATGAACACTTAATATTTTTTAAGATATTAAAGTCTGAATTTTTCCTGCAGTTTTATAATTGTAATTAAAAGGTTCCAGGATATATTTTAATAAATATACTTCCAAATATTTTATATACTCTGTAGTTTTCTTTCTAGCTCTTTCTGCTGAGTTTTGTTGGTAATATATAGCAGTACTGATGATTTGTGTAGATTTATTGTATATCCTTCAACTTTACTAAATTTGTTGTTTCCATTAATTTTCATTGACTCCTTATGATTTTGTAAGTAAATTATCTTTTCATCCTCAAAAGAAATAATTCTGTTTTCGCTACGTCTGTACTTATTCTCTTTAATACCTATTGATTTTGTCTTATTGCTATGATTAGCATTTCTAGAATTATGTTAAGTAGTTTTTTATCTCTTTGGGAAACTATTTGTGGACTTGTTCAGTTTATTTTTTAATTGGTATATTTAATAGTCTAATTCTTTTTCAATCCCACTATTTTTTGGCGTATCAATTGATTTCCTCTGAATTGTCAGTATTGTTTGTCAGTTATTTTGTACAAAATAATTTCTTATAATTTTCTCTGCATTGTTATTAATTCTTCTTTTCATTTTTGACAAAAACAGTTAAGTTTTCCTCTATGGCTTTTAATCTTATTAATGACAATTTTACTTTTCTGATTTCTATTTTGTTGCTTAGTTGGGGGAAGGGATTAATTTTTGTTAAAAGTTTATTTTTACCTCCAATTCATTTATATTCTCATTCTCTCTCTCTCTCTCTCTCTCTCTCTCTCTCTCTCTCTCTCTCTCTCTCTCTCTCTCTCTCTCTCTCTCTCTCTCTCTCTCTCTCTTTTTTTTTTTTTTTTAGGCTGGGATTAAGTGACTTGCCTAGGGTCACACAGCTAGGAAGTGTTAAGTGTCTGAGACCACATTTGAACTCAGGTCCTCCTGAATTCAAAGCTGGTGCTCTATGCACTGCGCCACCTAGCTGCCCCTATTCTCTTTTTCATTAATGAAAGTGTATATCCTCTCAAAACAATTTCAGTTGGTTCCCATTAGTTTTGGTGTGTATTTTTGTATTTTTCTTTGACAAAAGTTTCAGTTTTTTCTCTAATTTTTCCTTCATCTCACCAGTTGTTAGAATTACATTATTTGTCTCCAATTACTTTTTTTTTTTTTTTTTTTTTTTTTGGCTGAGGCAATTGGGTAAGTGACTTGCCCAGGCTCACATAGCTAGGGAGTGTTAAGTGTCTGGGACCTAATTTGAACTCAGGTCCTCCTGACTTCAGGGCTGGTGCTCTATCTACTGTATCACCTAGCTGTCCCTCCAATTGTTCTATATTGAATATAATTTTTATTGCATAATGATCAATGTATGATGTATTTAATATTTCTACATTTTTGGTGAATTCCTTTGGTCATAATATATGGTCAATTGTAGTTGAGAAGCGAACAAATTCCTTTCTATTCTTATTCTGTAATTGTCTAAGAACTGCCAGTTTTATTTTTTGTAAAATTGTGTTTAGGTCTTTAACCTTCTTCTTGTATGTCTTTTAGTTAGATTTATTTGATTCTGGAAGAAATATATGAAGTTCTTCTATTACCATAATTTTGCTCTCTCTATATTAAGCATTTATATTGATTTACTATATATAGTGTCTATAGATGTAATTCCCCCACCCCCTTTATCTCTTTATCTTACCCATATTTACTTTGGGTGCATCTGAAATCATTATTACTACCTTTTTTTTTATTTCACTCAAAGCATTGATTTTGCCCTAGCCCCTCATTCTGATTCTATGTTTCAGGTATGTTTCTTGAAAACAGAATGTTTTTTAGATTCTTTTTCTAATCCATTCTACTATCCTCTTCCATTTAATATATGAATTCATCCCATTCATTTTGACTTTATACTTCTGATTGTTCCTTTTCACAGTGAACTAATAAAACTTCACATTTTTGTTTTTAAAGTTAAGTTTTTTAACTTAAGTGTTTAACTTGAAAATTATAAACAAGAATGATGACATTTTTGTCATTTAAAAAGCATTTTATTTCATTAACCTGGGAGTTTACATTGAACATATATAGTTCAAAATAATGTTTAAATTTTATTCAAAATTTGAATCACAAAGTTACAATACTCTGTTATTTATCTTTGTCCCCCCAGAAAATCAAAGAAAATGTAAGCCGTAGTATAACTATAAATTAGTTATTAAGAGGGGGCAGAGAATGACAACATTGATCGATAAAACAATCATTGTTCCTGAAAACCCTCCAATTAGTGGTAGAGGGCAATTGTGTAGTTTTACTCTCAATAAATATCAATGTTATTTTCTTGCATGTCTCCTATGTTGGATATTGTTATTGAAGTAAGAACAGTATCAGAGTCAGTCGAAGGTTGAAGTTGAAGTTTAAATTTAGCCTTTGTCTTCTGATTTCTCTACACACACACACACACACACACACACACACAATTAGATGACCATAATTGAGATATATAACTTCTCAGCTAAGATTTTCTTCTAAACAGGAACAATAATGCTGTACTTTTCCCATTTCTCAAGGAATTTGTTTATTTACTTTTCAATTCAACTGACTTTTGCTTTCTCAGCAAAAGAGCAACATTTCATTTATTGATATATTGTAATTTGGGAGATCTTCTATGATTGAATTGTTTTCTGAAAGACTCGTCAAAAACAGTACTTCAGTGTTGAAGTGCAAGTCATAAATGATAAAATATTCTGTACTCTGATCTCATCAGTTCTTATGATTTAAATTATGAGTTCTGTGCTGTTTTATTATCCAGTCAATTTATCAAGCTCTTACCTCTCTCTCTCTCTCTAAACTGCTAGACTCACATTTCCAATTGCCAAATGGACATCTCAAACTAGATATCCCACAGACATTGTGAACTTGGCATATCCTAAACTGAACTTAGTTTCTTCCCTGCATACCCTTCCCAATTTCCCTATTACTGTTAAGGATGTCACCTTCTTCCTAATTACCTAGGATGTCATTTTCAACTCTTCCCTCACTCCCTTTTTCTCTCCCTCTTTCACCCAGTCCTGGTCATTTTAACTTCACAGTGTCTCTTGAATATCCCCCCTTCTCTTCTCTGACCCTGCTGCTATTCTAGCGTAGGCCCCTTATTGCCTCATGCATGGAACATTGCATTAGCCTGCTGGTGGGTCTTTTTTGTTTCAAGTCTCTCCCCAATCCATCTTCCATTCATCCATTGATCTAATCTTTTTGAGGCAATAGACTGACCAGGGCACCTTCCATCATCCCTTCCCTCAGATAGGGCTTCCTATCACCTCCAGGGCCAAATATAAAAATCTCTCTTTGGCATTCAAAGCCTTTTATCATCTGGCTCTCTCCTACTCTTTCACTCTTCTTACACCTTTTTACATGGCTACATATTCCATAATTCAATGACCCTGGACTCTTTGCTATTCTCTAAATATCTCCAAATTCCAGGCACTTTCTCTAGATTGGAAACTAACTTTCCCCTTATGCTTGGAATTCTCTCCCTCCTCTTCTCTGCCTCTAGCATCCTCATCTTTCAAATCCCAGCTACAATCTTCCACAAAAATATTGGGTCCTTCTCTTTGTTATCTTAATTTACCTATATCTTTATCTATATCTATATATCTCTCTCTATATAAACATATATAGATATATCTGTCTCATCTGCCATTAGTTGTTTTCTTGTCTCCCCATTAGACTCTGTGTTCTTTGGGAGCCAGTACTGTTTTTTGCCTTTCTTAGTATTTCTAGCCCCCAGCAGAGTACTTGTAAACATTTAAATATAGAATTAAAAAGGCAAGTATAATTTGATAACATTGTTTTTTGTTGTTTGCTATCTATATGAATTTATTTGTGTGAAGTTTAAAGAATTTGTATATAGGAATGTGTTCTAGGATTTCTTGCCTTTCCAATTTCTAACTTTCCTTAGCTGATTGGCAAGTTAACAGAGGAAGTAGGAGAAGAAATAAAAGTAAATATAAACGATAAAAGTAACCTTTCCTAATGCTTTCCTTCTCATGACTTAGAATCTTAGAAAAAAAGGAACTTTTACTTTATGTGTCAGGGTCAATAAGCTCTTTATATTTGGAGGATCTGTTGAAATTAATATTGAGTCTGGAAAAAAAAGACTTTGGGGAAACATAAGAGCTACTTTTAAGCATATGAAGAGCTATCATTTGGAATGATTATATTTGTTCTGATTGGCCTCAGAAGACTGAACCACGAACAAAGGACAGAGCAAGGTTTCTAGACTTTGCACAAAGGCAAATTTGTAAAACAGATTTTTGATGCGAAATGGAAGGGACTCAGCAGTCCTTTCCAACTCTGAGTATCTGTAATGTTCTGAGTTTCTGAGCAAAGAAGAGAGAATTAATGTGAGATGTGGCTACTGACAAATTGAGAATTTTCTAGAAGCTAACTAGAATGAGCAAGAAACTTGAGTCCATTTTATATGAGGTTTGTTTGAAAGAATTGGGGATATTTATGCAGGATAAGCAAAAGTTAGGGAATAGTTAGGAAGAATGATAGTTTTTTTTGGTATTTTTAAAAATTGTCATAAGAGCTACAAAGCACTTCTCTCCTTTATTTACTCTTTCAGTAAAAACTTTTCTCGATTCATATATTTGTTTGTATGCTTCTTTGTATGTGTATATATATGAATGATTATGTAAGTTATATGACCATTGTCCATAAAACACAATTTAAAAAGATGAAAAAGATAAAATAATATTTTAAAGTAACTATTTTACCGGTACAAAATCCTTTTTTCTTTCGCTAAATTTATTAGTAAAATAATATTTATTTAGAGAAATGCTAAAAGAAGCTTTACTTTTTTTTAAATCTCAGTTTACCACTTTGCTATATATACCTTAAAAGATCCAATACAAAGTTTGATTTAATACTTGCTTTTAATAATGGATGTCATTGCTAAAAATGATATCTCACAAAGATACGAAGATCCAGATACATAAGGTCCATCATTGGCTATAATTACTAAATCATGATGCTCATATTTCAGGTCCATTTTCCAATTATGCAAAGGTTTCCACTGAAATTCTATTACTAAGCTTCCATTTTCCTTGATGTCAAAGCCCACTGATATTTTTCATTTGGAAAACTTTTAAACTAGTTAAAAAAATTTGGTTCCAAAATTTTTGTAGATGTTACATTTAGCATAGTTTTAAAAATAAAGCTTAGTTTCATTACATCTTGTTGCTATTCTCAGTGCCTTCATCAAGCCTAAGCATGATGTTGGCACATAGCATAGTACTATCATTGCTATTCATATCATCATTAGCTAGTATTTCACAGTGCAGAATACATTTAGGGCAAAGTTGATTGTCAATAACAATTGACATAAATCCATAGTTCAAATCAAGGATAATTAGCACAGGGAAGGTAGTATCATTAAGAGGGATTGAAAAAGGCTTCCTTCAGAAAGTGGAATTTTAACTGCTTTACAAATAGAATCTCATTTTAAAGTTATAACAAAAGTAAGAGATGCATGCAAGCAAGATTCTCTCATTTACAAATAAGGAAACTGAGGCAGAGATAAGTGATCTGTCAAAATTCACATGCTTAATAATTATTGGAGGAAAGAATTTAGACCCAAGTTCGTTATGACCCAAACCAAGGTCAATCCAGAGAAGCAACGATCAGGCTTTGTCCTGGATGACATTGCTTTGAAGACACTGAAAGCTTGAAGGTATCTAGCATGAGTTATTTGTTCTGGGATAGCACAGTATTTAATATCCCCCAAGAAAGCAGCAGTAGGACCAACCCAGCCCTTTTTCAGAAGGTCAGAGAGCCAATCCTTAGCATCAAGTCTGAAGTCAGGAAGTGGGATGGAAAAAAGGGCAAATGAAAAAACAATTCTACCAATAAAATTTATTATAATGCTAACAAGGATGCTCAAAGCACAAACCCTGAAGAAGAGAATTACTCCAAAATATCTACAAGAAAAGCCTCAAAAACATAATCTAGGCACATATTCAGCTAGAATTCCTGGAAGAGATTATAGGGAAGAAAAAAAAAAAGTAAGATTTTTTTTTTAAATAAATGAAATGAGTATACAAGAAGGGAAAAAAAATTTAGAAAGAAATGAGAGCAAGGGAATTAACATGCTAGCACAGGAGATACAAAACCTTCCCAAACAGTACTCATTCAAATATAAGAAAATAATATTATAAAAATGACTGAACTAGAAATGATTAAAGAGAAAAAATTTAAGAATTATCAAACTATCTAAAAGCCTTGACAAAAAAAAAAAAAAAAAAAAAAAAAAAAAAAAAAAAAAAAAAAAAAAAAGAGCCTAGTATCCTATTTCAAGAAATCTTAAAAAGAAACTGTCCAGAACACTTAGAAAGAACCAGGGGCCCAACTGGTAATAAAGAATTCATCAGTCACCTCTTAAAAAAACAAAACCCAAAATGAAAATTCCAAGACACATTATAGCCAAAATCCAGAACTGCCTAGTGAAAGGAAAAAGACAACAAGCAACTAGATAAAATTCAAGTACTGTGAAAACTTAGTCTTCAGACACAAATGATTTAGAAGTCCTCACTATGGAGGATTAGAAAACTTGCTGTATAATATTTCAAAAGACAAACTACAAAGACTTTTGTATAAGAATGACTTACTCAGAAAAAATTAATAAATTGTACGAGGGTAAAATATATCTTCATGAAACAGAGGACTCCCAATTTTTCCTGATGCAAAGACCCTAGATCTGAAATCTGCCTAAAACACTAGCTAGCTAAGTGACATTGACTAACTTGATGAACCACTTCAGTGTACTCATTTGAAAAATGAAACTTTGCCCTCTTAGATCCCTCTGAATCTGTAATCCAAGAAGTTTCACTTCTAAATTTTTCTTGTTTGTGTCTGCTTATTGTCACCTTACATGCATCATTTCCGATTTACAGGGATCTTTAAATCAACTTTTTCATTTAGTGAGAGTCCATTAGTGAGACATTCATCCAAAACTAAAACCAAACAACATACTATTTTAAAAATTAATTTCTCTTGCCACAAATAAATGCCACTATATACTCAAAACAAGTGAAATAAAGGTTGGTTTTGTGAAACTCCTACTTTTCTTTCCTAATACTTTGTGTAACATATGTGTCTGATATTCTCATCAAGTGAGGGTATCAGTGTCAATTCATATATTAAGTATTAGTAAAGTTGAGTTCTCCTTTTAAGATTAAAAAACTCTCTTCACATAATTCAGTGGATTGTCTTTTATGCCTTGCATTAAAAATCATTGTTCTAAACTAAGGGTAGAACTTAAGCTAAGGGTGCAGAGGTATTGTAGCCAGATTTAGTTTCTATATTATAAAGAATATTCTAAAAGTTGAAACTGTCCAGAAAGGGAACAAATTACATTACAAAGTGGGCTCTTGTAGCAACCATTTTTCTTTTTTATCCAGACTCGGGCAGAATGTGGGTGGCCCATCATCATCTGATAGGTATATTATAGAAAATATCCCTTCACTGGGAAGGAGATTCAATTAAATGAAATTAAATTGCCTTCCAACCCTAAGTCTGTTATCCTATATAATTTTGACCAGTAACACCTCCTTAAAACATGGAAAACATGGAAAACTGTTTAGTCAGGTTCAGGGAAGAAAAGTAAGACATTGAAATAAGTACAAAAGTTCAAAAAATAAGAAAATTACACTATATAATAAATTTGGTGTCACATATTTACCATTATGTGAAAATGACTATCAGACAAAAAGCATGAAATTCCATTTGCCAGGCATAATGTTAAGCATTGAGGTTACATGAAACAGTCTTTGCCCTCAAGGAGCATACATATCAGGGATTATAACTGATACAGAGGCACAAAACACTTTCAAACAAACAAAGTAATTCAGTGGAGAAGATGCTAGTAGCTATGGGATCCAGATACCTTAAGGAAAACTATGAAAAATGTGTTTCTAAAACTGAACTGTGAAGTAAACTAGCTATTCTAAGAAGGCAGGCATGAGGAAGGAGGACATTCTAGTCACTGGAGACATTGAGTCCCAAAGCACAAAGACAAACAGCAAGAGAACCAATTGGCTGTTTCATTAGAGTATGTGAAGATTATTGCGGAAGAAAATCTTCACTCTGTATTTAGTCTGTCAGAGAAACCTTTATAATTTTATATTCAATTTGCTTAGAGAGATATTTTGTCCATTCTCTGCCTTTCTTAATCTTATTGCCACCTCTGAGATAATTTCTAGTTTATCTTGTATGTATCTTGCTATACATGTTCTGAAGGAACAAACTACAAGATTTGATAATAGAGTAATCATGTGGGATGAGTCCAAGTGAGGAGTTGGAGAAGTTTTCTTGCTTTTGGATAAATGATAAGACCAATTCTGTGAGTTCTACCTCTGTAGGGAGAGCCGTCGCCTCATTTAGTTACAACTTATTTTGTTTTCTCATTTCATATTTAGTGAAAATGTCTGATTCTGTTGGATAGTTGGGTGGGGTAGTTATAGAGTATTGGATTTGGAGTCTAGAAGACTTGAGTTTAATGATACCATTGATTGGGGAAAGAACAAATCAAATAGACAGAATGCTCTGTTTATAACTTCCCCATCTCTCTTACTCCCTTAAACTCTTTCCCTAATCATATTGAAGAAGGGAACCTGAAACTCTAAAACTCCTTGAAGAAGAAAATCTTCAACTCTGACTCAGAGTTTTGGGGTCTCTTCTACAATATGTTCATAAGGAAGTTTTCAAAATTAGAATAGTAACATAATACTTGATCAGAAAATTAATAGAATCTCATCGAGAATTATAAAAGAATTGAGGGATGTTCAGTCATCATGCTTATTGTAATAGTAGCTTGGGTGTGGCATTTTCCATTTCCTAAAAATTATAATAAAGAATTATCAAGATGAATTTCTTTATACTCTGGGTATTATTAAAATGAAGATAAATTCAATCTGATTTTAGTTAAGCATACTTGTAGACAAAAGTAGAATCAGGCAACAAAGGAAATTTGGTAAGGATAAACACTTTGTAGGGCAAGCCAAGGGCCCTTCGTAGTTGAGGTTAGATAGATTCAGGAAAAGATTTCAATATTTTTAGAGTTAGAATCTATTATTAAATAATAGTGTCTTAGTTGTATAATATTTTACTTTTAATTGTATGCAAATTTTATACAAGTAAATAAAATGCATGCAATGCCTAAGGGAAGCTATCTGCATCTTTGAGACAGTGAGCTGTTAAGGCCTTGGCAGCCTCATGCAAATAATGACAGCTGAAGTCACTTGTTGGAAAGTCTGTAAACTCTGGTTACAGCTGCACTTGTCAGTAGCTTTAAGGGAAGTGTAATCAGCCACAGAGATTAATTTGCATCTCAATTAGAAAAGAGTCTGGAGGAAGCGCTAGGGTCTGTTGCTAGAAGGTTGTGGAAGAAATCTCATCAGACACAAAAGCCTCCCAACTCTCTGTACTCCAGCTGAGTGGAGGACAATATCTGAGGTTTAGTTACCATGGGGACTAGAAGCCTGCTGAGCCACAGAAGAATCTAGGGTTTGCACTGTAATCATTTGGTCATGATGACACAAATTCCACTGTTGTTCCCAAATACATTTTGCTATTAGAAAGCTGTTAGAAGAGTGGAAATGGTCACTATGCCAAAAAGCATGCAAGAGTGTTTTTCCTGACCTTACATGCTTTTCATGGTACTACTGTGATTTTTCTGCTTTTACCATTTATTAGTACAAGAATATTTAGAGAGTAAAAGGTCATTGAGTAAAGGAAAATATTTCAACTTTAACATTCATGTAGTTGCTTTGTGTATGACATAGCTTCAAAGAGATCTATTAATTCTGATTCCTTTACACAACGGTAAGATAAAGGAATAAAGTGAATAAAGCAGTATATAAAGATGACCAAAAATAAAATAACAAGAAATAGAAATGTAGAATAATTGTCATATTATAATTTGGCTGAAATTCTGGACCACACTGTCATATCCTAATCTTATATTTAAAAAAATAAAAAGCAGTCTTAAAATGAATTCTCTAGGATTCCATAATTTATACTGTTTCATGTGCAATGGCATCTGACCATTCTTTTGTTTTTAAAGTAATACTTTGAAATTAGCCACTAAAGTCTGGCTACTAGACTTCAATTAATCATAATCCAGGGTGTCCCTAGGACTTTTTTATATGACAAGTTACTACTTTCAAAAAATATACTGAGGAAGATCTCACAATTCTGTTTTTTTAATTAAATAAAAAATACAAGAAAAGTAACCTGGCTGATATATACATAATAAATTTATGCATAGTCTCAATAATGTCAAAAACTATCAAGAGTTTCAAAGCATTCTGGAAAGGGGACAAGAACAAATGTTTTAAAGGCATCCTTTTCCAGTAACCCCACATGCTGAAATAACATATTGCAGCTAGACATCAGAACCTTCTAATCCAACATTAATCAAATTTCAGTTTACTAATCATGAGTACTATTTTTGAGAGGAACAAAATGGTATAAACAACATTCGAATAACATTTATTAGACTCTGGGATTATAAGTAATAATATTTGAAAGGGAGACTTTCCATTATTCAGATCTCTCAGAAGGACAATATATGCCTTTATAATAAAAGATCTTGCAGAGCCAAAGGAAGGACAAAGCATACAAGTCCAACTGGTTGGCCCTTCTGTGCCTTGTATGTTAGTGCATACAGCATTCTCAAAGCAGAGAATTTTAAGTAGAATTCTTAAATCTTAAATACTGCCTATTGAAATTAAAATTTCAGAATAGTATGCTTTTTTTCAACTGTGTTTAAAATAGCAAAGATTCTATTATAATAGACTTAAATCAATGTTATTTTTAAGTTTATTGTATTGAAATTTTGCCATGCTTGAAATAGTAAATTATTATCGGTAAAATTGTATCTTGTAAGAAATTTGAAAAATGACAATAATGAAATGCTTATTACCTTAAACTGACATTAGAAAAAATTTTCCCATTTTACAATCACTAATAAAGCAACCATTATTAAATAATTCAAGATGAGGAATAAATACAGCTTTTACTTTTCGTGAACTTTATTTTATCCCCATTATAGGCAACTTTTGGTCATTTTTATTTTTAATCTTCAAACATTTGTTCATTACTCTGTATGTCCATATAATCTAGTTTCTTTTGTTGCAATCACAAAAGTAGAAGAAATCTCCAGTTAGTGACCTGTGATTCTTCTGCATCTCAAAATACCTTTGAAGTCAACTTCTGACACTTAAGTCATCTTAGCCTTCACTGGTTTTAAAAAAAAAAAAAAAAAAAAAAAAAAGGAACTGGCTAAATATTTCACCTAAGATTAGTGTCAATTGTATAAAATCTGGATTTTTAAATTACTATCTATCTTTTTTGCTGTTTATTTTTAATTTTATCTCTTTAATATTAGAGAAGTGGGGTTTTTTTGGGTTGTTGTATTTGGAAAGATTTTTTAAATTAAATTTCTTTTAATTAAAGCTGTTTTCTAAAAATATTAGATCTCATACACATGAAGGAGATCAACTATTAATTTTAAAGACTAAAATTGTCCTTTTCTTTTCTTTGCCTATGAAGTGAGACTTAAATGTATATGCTAGGCTTCAAGTCAAATGTATTCCTGGAAGTCCAGAGTCTCATACCTCTACAAAGCAAAGACTCTGGCACACTGGTGATGGGATTCTGAATTTATAAGCAGAGTTCCAGTATTCCCCCAGGCCCTACTTTTCAAAGGCAAATTAGTACCGTTTGCAACTTGATCCCTGGGCAACTTTTGACAGTTGTTCTAAGAATAATAAAACAGATGGACAGAATAGATTTTGGGGTCTCCATCCAAACTGCCAGCCTCAGTGGAATTTAAAGAAAGCGTGTTCTCTATCAGAATAGCTGTTGCTACATAGGCTTTCCTAGTTTTAGACATCAAGAGCCACAACTTTTTAAGGAGAAAAAAGAAATCCTTGTTATTTTATACTTGTCACAGAGCTAAACTTAGCGATGTAAAAATGAAATTAAAATAGTTTTTTAAAATCAGTTTTACTTGAATTTAACTCACTTGGAGTTGAACTCATTAGAGTTTATTAAATCAATTTTAATATTAACATAACATGCAAATTGGTTTATACTTCAAGTGCATTTGTGACAATACAAACTTCACCTAAAGTGACTTTGAAACATTAATCACAAGGTATATAGATGTGCCATTGAAAGTACATTAATTTGATAGAAATATAGTTTAATTTAGACTGTCTTTTATTTATCACGATGCTAGGTCATTGCATTGATTGATTCCTTAAAACTGAATGATTCTCTTTGTCTTTACTAATCAAGAATTAATTGTGGAAAAATCAGTGTTTCAGATATAAACATAAGCACTGAATTTATTAGGAAATGTGTTTCTCATGTTTTTTTTTTTTTTTTTTTCAAGAATGGAAAGAATTTTTACTATATCAGTGCCCTAGGTTTTTTGACACTCAAGTGCTGATATAGGTATGAAGAAAGTTTCAGTAAGTTTTTTTCCCCAAATAAAAATTACCTTATTCTGAAATATTTTGGATTCCTATGCTTTACAAGTCCGTTTTGGCAAGATGATAGTTTACTATGTCTTTTTAAAAATTGCTTCCTTTTTTTTTTTTTTTTTTTTTTTTTTTTACCTTATATTCATTTCTAAATATACCCCTTTCTAGGGTTTTCTTACCCAGAAAGTCCTGTCATATAACAGATTTAGAAAGAAGGAAAAGAAAAACACAAAAAATAAGTTTCATTGATTATTAGATAAAAGATTTTGCACCCATAGTCTTGTACCTCAAAAATGCCAATTCTTTTCAGGGCCACCCTTGGTTATTATAATTATGCAATATCCTGGTTCTTTTCATTATTCTTTCTATTTACATTCATAGTCATTGTTTCTATAGTTTTGGAGTTTTCTACATGTCACTCTGCATCAGTTCATATAAACTTTCCCATTCTTCCCTGAATTCATATTCAACATTTCTTATTGTGTAAATAGTCCATTATATTCACGTATAACATTAGTTTAACCTGGTCACAGATAAGTGGTTCCTGCTTTGTTTCCAAATCTTTTCAATCACCAAAATCTATATTGCAAATATTTTGGTGTATATAGATCTTCGAGGAAGCATATGACTGGATCACTGGGCAAAGGTATTATCTTAGTCATTTAAAAAGAAGTTAAAACTGCCTTTAGGATGACTGGACTACTTCTCAATATTACCAGTAGTGTACTAATGTGACTAGATTCAGAAATCCTCTGTAGCATTAACTATCCCATCTTCTGTCCTTTGTCTTCTGGGTTTGGGGTAAAATCACAGAATTGGTTGATATATCTGTCTCTGATTTCATTTGGAGTCATCTTTTGTATGGTCATAGATATTTCATAGTTCTTCTTTTGTGAAATAATTTGTTCACATCCTTTTAGCACTTAAGCATCTTAGAATGGCTCTTGTTCTTATAAATCATATAATTATGTCATTATCATATATAAATATGTATATATGGATTAGATGCTTATCAGATCAGATACTAATCAAAATATTTGATGCAAATATTTTTTCCAGTCAGTTTCCTTTCTTGTTCTAGCTGCATTGATTTTGTTTATTTAAAAGCCTTTTCATTTCATGCAAAATTATCATTTTATCTTTTGTAGTAAAAGTTTTAATAAGTTCAGTTGTTCCCATAATGTATCTCTGAAGCTTCTTGTAATATTTTAGACAATCTGATTTTTTTTTCTTTCATGGAATTCATCATAGTTTCTTTTCGTTTTCAGTATTATATGATGGAAAGGACACTTAATGTGAATAAGACAGTGTTGAAATCCTTGTTCTCATATTCACTGTGATGTGATTAAACTGACTTGTAGAACTGTAAATAGAACTGTGATATATGCTAATATTGTTGTTACATAAATATCATTATTGTATCATACCCACCCAAAAAGCACACTTTTTTACAATTAAATTTCTGACTGATAGCATTATTATTTAGAATCTTTGTGTTCCCAAAGATAGGTCTTCAAGACAATTCTTTAGAGTCCAGGATGAAAATAAATGACAGAAGCTGGTTCTTCTCCTACTATAAGCTATTCATCAGCTTTATTATGAGATAGAAACAATAATAGTATAATCCAATCTCACTAAAAAGTGAGTCAAAATATTCAAAATTATTAATAAAATTATTTGAAATGTAGGTGGATATTGAACCTGTCCCTATGTGTGTGTCTTGAGATATTAGTTAATGGTTGTATGGTATCATGTGATGAGCAAGAAATTTCAAATCTAAATTTTGCTGAAAATAATTTACCACTTCTTAAAAATGTCATATCTATATGTAAACAGAAACATTTAAAGCAGAATTTTTTTAAGCAATGTCTTCCAGTTTGAGTGAGTTCCAAATCTCATTTGTTAAAAATATTAAAGTAATATATCCTAATTAGTTTGCAAGAACAACTAATCAGTATGGGAAGATGTTTAATAGTTGAATTTTAATCAAAACTTTTTCCATAATTGGCATGTGGGATTTAAAAATGAGCCAAAAATAATACATTTTCACTTCAATATATATGTCTTTATGGGGTATCTCATCTATTTTTTAACTATAACAGCCATTATTATCAAGAAACAAAATCAACTGAACTTAGAATTAGATTTTTGCTTATATCCCATAAAATATAAAACCAAGATTTTCAAGTATAATTAAGCAAATTGAATTGCATTCTTCTGAGTTTAAATATTATTTTTTTTAAATGGTAAAATCAAAAAGATTTTTCAAATTGTCAACAAAATATCATTTTAAAATATTGTTTATTTTATCTTTGTCACATCTTAATATCTATGTATATTTTCTAATGTATGTAATATATTATTACAATTGAAGATGTAACATAAATAATTTTACCTATATTTGAAGTGCATGTTTAAAATTTTTTCCCTGATCAGAAAAATTTAGAGATCACTGTTTTAGAGAATAAAGATCATATGAGCAGAATTTCAAAGGTACATTCTGAAGTCTTCATTGCTGTTTGAACATTACAAATTATATAACCAAAGACATTTTTAATCTACTTACATGAACACAGATACACACACAGAAATAAAACAAGATACATTAAATAAGAAACACTATAATTTTGCTCTATGCTTCTTTGGCATATGTATATAGATTTACTTAATTCCTTTTTTCCCTGTTGGAGGATCATGGATTTGTAAGTAGGAGAGGTGCCAGAGACTATCTAATTCAATGCTTTTTTTTTTTTTTTTTTTTTTTACAGATGAGAAAAACTGAAGGCCAGGGAAGTTAATCAGGATTAATTAATCATTTTAATTAAACTGATTAATCAGATTAATTTGTTAAGTGCCTATTATGTCAGGTACTATGGTAAGAATTAGAGATAGAAATATAATATTTATATATATATGTGTATATATATATCTATATATATATGTATATATATATAGATATATAGTACATACATAATAATTACATAGCACTTACTATGTGCTAAGGATTGTGCTAATCATTTTATAAGTATCATCTCATTGAATTCTCAGGTGCTGTTATTATTCACATTTTACAGAGGAAGAAACTTAAACAAATACAGAGGCCCAGGTTTACAGAGTTATTAAATATTTGGAGCTATATTTTCTTGACTCCAGGCCCACTGTTCTATCAACTGTCATTTAACATCCCCAGTTCTTATATAAAGGAGTTTACATTCTACCAGGGAGAGAACAAGGACATCTATAAGTATGCACAGAACAAATATAAAGAGAATTAGTAGAAATAATGACAAATTAGTGAAATACAAGGCAGTTTGATAGGGAAGATACTGGCAATTGATGCAATCAGGAAAGGCTTCACATAGAAAAATGGTACTTGATCTGAGTCTTGAGGGCAGAGAGTCTTTCTTTGAGTTGGAGATGATGAAGATGGCCAATTGAGAGAGAGATTAAGGAGCTAATGATAGTATGGAATCATCATGATTAGCAAAATAATTACCAAACTAAGCATTTCTCTCTGAAAATGATGTTATCAACTATTAAAATTGTTATATGTTCATCCTTAGAAAATTTAGAAACAGAATTTCCTGATGTATTTTTAAACTTTCAAATAGTTTCTAAAAGTTTAAAATCTATTTGTTAAAAATATAAAATTGCAACACTTTTTAGTAGTATATAAGAACAACTTGCCCAAAGTCACATGGTTACTAATCATTGGAGGTAAGATTTTAGTACAGATTCTCTAGATCCAGATTTAGTGTTCTTTCTACAGTAACCTGCTTCCCATACTAACTTTAATCAAAATCATATATATGCTACACAAACATATATATGTACACATACACATTGACACACATATACACATTCTCTTTCTCTCTCTCTTTTAAAAATGTTATCTTCCCTTTTTAAAAATAATTTTAAAAATCTGGCCCTTGACATCATCAAAGTTGTGCTTCTAATGAGGACTTTTTCTTTTGATATGTAATTTAGATCAATTACTCTTCCCAATTTTCTTTTTAGGATTATTTCTACTTTATGCAGCACATAAAAACACTTCAATCAGAGTACAAATATACTGGCTTCAGTGTCATTGATCGAGAAAGAATGTGTTATAGAGACCTTGAAATATATTTTATATTTTTCATCTGTTTGACACTTTCCAATGTCATACTGAAATGCTCTCGGAATGATTTTGTTCAGTTGAATCGCTCACCAAATCTTTTTCCCTACATATGAGACCTGCATGGTCTTTTAATTGTCTTCTAATATAAGATTTTACAGATAAGCTTATAATTTAAAAGAGTATTACCCTGAGCTATGATATATTTATGTTTAACAAGATTATCACACTTTGTTAACTAAAATAATTTCTAGTCTCTTCAATATAGCAATTGATTTACAGAAGATTGAATTAATTACAATCATATCTAATGTCTAAATTTAACTCTAAATCTAAGTTTGCATTAAATATCCTTAAGAAATTGTGATATTCTGCGTAAATGAATATTTTACCTTTTGCTATTTTTCATTGTCAATTTACTTACATAGTTTGGAAATACCTTAAATATGTTCCATATCATTTTTTTTTTATTTTTGTAATATTTTATTGATTTCTGATCCTTGATTTAACAAAATGGTGGATTGACTAGATATGGACAAATCTTCCAATTATAACTTCCACATCAATAACCATCCATTTCCTATTAAAATATAATAGATTTTGTTTTTGTAATCTTACTTGATTTTCACCACATTCAGTAGTTTTCAAATATCTTTTTGAAGAAAATATTCACAAGACAAAGGAATGATGTTTATTATCACCTTGACACACAATATAAAGCAAACTTCAGCAATACTTTTTTTTAGTCTATACTAACTTAATCTTTGAACTACTGTTATAAAGAAAATATCAAGATTGGTATGATTTAGTCCTTCCAGCAATATGTCCATTTATTAAGCTAAATTACTCCTTATGTTCTGTATAAAAATTGTGAGTCTTGACACTTAATTCCTCTCCCCTCCCCAATTTTTTTTTATCATTTTGCCATCACTATTACAAAAAGGGGAGACTTGGGGGAGCACACAAGCTGAGGCATTTGATATTTTCAGTCACAGAATGTTTAATATTCAGATTCCTTAGCCTACCATTTTAAATGCTTTACCTTCTCATTCTACACACTCTGATTCAGCTATACTATTCTTCTCACAAATACTCCATTCTCCCAATTGAATTTCTATTGGTTATTCTTCAAAATTCAGTTTTTGTTAAGATCTTTTCTAGGTCTTTTCATCTATTGCTGGTCATTTCCTACTGAGATTACCCTTTATTTGTACTCTGTATTTACTTCATGTTCATTCGTACTTGCAAATTGTTTTCCCAATTAGAGTGGGAGCCCCATGAAAGTAGACTCTTTTCATTTTTCTTTGTATTTTTGTTCAGTGACTGGAATGTACTAAGTGTTTAATAAATGCTAAGGTATAGTTGAAAAATACAGGAGAAACATCCTACATGTGAGAAAAAGAAAAGCATTATTTAATTTAATGAGAAGTTTTTCACTTAAATTGTCAAATAATTGACACTTTGTGGCCAGATGTAATGCCACAAATACTAAAGTTTTGGAAAGTCATCCAAGATGTTGAATTTTTTAAGAAAGTCTTCTAGTTTGTGCTAAATCTTTTTGTATTGCCTAGATTCAACTCTGAAGGTTTGCTCTATTTATTTCTGGGTAGGGCTATGCCAATCCTCTTTTAAAATTAGAATGAAATTCTTGAAATTTCTTATCTCTTGCTTTGGCAATTTATTGGACAACATCTGACAGGTCTTGGATAAAATAACCAGTCCGTGACTCATAGGAGTTTATGGTAACTCTCTGCCTCCATGTTTAAAAAAAAAAAAAAAAAAGGCACAAGATTTAACATGACATCCTTAATTTCTCTGTCAGGAATTATACCCAGCTATCACAAGAAAAGTTGGAGTCTAAGACAGAAACATTTGGCCTAGTCACACCAATCTCCATTGTAACCTGATGCACATTATAGTAAATCTTAATAGGTGGTATAAAGGAGCACTGACCTTCATTTTGAAGCGCAGTTTCCCTGCTGGAGTAGATCGATAGTTTAGCTGTCTGTCTCTGCTGCTTACCTTCCATTCTCACAGTGAGAACCTTCTCCAGGCAGCAATCGATAGCTCTAATCTGTTTCAGCCTGCAATAAGTCATGCGAGGCAAAGCTTTTAGGTGACATTACATGGGATTGTAGAAACAGCTCTTCAGTTCTAATTCCTAGTGCATTTCAGAGACTGGCAGTGAATTTTGTTTCATGTTTCTTGTAACATGGACTAGTTCATATACTTACTTACACAGGTCCTCATATTTTGGTATTTGGTGGAAGTGAGCTATTTGTTTAAGTATCAAACATGGTGCTAATATCTTCTCTCTTTTTTTTCTATGTATGCTCTAGTTTGTGTTCCTTCTACTCCTGATCAGCATTTCACCCCAAGGAATTTATACTTTTATTTTTGAGTTGTATGCTTTCTCTGCTTTTATTTAGGATGTTTTAGGGGAATTTAGATCTTTGGAAAAACTTGAAAATCCCAGTTTGAAAGTGAGAAAACAAGAAAACAAATACTGATAAATGAGTCTATCCCATTATTTCTCATCAATACCACCAGATAACATCAAAGAGACATTTTTATTCTTCGTACTAAGAGGTTAGTGATCCGAGCACAATGAGGCATATCACTTAATTTCTCAGTGCTCTAGTTAATTCTCTAAAATTATAAGTTGCAGAGAAGATACTGAACTACTTTGGTAAGGAATTTTCTCATTTCTCCCACATGATCTTTGAAATGATCAGTCTAGTCTTTATCCCTGTCTTACAATACATGTAAATTCGAGAGGGATGAACATTTATGCTGTTCTAGTACCACTGCCAGTTCTGTTACTGACTTTCTGCAGAGCCATTTAGCTAGGGATGACCTTATAAAATGAAGAGGATTGTGTGAGTTCTTAGTATGGGCTCATAGATCTATAAAGGGACCTCAGATGCCATCTAGTCCAAGTCCCTTGTTTTACAGATGAGTTGGCTCAAAAGGATCCTCTGAGGATAGAGAAGGAGCCAGTATGAAAAGAAACTCCTCTATTTCTTTACATATTCTCCCAATCCTAATTTCCAAATACAGTCACTAATTTTTACATTAGAGTTTGCAATGGAATCAGAAGTGAAGTGCCAGATCTCAAAATGATCAGGGTAGTCCTAGCTTCAAACTTTAAGTCAGAACGATGACTATTGCTACCACTTTTTATAAGGCATATAAACCAGAGAAACCTAGAACTGGAGCCAAAGAGACGAAGTCATCCAAACACTACTGTCCCTTTTCCCCCATTTTACATGTGAAGAACTGAAGGCCAGGAAAATTTAAGTTACTTGTCCAAAATCTTAAAGATAGTAAGGATCAGAGGAAGGATTTGAACCCAAGTGCTCTAATTCCAAATTCACTGCCTACCTATTACTCTTACGGTTACTACCAGTCACCTAAGTCTGATTCCTCCTTCTTCCCATCCTCATGGCCATCTCACTGCCAAAGAAATTGCCATTTCTACCTTCCCAGCTTTCATATATATCTTTTACTCACAGAGTTACATTTGTTCAGACTCATATCACCTCTTCTCTAGACTAGAGCAATGACCTTCTCAGGGGCCTCCCTGTCTCACCACTCTCCCTAATCCAATCTGTCTTCCACTTAAATGCCAAGATGATTTTTCCAAAGCACAATTCTTACCATGCCATTTTCTTCTCTCCCTAGTCACCCACCCACTACTCGATGAATTCTACTGTCTCCCTTTTACCTCTAGGATATAATATAAATAGCTGTTTTAAAGTTTTTCATATCCTACCCTACTTGTATTCTTTCAGTCTTCTATTTTCATTCCGTATATTCTGAAATTCAGCTACACTGACCACCTACCTGTTACTCTTCATACATGAAACTCCATTTCCCATCTCCATTCTACTGACTTGCTTTCCACTCTTCTTTTAAGGTCTAGCCCTTCAACTCCATCTCTTAGTTTTCCTGGCTTCCTTCAAAAATCTGTTCAGGTCCATCCTATCTTCTGCAGAAAGCCTTCTTACTTCCTCTAGCTCTTAGTATACCTTTCTTCCCAATATATTCTCTCTATGTCTTTGATGTACCTTGTTATTTAATTCTACACCATAGGGGGACTATGTTTTGATTTCTTTATATCCCCAGTGTTGATCAGAGTGCTGGGTACATGGTAGGTCTTTAATAAATATGTGCTGGAATATTTTATCTACTGCACCTTTTTGCCTTCCTTTGTGCAGTGTGCCACATTGGAAAGTATATAAAATATGTGGTATTGTTAGGTTCTTACTAAGTGGTAAGTCGGTACTTGGCAATTCTCTAGCTCAGAGTTCACACCTTTAGTTCAAACTTTTACACTTTTAAACTTCTGAAAAGGAGTTTACACACCTTTAAAAAGGAGTAAATTCATTGGTTATAAATAGTTCCCACAAGCCCCTGGAGTACCCACAAGTCCATTCTCTGGGAGGATAAAAGGAGAAGTTAGAGTCTGGAAGATTCATTCTGGTTTGGGTCAAGGAGAAGACGTCCCGTGAATTTGCAATACCACACTTTTGGAGGGGAAGAAGAGGATTCAAGATTCTACCTTTGCTCTTCCTGGAGGCTCCAGAAGCTTCCCCAAAAGCTTTCCTCACAGAGGAAAAGATTATACAGAAAAGAAACCTCCTCCCAGAGAAGGATTATAATTGAGAGATGACAGGACATTATATTTTGGCGCCCAATGTAGGGCAAGGACTTATGCTGAGCCCTTCAGAGGAGCAAGTGCCAGACTTGACATGGTATGACAGCTTGTTTTTGTTGGAGTTCAGGCAATAAAAGCATGTGCTTCAATTTAGACATTCCTTTTTCCAAAATGAACTATTCCTTGAAAATAGCAATGAATAATTGTCATGAAATTATGTCCATCATTGAAAGGAATAACCTCTTTATGTTGCTGTTTCAATATTATTTTTTAACTGAAACTTTTATAGTTTTAAGGTTAAGTTCCTTCCTCTTGGCCTGAAATATATAATAATGATAGATCATCTCACATAAATATTTTAAGACCAATGTACTTGGATTCTATAAGTTACTAAATAATTTTCTGAAATTTACTAACATTTTTGATGTGCAATTATAGAAATGCAGTCATTTTCAGCTAATCTAAAAAGTTTCCTTTGAGATCACATACTGTTATCACTTACTTAGAGACACATACTGTTATCCCTAAGAAATGGTTATCTAAAGAATAGTTGGAGATGGAGCTGCTGGAAATGACTTTTCCATTCAGTGTTAAAAACTTCCAGTTTTATTTCTGTCCTCTTAATACTGATTACAAACATCAAGTCTAAAGTGATGTTTCTATTTAGTACTATTAATTCTTTGGACAAAAAAAGTACCATTCCCATTACAAAAATCATCTTTTCTTTTCATTCATATCTACTACTTTGATTCAATGTTTTTCCCTTAGCTAACAATGAACAAGTACAATGTATTAGGTTGCTCTTACTTATGGTTTGTTGAAGACCCTGACCCTTTAAAATAACATTTCTTTTCCATCTTTAATATTTCTGTATTCAGTTGAAGCTATTCATTTAGTATAGGATCACAACCTGTAGAGCTGAAAAGGATCTGAGAGCTTAGTAACTTCAACCATCTCATTTTAATGCTGGGGAAATCAAGGCCCAGAGAGATTCAATTTGCCCATGGACACAGTAATAGTGAGCCCAGGTTCATTGTCTGGCATTCTCTGGCTCCAAATACAGTGTTCTTTCTAAAATATTTTTGTTATGTCGCCTTCATTATTTATCCTCATTATAATATTTCTAATACTTCCCATCTATTAAAATAGAGTTTAACAATAATAATAGAATTTAAGACAGTCTCCTTTTTTGTTCTGTAGAGAGTGAGGTGTGTTCCTTGTATTTTTTAGTGGCTCTTTTATAATATCATTCTCAGTATCCCTGATCATCAAATGAGTCTTGCCAAGCACCATACTCTTAAGAAGTCAACAGAGCCGTGGTCTTCAGAGTGGGGGGCAGGGAAGGGGGAAGGTCCCGAACAGGAGTGTGTTTCTTTTATGATACCAAGAGGGTGAGAAAATGGATGATACCAGATTTTCCTATGGGCAGTCCCAGTTCTTATCCCCAAGACTAGCTTTCCATTCACTTTACCCAATATCACAGACAACTATACAAAATTACATTTGAAAGCATTTGATATGGTCAATTATACTGATAATTTTCCTAACATTGAACCAGCCCTGCATTCCTACTTTAAATCCCACTTGATCATAGTGTATTATCCTGGTGATAAGTTGCTCTGATCCCTTTGCTAATATTTTACTTAAGATTTTGTGTCAATATTTATTAAAGAAACTGATCTATAATTTTCTTTCCCCGTTTTGTCCCTTTCTGGATTAAGTATTGGCCTCATATCTATGTCATAAAAAGAATTTGATAGAACTTCTTCACCTGTTTTTCCAAATATTTTCTATAGTATTGGAATTAATTGTTCTTTAAATGTTTGGTAGAATTCACTTGTAAATCCATCTGGCCCTGGAGATTTTTTCTTAATGAGTTTATTGATAGCTTGTTCAGCTTCTTTTTTTCTGAAATGGGATTATTTTATTTTCTCTTCTGCTAATCTGGGCAGTCTACATTTTTGTAAATATTCATCTGTATCACTGAGATGGTCAGATTTATTGGCATACAATTGGGCAAAATAGCTCCTAATTATTGCTTTACTTTCCTCTTCATTGGCCATAAGTTCACTCTTTTCATTTTTGATAATTTGACTTTTCTTCTTTCATTTTTCTAATCAAGTTAAATGGTTATTTTTTTCCTTGTAAAAGGCAGCTCTTAGTTTCATTTATTAGTTGAATAGTTTTCTTATTTTCAATTTTATTAATCTCTCTTTTTCTCTCTTTTGATTTTTAGAATTTTTAATTTGGTTAAAATTCGTTCCTTTTCTAGTAGTTTTTTTTTTTTTTTTTTTTTTTTTTTGCATACCCTATTTATTGATCTCCTCTTTCTCTATTTTATTCATGTAAGCATCTAGAGATATAAAATTCCTCTAAGAAATTCTTTGGCCATTAGAGAGCATTTGAAAGATTGAAGGGTCTTCAGCAGCTACCTAGTCTAATCTGTACATGAAACTAGTTCATTCCTTACAGCCTCAGCTTAGAGATTTTCACGAGAGCCCACAACTTCCCTGGGAGGCTCTTTACACTTTTTTGATGAGTAATTCAAATTGTTGTGAAATTTTTTCCTGAAAGCAACCTAAATATATATTTTTCCAATTGGCTTTCCATTGGTTTTGATTTTGTCCTCTGAGAACAAAGGGAATAAACTTAATCCTTCATGTTACTGCCCTTCAGACATTTGAAATCTAGGTAAACTTTATTCACTACATTTCCTTGTCTTCGGATACAATAATCTTGTCATTTAAAGGAAATAAGATAAGTCTGAAATGATTTATTCTTGATGAAGATTTTTTGATTTTATCAATTCCCTTACAAGATATTCCATCACCATCTTTTAATTTTCCATTTTAGAATTTTCTCAAGAATTGAAGTTGAACTCATCAGCATATGAGCATATGCTATTCTGCTCTCTTTTCTGAAAATCAGGATAAAATGCCTTACAATATTTAGCAATAGAGGCAGCTAGGTGACGCAGTCAGCCTTGAATTCAGGAAGACCCAAGTTCAAATGTGGTCTCAGACACTTAATATTTCCTAGCTGTGTGACCCTGGGCAAGTCATTTAATGCCAGCCTCAGGAAAAAAAAACAAAAAAACAACAATATTCAACAATCACAGCTACAAGTTCTTTTAGGATATTATTACATGTAATTCCTCAGAATCCTTTGAAAATTACTTTTCAGAAACATAGGAGGTGTGTCAGACAGACTACATCTAGATTTCCTCAAACTGGTTTCATTACAGAAACTAGACAATTTTTCCATGTTAATGAGAGAATAAGTCCCAGAATAGAATTTCCCTTTGTGAGTTCCTCAAAATTAGGGACAAAGACCCCATCATTACTCTCATGCCCTTAGTAAGCTTTGTACTTCCAACTTGTGACTAGTTTTAGAACTACAGAATAATTAGTACATGATTGCAGGCATGGTTGATTTACAATCTGCATGCAGCATATATATCATTACATTATTTTTACCCCAAAACATTCCTTTTCTGCCAAGAACTCCATCATCTTCCAGGTTCCCCTAGATTTACAACCTGGGCATCTTCTTCAACTTCTCATTCTCTTTATCTTACATATCAGATCATTTACTAAATCTTATCTACTGTCCATTTATGTAGCCATGTCAGCTTTTTCAGGCCCTCACCACTTCTCACACAGACTATCCAGTGACTTCATCAGTGTTGTCCTACCTTAAGTCTCTTCCCCTGCCAAGATCTCCATACAGCTGCCAAATTGATATTCCTAAAGCAAGGGTATGACAGTGTCTTCCACTCAGCAAACTCCAAGAGTTTCCCTATTGAGATCTTTTTAAAATTTCTATTTTAGTTAAACTTTTTAAAGTATATTGATTTTAGTCTATGTATATGTATATATCTAACAAATAAGTAAATATACATATGGGCCTTCCTGTTGAGTTCTTTTACTAATAAGTATGTATAATCAAAAATGTTTTCAGAGCCTGAACTAGACCCATAGAACTTTTGAATAGATTTTTAGTTCTCAAAAAAATGTTATCCATGTTTTCTTTTTTTAAATTTTATTTTATAATTATAAAAATTTTTGACAGTATATATGCATGAGTAATTTTTTTTAGACATTATCCCTTGTATTCGTTTTTCCGAATTATCCCCTCCCTCCCTCTACTCCCTCCCCTTCATGACAGGCAATCCCATACATTTTACATGTGTTACAATAAAACCTAGATACAATATATGTGTGTAAATACCATTTTCTTGTTGCACATTAAGTATTAGATTCCGAAGGTATAAGTAACCTGGGTAGATAGACAGTAGTGCTAACAATTTACATTCACTTCCCAGTGTTCCTTCTCTGTGGGTGTAGTTGTTTCTGTCCATCATTGATCAACTGGAAGTGAGTTGGATCTTCTTTATGTTGAAGATATCCATCTCCATCAGAATACATCCTCATACAACATTGAAGTGTACAGCGATCTTCTGGTTCTATTCATTTCACTCAGCATTACTTGATGTAAGTCTCTCCAAGCCTCTCTGTATTCCTCCTGCTGGTCATTTCTTACAGAGCAATAATATTCCATAATCTTCATATACCATAATTTACCCAACCATTCTCCAATTGATGGACATCCATTCATCTTCCAGTTTCTAGCCACTACGAAAAGAGCTGCCACAAACATTTTGGCACATACAGGCCCCTTTCCCCTCTTTAGTATTTCTTTGGGATATAAGCCCAATAGAAGCACTGCTGGATCAAAGGGCATGCACAATTTGATAACTTTTTGGGCATAATTCCAGATTGCTCTCCAGAATGGCTGGATTCTTTCACAACTCCACCAACAATGTATCAGTATCCTAGTTTTCCCACATCCCCTCCAACATTCATCATTATTTGTTCCTGTCACCGTAGCCAATCTGACAGGTGTGTAGTGGTATCTCAGAGTTGTCTTAATTTGCATTTCTCTGATCAGTAGTGATTTGGAACACTCTTCCATATGAGTGGAAATAGTTTCAATTTCATCATCTGAGAATTGTCTGTTCATATCCTTTGACCATTTATCAAATGGAGAATAGTTTGATTTCTTATAAATTAGGGTCAGTTCTTTATATATTTTGGAAATGAGACCTTTATCAGAACCTTTAAGTGTAAAAATATTTTCCCAATTTGTTACTTCCCTTCTAATCTTGTTTGCATTAGTATTGTTTGTACAGAAACTTTTAGTTTGATGTAATCAAAATCTTCTATTTTGTGATCAATAATGATCTCTAGTTCTCCTCTGGTCATAAATTCCTTCCTCCTCCACAAGTCTGAGAGGTAGATTATCCTCTGTTCCTCTAATCTATTTATGGTCTCATTCTTTATGCCTAAATCATGGACCCATTTTGATTTTATCTTGGTATATGGTGTTAAGTGTGGATCCATATCTAATTTCTGCCACACTAATTTCCAGTTTTCCCAGCAGTTTTTTTCAAATAATGAATTTTTATCCCTAATGTTGGTATCTTTGGGTTTGTCAAACACTAGATTGCTATAGTTGTACCCTTTTTTGTCCTTTGTATCTAATCTGTTCCACTGATCTACCGGTCTATTTCTTAGCCAATACCAAATGGTTTTGGTGACTGCTGCTATATAATATAGCTTTAGATCAGGTACAGCTAGACCACCTTCATCTGACTTTTTTTTCATTAGTTTCCTTGCAATTCTCGACCTTTTATTCTTCCATATGAATTTTGTTGTTATTTTTTCTAGGTCATTAAAATAGTTTCTTGGGAGTCTGATTGGTATAGCACTAAATAAATAGATTAGTTTGGGGAATATTATATCTTTATTATATTCGCTCGGCCTATCCAAGAGCTCTGAATGTCTTTCCAATTATTTAAATCTGACTTTATTTTTGTGGCAAGTGTTTCATAATTTTGCTCATATAATTCCTGACTTTTCTTTGGTAGATGGATTCCCAAATATTTTATACTCTCAAAATTTGTTTCATCCATGTTTTCTAAAACCTGACAAAAGCTAAATAGTGAACTTTTTACAACTTGTTTTCGAAGTATTATTCAAATGTTTCATGAATAAAGAAGAAATGAGCGTTCTTTGATAAGCAAAGTTCCTCACTGAATCTTTCTTCCACTTAAATGTGCTTGTCATATAGTCAAAGCTTGGTATGTTTAAATCCTCTCATGGTACTAGTTTTCAGTGGGTTACTTCTATTAATAAACAAAAACTTTTTAAAAAAATTTCTTAGATGAATATAAATATGAAAACAATCTATGCCAGAGGAATCAAGATCTCCTAAATTCAATTTGGCTAAATTTACTGTCTACCATACATTTGTTAATTCCTAGGACTCTAAACATTGATATGATACAGGCCTACTCTTTAAGAACTTACAAAGTAATGGAAAGGAAGAACAAGTACAAAAGTAAAAGAAGGGAAAATGACATAAGAACAAATATAAGGAAAGATCGAATAACCATTGTCTATTCAGGTGGAGAGAAGATCCTCTTTAGGTACTTGTAAGACTGAATGGTCTCAGAGAAATTCTGGAGACTCTGTAAAGGGGAGAGCATTATGATCTAGCAGTCTAATAGGCGTTAAAGGCATCCAAACCTCTCTTTGTTCTCATGGAGTCAAAATAGTTCTCAGAGATGTCATATTATTTATTGTGCCTCTTTTTTGAGGAATTTGCCACTTATGCCTTCATCATCATTTTTCTCACCATTTATGATAGAAAACCAAGCTTTTTCCCCCCTCCCCTTCCACTTACTACCCTACTCACATAAGCAAATATGTGGTTTTTCTTGGTTGTGGTGATAGTGGCAATGGCAGCGATGGTGTGTCTGAGAATGAAAAAATCAAGGAAGATGATTAAGTAATTTGAAGTCATCTGGAGGGTCAGCCACAACTAAGAATAGTGTCATTACCAAAGCCTTAGTTCTTCACAGAAATTTTTCATAGTTGTACAAAATCTTAACCATTTTATGTTTATTAAGGAAATACTTCTTAATATTCAAAGGCATTTTATATATATTTTTTATTAATCATTCACTTATTTCATTGAAGCACCCTCAAAAGTGGGGCATTTTTAATATTCAAAGTAGTTTTGAAGTTTATTGCTAATTCTTGCAAGTATTATGTTTGAACTTTGAGCAATTTGTAATTATATAAACTTTTTAATAAGTGATAAGTCAAGGAATTAAATAGCAGGTTATTCTCTTTTAAACTATAGGCAGATAAATTTGAAAAATCAGGTTGATATTTTCCCTTTTAGGGCTTGTATTGTCAGACTATGAAGTCTCATTAACATTCTAGCTCTGTCTTGCCGTTGCTTCTTGCTAGCTTACCAGCTGTTCCTGCTGCTAGTTACAATGTCTGATGTGTTCAGATCACTGGGTTCCTGTACTCACCACAGAGAGGAGACAGCCTTTCCACTGGGGATACCCACGTGTCTGCCTGTCAGCAATGGCACCGAATAAAGTAATAGGTCCTCGCATGGCATATGGTGTCTGGATTCATACAAGATGCAAAACTATTCTGCCACTAATGCACAATGACTCATAGCATTGCTAATTCTTCTGACAAAAGACGACTTCCACACCCACACTTTTAACCCCTCAGGCTCAAAAGTCCTTAATTTCCAAGCCACAGAAAGGTAGCTTTTGATCAATATAGGGAGTTATTACACTTAATTTTTTGCTTGCTTTTGATTATTTTTCATTTCTTGTTTCTTTCTCTGACAAGATTTTTTTTAAACTTTAACTGATTTCTTTTCTCACTCACTGGAAGAGGTGTTTATTCTCATAATAGTTCCACAGATTGATTTTTCATCTCATGTTGGTGAATCAGTTGGAAGTCAGGCTGTATATTCTCAGAAAATTTAAAAACCTAACTTTCCTTATTTCAAGTTCTATAGAAATCAATGCCTGATGCTATTTTTAATTTGTCTGTATTAAGTTCCCTGTTTCAGTAAGGCACTGTTATACTTTCAGCTACCCAGATTCACAACCTTAGTGTCCTCTTAAAGTCTTTACTTTCCACATTATCCTCAAAGCTGAGAGGCAGCATGACATAACAGATAAAGAGTGGACTTGGCACTAGAAAGACCTGAGTTTGGGTCTCATCTCTCACAAATGCAAGTTGTGTGACTGAACAAGTCACCTGACTTCTCATCAAACTCAAATAGAGAAAGGTGGAGAAGAGCATCAAACTGTACATAAGGATCCTAGGAGTGAACACTACTCCCACACAACCACCTATTAGCATTTTCTGTGTTTTTTTTTTAATTCATTTATTTTTTCACTATTTCCCAAATATGTTTTAATCTGGTTTGAGCTTCATTTAAGAGATTCTCACTTTAATTTTGTTGTTGCTATTTGGCCTTTCTATTGCTATTTGGGTTTCACTTTCACTTTCTTAATCTGTGACTAGTTCAGACTAGTTAATATTTAAGATCTCTTCCATCTTTAAATACTATGAACATTATGGTATTAAAATGTAATTTTCTTGTTTTTTTATCCCCATCACAGAGGATAGTGCTTGAACCGTAGTTGTTGTTTGTCCTTCATTTTCAAAGACCAATTACCTGGCAATGTTATTTCTTGACTTGTGTGTGAATTGGGTTTCAATGAGATACAGTTGCACTGTTTTCAGTCTCATGTCTCATCCTGCACCATCAGAGTCTAGTGTCCAATAGCAAAATTCTGGGCAGCTGGTGATGTCTCCAGATGCAGTGGAATACCTTGGTGCTTCTGATGTCAGACCAAGCTCTAAACACTCCATGGTTACCCTTCAGCTGCCTTCATCGCCTTTAGACCAAATTGTTTTCATCTGTTCATTCCACCAGAGAGATGTCTTCTCATGCTTCATCCTCCTAACTCAACTGATGGATTTGGAGCTTGTGGGTTGCCCAAAAGCTGGCTTAGCCCATATGCCAAAATGGTTTTACTGGGATGTGACCACAACACACACTGCATCTTCTTGGAGCAATAAGTGAGAATTGGGTGGCAAGTGACCACCTAAGGTGGGTGAGTAGCCCTGAAAAGAACTCAGCAAGCTCTCATACTGAGATGCCAGTCCTCCTGAATGCCCCATACACTCCATCTTGACACCTTTACTGTTGGCAGTCTTCCCAGACTTTAGATTTCAGAGCAGTGCGCTGAGGCCTGTACTAGTAGGTTTCTTCATGTGGAAGTTTCCTTTTACAGTGACATTACAGTCATGTCCTTGCTGTCATCTGTATGAAAAGTTTACTCTATAACTAACAATGCTGAATAGATAATGCCATGTTTTCCAACCCAAGTAAACACAAGTAAAAGGCGCATAAAGAAGATGATGTTCTTATAGCAAGTTTTAATTTCCTAAACACTTTAAGATGACTTTAGTGCACTAATCACATGCCTCTTCAAATCATGGGATATTAGAGATAAAAAGAATCTGAAAAGCTCTTTATTCCAAACTCTTAATTTTTTCAAATGAGAAACCTCAGCTGCAAAGAAGGCAAGTGATGTGCCCAAAATCACACAGCTTCCGAAGTGGCCAAGGCAGGATTTGAATCTATGTCTTATGGACTATAAGTCAGTGTCCTACACACTACATTGCAAAGCCTCTCTACATAGGTTATTAATTTACATATATATTACATGACCTCATTAACATTATTACCAAATGAAATTGGTGATTTCATTTCGTGAAGTGAGGGTATTAAAGAAAATATATTAGTACACTTGTTCATTGGGCCAAGATGTTTTCATATCTATACATGAACTATAATTTTATGGATTATGTGAAGTTCAAGAACTCATGAAGTAGAATAATTCATACATATATATTTATAAATATATATTAAAGAATATTTTGAGATAAAACATTTGAAATGGCAATAGTTTTGTCACTTGTAATGAACTATCAAGTACATTTTATCTCATGAACTTTTTGTATGATAGCAAAAAATATTGACTCTTTCTTAATGATGTATTTAGCATAGTGTACTTAAGCATGCATTTTTTCCAGTACTTCAAAGAGTACCCGACACATTGTAAGTTCTTAGTAAATATTTATTGACTGACTTCTTTTTATACTCAAAATATTTATATCATAATTCAAAGAATTATAGCCTGACAGGAAAGTATATTTTTTTGGTTTGCAAATTAATTCTCATTCTTACTTCCCCTCAAAATAATTTCTTAAAAGGCACATGACGATTTGGGGAAATTCTTGTAAATACTAGATTTCAAGTCTTCTATATTCTTCCACCTTTGTTTGTAAGTCTTTCAGTCAGTAAACCCATGTGTACCTGGCCAAGTTTTATTGCTGATTCCATGAAATATTCTAGAGCAGAAGTTTTAAAATGAGGTTTGAGAACTTGTTGGGTTTTTTTGTTTTTTTTTTATTTTGGCAACTGTTATGTTAGCAAAACTAGTTTCCTTTGTAATCTTAAGTATTTTACTTTATGTGCTTAAAACATTATTCCCAGGAGTACATGACACAAAAGAAACTAAAAACTCTTAGTTTAGAAGACGTTATTGCCTAAGAAAAGGAATTCTACATAAAGTTTATGCTTTCTAATTTTGTCATTGATCAGATCTTGATATTTCATTAATTTTTCAAATAGCAGTGTATTTATATAGTGTTTTAGGATTTGCAATATGATTTTTTTATAACCTTGAGAGGTTGGGTAAAAAAAGTGTTATCCCAAGGATGAAGAAACTGAAGAGTGTAAAGGTAATTTGCTCTTAGTCATGCAGGTTATAAGTTTCAGTGCTGAAGCTTGAACTTAGGTCTTCTACATATTGTCTCTCTAGTTAGGCTCAGCCTCAAATTTCCTACCTTAATCATGCTACAAATATCATGCTTCTCAAAAAATGCATGCTTTCAGTTTTAGCATGTGCATATTTTATAGGTACATAGATGTCTGTGTATAATCTATATAATTAGAATATGAGATGCTGAGGACAGTTTTTACCTTTTCATGGCACAGTGCCTGACACATATTAATTGTTTTAACAAATTCTTCTTGACTTGGCTTTACTAGTACTAAAATATAAATGTTGCCATTCATAGATAGCTTTACTTTTAAATGAGAAAATATTAATATTTTATATTTAAGAAATGTGTATTTGTTTAAAATATTTGCAAAACTTCTTTCAAATGGTAACCAATATTAGTAGTTAGATCTAGTTTTAATGTGTTTTATAAAAATTAATTCAAAAGAAAATCTTATTTCTGAAGTTATATTTTATTTCATATTCAACAAAGATTTAACTATCAGAAATAATGTTGAGGAATATAAGTGTAAAAATAAAGACCAAATTAGCATTACTATGGAGGAGGAAGAGTAATTCCTCATGATTACAAAATAAGTTGAAGGTCCCAAATTTTTTTATAGATACTTTTACAAATAGTAGTTAAATACTTGATTGTGTTTTTTTTTTTTCTTTTTCGTTTTCCATTAAGAGGAAAAAAAACCCTCTAAATTCTCATTTTCACTATGTCTAACATGGGACATTAAGATTTCTACTCCATTCATTTCTATCACCAGTTATTTTGTTAGGCCTCCCTTTGTATTAACTCTTTGTGTGTACTCTAGCTTACATATCCTAGCCTATTTCATCCTTGTTGATCTTTCCCCTTTGGGGCATAATGTGAATCCCAAGCATTTTCTCATGTGATTTTTTTCAGGCCTGTTGGGTCTTCTTGTTACCATGTATCAGAACTTGTTGCCATGATAATTCAACTCATCCTACAGGCTTCTTTAATTGATGTGATCATTTGTTTTATTGATCCTCATTAAGAGCTAGAAACCTCTACACCATCTTAGAGTAATTAGAGACCAGATAGACTTTCCATCTGTTTAACTTGCATTGTTGAATTACTGAACTTTTAAAATGTGTCTCCTCCTTATGAAAAACTCTTTAATTTCTCCAGTATTTGCATAGGACTTAAATGTTTGCATTTCAATGTATTTTGGGAATCCCAAAAGGTTCTTAATTATGCAATCTCAGAATTTCAGTATTCTTAAATTGAAAACATGTTTAATATTCATGTTGATAGTCATTAATGGCATGTACATGTAGAGTTAATTTCACTCACTCAGATATCCAGAGTAACTAATATTTTTCATGCTTTTAAGATTGGGAATTTCAAATATAAATAAATGAAAGTACTCTATTTTGCACAGAATACTGACAACATACATGAATCATTTAGGCCTTTCCCTCTAGAAATCAAGGCTGAGATAACTACAATCACAATATAGTTAGCACTATTTTTCTATATCAGTTTAATGCCATGACTAAAGAAATATCACAGATTGTTACTTTTAAAAATATGATAATAATACAATTTTTATTGGTTTATATTATCCTTCAAGACAGATAAAGAGTATGAATCCTTTAAGAAATTAATGACTAAACTTTTTTTTTCCTCTATAATCAATTTAATTCAAGGTATTTTCTAAAAAGACTATTTTTTTTCCCTGCTACCATCAACTCCAGTAGAGGGATCCAATACTCTTTAAAATGTTCTTACCAGTGCCTTACTGATTTGAATTCATTATTTCATAATAGTCTCCTATAGCAAATCCAGTTCAGGTTGTTTAATACAGATTTTCGAAATTATTTATCATCCTTGCCCTCTTCCCTTAAAAAAACTGTTTAAGCTGCTTCACTTTTCAAGAGAAAAAGAAATTAACCCTGCCCCTTCATGTGCTTTTCTAATAATGAAGTGGGCTCTTAGATTTTGGAATTTTTGTGTTTCTTTGAATATAATGTAAAATTGGTTTCCAACTTTAAAGATAATTGTAGTTTTTATTCCTATGCTGGAAGAGAATATTAATTTTTAAATTGGTAATTGGCAACTTTTTCATAATTACCCCCCAGAGGTGTTTTCATTTACTCTAAGTAAAGTTTGTTATAAACAGATATTGGGTTCTCAGCTATGCCAGTAGTATATAAACACAGTTAAGCCCTATCAAGCTAGAAAAGCTTTAATTATGGACAAGGTGATAGACTATTATCAGAGAACTAGACTAGCTAAATTTAGAGAAACTTATCACTGTGTGTCTGTAGTGATGAATCTTTTAGCTGTCGCAGCTCTCAAAAGCCACCTCCAAAATCACATAGGGGATATCATAGGGGTAGTAAATGGTAGTGTCCACACCAACAATTACAGACCCCTAATGTACTAAAGTAAAAGTAAAGAAAAATATTTTATTATTGTTCAAAGAAATACAGAGAAGAAAATAGACTTGTTTTTAACTTTTTATGGAAGAATTTTAGATCTAGAAAGAATTCTATTTACTTAGATATGTCAGGCATTCATTACTTCCAGATGTTATGGTGTTCTAGGATGGTAGTCTTCTCGAATTGCTATGATAAAAGGAAAAATTCAATTCCCGGTAGCCAGCCTTCTGATAACAAATCCCTTTAAACCCCTTCCACTTTGTGGTGATAGAAAATCACCCAGGAGGCAGCTAGCTGGCGCAGTGGATAGAGCGCCAGCCTTGAATTTAGGAGGACCCGAGTTCAAATTTGGTCTCAGACACTTAACACTTCTTAGCTGTGTGACCCTGGGCAAGTCACTTAACCCCAGCCTCAGGGAAAAAAAAGAAAGAAAGAAAGAAAGAAAATCACCCACTCAGAGAAGAGATGATCTTAGGATGGAACTCTCTACAGGATAAGATGGCACCTGGAGTAGAAGTAGAAAATCTTGTTGGTTATATCACCTGGTGAAATGCTGTCAGTTTACAAATGATGAAGCTGAAGGAAAAAGAGTTTAAGTGACCTCTTCAAGGTCATACAGCTAATTGTAAAGTCAAAATTTGTAACCAAACCCTAGGGCCTGAGGTTCAGCCCTCTATGTTCTTTACCACACTAGTATTAAAGCTGAGACTTGAAAGATCAAGAGCATTTAGAAGATTAGGAGAAAGATGTGAATGTGCAACAGTATGATATATCTTAAAAGATAGTAAAATGTCTGAAAAGAAAGTTTATAGTATTAGATAGAACTTTAAATGTAACTTTAGAGGAAGATCTGGGATGCAAGCAAATGGGAAGCTATATTTTTGTAGAGGGAAATGGAGAGGTTAAAAATGATATTTTAGAAATGTTATTTTTATGGTTACAATCTTCTTGAGTGAGGGTAAAGAGTTGAATTAATTTTTGAGTCATTAGTAAAATCTTTTGAACACAATAGTTGTTCAGGTTGTATAATACTCCCCTTTTTTTAAATTTATGGTTATAAAGTAACGAGATTGGTTTCCTGATGTATTTTATAAACTCTTTGACAATATTTTCAGGTGAAGAATTTTATGTTTTTTCTTAGAAAATAGGTTTTTTAGAAATTTGTTTTTGAAATTAACACAAATTTTGTGTGTATATATATGTGTGTGTGTGTGTGTGTGTGTGTGTGTGTGTGTGTGTGTGTGTGTGTGTGTGTGTATGTATATATACATACACACATACACAGAGCTCCCTTTCATCCCCACCACCACTACCCCCAAGCAAGCTACAGTTAATAAGACATAACTTTGTAAGGTAACAACTTTAAAATATTACTCATTTTATGTATTCAGTCTGGTATGCATCTGCATCTGTGTATGTTTTGTTGTTGTTCAGTCATTTAGTCATATCCACCTCTTCATACTCCATAGACCATACTGGCTATGGGATTTTCTTGGCAAGGATGTTGGGACAGTCTGCCATCTCCTTTTCTAGTGGATTAAGGGTCACACAACTGGTATCTAAGGCTAGATTTGAACTCAGATCTTCCTGATTCTGGGCGCAGTGCTCTATTTGCCACCTAGGTGCCACCATGTATGTTTTAATATGGTACAAGAGAAGTATATGACCTCTCTGGGGGGGGGGGGGGAATATTCTTTACATAAAATTTCTTTCTTCAAGAAAAATCCTTTGTTTTTCTGTTTCAAATTCTGTATGAATTTGACTCTTTCAAAGTAATTTCAGTAATTAAAATTAAATTTTGCTATTTAATTGTGCACTGAGTCATCCCAAGTATGCTATTGCACAAAATGTTATTTTGGGTGGCATGTGGCTTATTTTCCTCCTCTGATAAATGAGAACATTCAAGTAGATGATTTCTAAAGTCTCATCCAGCCTTAAAATTCTATAATCTACTTAGATTTTATAGTTACATATCATTATTATTATTATGTACTTAGGCCTACATAGAAAATCCATATTGACCTTTTAGGGCAGTAGCAACTTTAATGGATATTTAGTTCTTTCCCACTTTTTAAGTTGCAAAAATTTAGCATATTTAAATGCCAAAACCATTCATTTAATCACATAGAAAATCTTTGTTGTGGGTTAGGGAGGAGAACACAAGAGGGTTATATGTCTTAATAAAAGACATCTGCCAGAGTCTAGCTTTAGCTGCTTCCAGGGCTTTGGTGCAAGCCCTTTCTATTCAGGTCACTACATCTTTGACTATTTTGGCCTCCCTTTTGGATCATCTTTTTTTTATGCCCAGTTTTGTTTGTGCAGCTGGTTTCTCTGGGCATTGTGCCCAGTAGAGGTTATTTTTTGTTTGTTGTGTACAGTGTCCCAGATACTGTTTTTATTATAGAGGTTTTAATAATCAATTAACAAATAAAATATGTATCTCAGGTAAAAATTTCCAAAACTCTAGAATTGCTATTACCCTATAAGTATGTTTTTATCTAAATGCCTTCATCACTATATTATTTTTACATCTTATCTTCCATGCATAGGAAATTTTAACCATATATACATGTTTTATTACTAAATGTGAAAATGTATAGAATAAGAAAACATTGAGATTTCAAGTTTTATTTGGAATTTGTAAAAAAAAAAATTAGTATCCTTTGACTTACATAATAGTTACATTGAAAAACATTAAAAAATAAAAAATAAAAACAAATATCATCTAAAGCATAGATAAAATGTTTTATCACTATTGTGCCATACTGAATTAAACAGGATTTAAATGGTAACAAACGGTTCACCAAAATGGGACTTGGCAGAGCCATAGGAGTCAAGAAATTCTAAAGAATTTAATTCAAAAACATTTTGCCTACAGACTGAACAACTGAACATCTATAGTCACTATGCTAGTCAGAGCATACCTGTTTTCTTGGCATTCCACTCTAAGGAAACTAGAACATAAATTAGTAAAAACTCCTTAAAGTAGAGATTTAGCTGCCAACAGAACATATACCATTCAGCTTGGGATGTGAGGCTTTGTCAGTGGAGAACAAGTGATATAATGTTTCTAAAGCACTCCACAAACTTTGAATTAATCAACAGTCCTTGACTTCAAGGAGCTTCCATTCAAAAGGAGATTAACATATTTAAAATCAAAACATCTAAGATAAAATATGGAGTAGACATCTGGAAGGTCTTATGAGATGGAATTCCCTTTGCAGCTGAAGGAAACAGGAAAAGCTTTCAGGAAAAGGCTGTTTTAAAGGAGATCAGGGATTCTAAGAGTCAGAAATCACAAGAAAATATTGCAGGCATGAGAAATATAGGCAGTGCAGAGTCAGAAAAATGGGAGGTATGTGTCACAGGCATAGAACAGCAGGTACACCCACATAGATCAGAGCTAGGCCGCTGAAGCAGCTGCATGCCCAGTGGTTAGAGGTCTGGGCCTGTAGTCAGCAACACTCGAGTACAAATCTGGACCCAGACACTTACTAGCTCTTTGAACCCAGGCAAGCCATTTAACTTTGACTTATCTTGTTTCCCTCAACTGAAAAATGGAGACAGTGACATCTACCTCTCAGGATTGTTGAATCAAATGAGCCATTTCTTAAAGTGCTCTATACATAATAATTGTTTCCTTTCCCTTTGTCTCCTTCATAGAGTATATGAAATGTAAGTAAAAGGTTAGGAATATAGGAATATTCCTATGGGAATGGCTCAGCCTGCAAAGAAATGCCAAAGAAAATAATTTATAGTTGATTTAAGAATTAAGAGGGAGCTATTGGAGTTCTTTAAACAAGAAATGATATGTTCAGATTATGCTTTAGAAAAATCACTTTGGCAGGACAGTCAGTTAGAAAGCTCTTGCAGTCATCCAAGCAAGAAATTGCTAGGATCTCCTCAACTAAGGTAGGGGCTATATAAGTAGATAGATAGGTTGATCAATAAATTGTTCAATTGTTTGAAAATGTATTAAGGGCTTAGAGTGTGTAAGGCACTATTCTAAGGACTGGGGATAGAAATATAAGCAAGAAAGACAGTGGTGACCCTCAGAGCACTTATATTCTTGGGAGAAATTCAGCACATAAAAGGGGTAAAGCAGTGGTTGGGGAAAGTAACCACTTAGTGTAAAACAGAAGTGTAGGAATTGGAGTTGAGAGAGTTAAGAAGAGAATGAATTGAAGGCATGGCTCCTTTGGGAGAGAGAGTAAGAAGGGAACACTTACTAGAAGTGTTATAAAGGTAGAGATAAGAAGTAATAGGGAAGTTTAGAGGAAGGGAGAGTGTACTGAGGGAAGAAAGATAATGAGTTCTCTTTTGAACATACTGAGTTATGTAGAAGTAAGGTAATATTACAGGGGGAGTTTCTAAAAGCTATGAGACTGGTAAAAACCTGCAGAGAAAAGTATTTGAGGTAGAGGTGAGGATAGAAAGCATTTCAGGCATAAGGTTCAGTTAAGAGATCAAGCATCATATAGGAAGAATAACAAGCAAAACAGTATTGCTGCTCCATTTCCTTCATGAAGCAAAGTATGAGAAGACTGGAATGATAGACTAGGGTTCATCCATTTCCAACAAAGGATTAGTGAAAGAAAAAATAGGAAGCCATTGAAATGTATTAAACAAGGAAGTATCATGGTTGGACCTATGCTTTTAGAAAGTAACTTTGTCAGTTAGGTGGAGGTTGGATTGGAGTGGGAAGAAACTTGAAGCAAAGCTAAAATGCAGTAAAAAGATAATGAGGGCCTCAACTGAGGTGGTGGGTATGCAAATTGAGAGAAGGGGGCGTATACAAGAACAGTTATGAACAGAGAAATGATAAATCTTAGCAACTCATTGGATATATGGAGTGAGTGATGATAAGCAGTCAAGTATGATGCTAGGGTTGCAGAACAGGGGAGTGTAATGGAAACCTTTAGTAGAGAAGTTCAAATTCCAAGTACAGGCAAGATGGAAGTATACTCTAGACATGAAGGATAACTAATGCAAAGGCATGGGGATGGAAGATGGAACATCATGTGTGAAGATTAACAGTTGATGTAGGCTGCATAGAGGTCGAGGGTAAAGACTAAAAACGTAGGAGGGGGTTAGGTTGTAAAGAAGGGGATATCTACAGAGATGTTGTCAAAGTAGAAATGGCACAGTTTTCCAATTGGTCAGGTAGATGGAATGAATAAGGATTTGAGGTTATTGGCAAAAGCAAAGTTGTAGACACCAAAAAAATAAACAAGCAGCCCTTTTTGTAGTGGCAAGAAACTGGAAACTGGATGCCCATCCATCGGAGAATGTCTGAATAAATTGTGGTATATGAATGTTACGGAATATTATTGTTCTATAAGAAATGACCAGCAGGATGATTTCAGAGAGACCTGGAGAGACTTACATGAACTGATGCTGAGTGAAGTGAGCAGAACAAGGAAATCATGCATGGCAACAACAAGACTATATAATAATCTTGAATCTGATAGATGTGGCTCTTTCCAACAATGAAATGATTCAGACCAGTTCCAATGCTTTGTGATAAAGACAGCCATCTACACCAAGAGAGAGGACTGTAGGAACTGAGTATGGATCACAACATAGCATTCTCACTCTTTTTGTTGTTGTTCGCTTGCATTTTGCTTTCTTTTTTTTTTTAATCTGATTTCTCTTGTACAGCAAGAGAATTGTATATGTTTATTCATATTGGATTTAACATTTTAACATGTTTAACATATATTGAATTGCTTGCCATCTAGGGGAGGGATGAGGGGGAAGGAAGAGAAAATTTGAAACAAGGCTATGCAAGGGTCAGTGTTGTCAAATTATCTGTGCATATGTTATGAAAATAAAAAGCTTTATTAAAATAAACAAATGAACATTCATGGAACCTTTGGTTCACAGGACCTACATCAATAGTTCCCATACTTTTTGTTGTTGTTCTTAGCATAGTATTATTGGCAAACAATGGGAGAGATTTGGGTATGTGCATGTGAATCCAGTACAGAAGAAAGGAGGAGTGGAGTGATCCCTTCCATTCCACCTAATCAATGTACACTTGTGTTAGTCCAATCCCAGCTCCAATAGCTCATAACTTATTTTTAAAGTAGTCCTAATTCCATAGTTCAATTGCTCTGAGGCTTGAAGCTTCTTCTTTCTTCTCTCTAAATGCAGCTACTCTTGAGCTAAGCCAAAACTTATGTTTAACTAATACTTCATTTATTAAGAGAATATTGGTATAATAGTAAGAGAACTAAATTTGGACTCCAAAGACCAGGATTCAAATGTCAGTTCTCTCATCACCAGTTTAAATCTTGTATTTATTTTCAATTTCATAATTTATAAAATGAAGAAACTGAAGGGTATCTTCTAGTTCTAAATTCTGTGATCCTGAGTTTTAGAAATGTGAAGACATTATAAGGAATATTAAAAGTGGAACAGGCTTTATAGGTCATCTTCTGGTATTCTCCTTCATCTCTTGTTCAGCTTTTTTTTTTTTTTTTTTTTTCCCCTGAGGCTGGGGTTAAGTGACTTGCCCAGAGTCACACAGGTAGGAAGTGTCAAGTGTCTGAGATCAGATTTGAACTCGGGTCCTCCTGAATTCAAGGCTGGTGCTCTATCCACTGCACCACCTAGCTGCCCCAGCTTTTCTTTAATTTATGTGCACTCTATCAGATTTTCATTCTTTGCCATCTCAAAAAAAGCTTTAAATATTTGTGTACATTCTAGTTAAAGTTTGTTTTGCTTAGAATTAATCCCTCATTTTGTCTCTTTTTCCTCTAATTTCCTCTTTTCACTTCTCTTTGTAGAGCTTTCTACTTATATAGCCTTGATTTCATGAGATTATTTCCCCCCACATTCCTTTTCTTCCTCCCACACTATTCATTATTTTCTCTTTCTCTCCATTCTTCTCTGAGGAGCATCAAAACGTAGCAGGTACATTTACTGTACCTTGACTAATTAGATTCTTTTTATGACCCCAGATGATGATAGAGTTCAGAGAGGACACATGTATCATTTGAATATAAACAGTTTATCCTTATTTATTCCTTTATGATCATTTCTTCATGTTTATCTTTTTATGTTTCTCTTAACACCTGTGTTTGAACTTCAAAGTTTCTACATGGATCTGGCTGTTTCATCAAAAATGCTTGGAAATCTTCTGTTTCATTAAATTTCATTTTCTTCCAGAAGGATTATACTCACTTACTCTACATAAATTAGTCTTGAGTATAAGCCTTTTACTTTTTACTTTCTAGAATATTTATTCCATGCTCTTTGACTTTTTTATGGTTATGGTGCTAATTTGTATATATTATTGACTAATTTCTCAGTACTAGAATTCTTCCTGGCTATGTGCAGTATTTTTTCTTTGACTCAAGAACTCTGGAATTTGGCTATAAAGTTTGACAGTTTTCATTGTGAGGTTCACAAGATGACAAGATTTTTTTTTCATTACCCCTTTGCCCTATGGTTCTAAGAAATATAGTCAATTTACTATTAGATTTTTTGAAATATGAGTCTACAACCATTTTTTTTAATCACAATCTTCAGATAATCTTTTAAACCTTAAATTTTTTTCTCCTTGATTGATTTTCAAAATTGAGGGGTTTTTGTTTTTGTTTTTTATTTGCTATTTTCTTCCATTTTTTTCCAGTCTTTTGGCTTTTTAATAAAATGTGTCTTATTTTCATGGACTCATAGGCTTCAAATTGATACTTCTAATTATCAGAGAGTTTGTTACTTGGGCATGTTTTGTACTTTTTGTGCCAAGCTGTTAATTTCCTTTCTAATTCTTTCTCCAGTGGCTCTCATTTATTTTCCAATTTCTTCTTCTAGAAGCTCTTGTTTCACTTAGAAATTTTTTTAAAAACTGTTAAAAAGTCATCCTCTGCTAGTCATCCCTGTTGAATGTGTGTCAGCTTGTATTTATCTTTGAGGCTTTGCTTTTAGATATTCCAGAGTCATTCTTTTTTTCCTGGGTGTGTGTCTTAAGTGCTGCTGATACACGAGAACTTTATTGGCAGAATTATTATTTTTTTGTTTGTTCATTCTTCCAGATTACTCCTTGACTTGATATTAGGGCTGAGTTCTATGCATTTCCAGAGTGAGGTTTGGGGCTGATATTATTTTGGCTTTTTCAGGAGAAAAACACTCTTTCAGGATCTCAGGAACCTCCAAGCTCCCAAAGTGATCTAATCCACGGATTCCTGACATGAGCAACAATAGACTTCTGCCAGATTCACAGTCAGATATCCGGGAAGCTTTGCCAGTTCAGGGGCAAAACTGCAGACTCCATCTTAGTCTGGGATTCCTGTCCTGGTTATTCCTCGGTAGGCTTCAGACTGGGCTAGAAGTTCGGACTGAGCTTCTTCTTTCTGTTCTGGAGGTCTGAGACACACAACTACTGCTTGCTTCTTAAATTGTTTCTTGCTCAGCTACTCTGAATTCTATCATCACCCCTCAGTACAGTTTTCTTCCTCATTACTCCTGGAATCTTTTACCTGGAGCAGAGTAATAAGAGACAGTGCTACAGATGATATGCATTCCCAGCATGATGCATTCGAATGCTGGTGGGTCACATCTTGCCCTGCTACATCCTTTCCCCTTGCACTAGTGTTATACACAGTATTTCCTTCTGCTTATCTGTGCTGGAACAGGGACTTGCCAGGGTGTTTTCTTGGATTTCTCCTGTTCCTCCATCTTGGGCCTCACCTCCACATTCTGTAGTTTTAGGAATGGGGGGCATGGGTGAAGGTAAGAATATTCCCAAAGAATATTGGGATACAAAAGGCAAACACATGGCTTTACCCAGTATCTGCTTTAATCATACCAATGAAAGTTGTAGAGAGCCAGAACTCTGGAGACATATACTTGAAACAAGGTGTTAGCTCCCTGGAATTGATGAGACAACGGTTCTCTAGTTTTTATATATACTTAGTACTTAGCACAGGATGTTATGGGTCTCTAGTTCACACATAATCAATATGCTGTAATGATTTAATTACAATAAGGTATATAAGGGTTAAGAAGGACTGGAAGATAGACAGTCTATCTCTGACCAGCATCGTGGTGGCTCTCATGCCTCCTGCACTAAGATCAAGACTGGGCCAGAATAAAGAATCTAGACTCTATTCTTGACCATTCTCATGGTGTCTATCCTGCTGAGACCAAGGTCTGTCTGAAAGACCTCTAGAAACCTAGCCTGGACGTTACAGAAAGTAATCTCCTAAGCCACAGTTCGCCCTCCCTCTTGGTTATAGGATCCCATGGAATGAACCTGTTATATCTTCTCATATTTAAGGTCACAGTTATCATTAGATGTGTTCAAATATCTCTAGACTGCCAGGAGCTTTCTACAGTTGTTTTGCCAAATTTCTGCAAAGAGAAATGTTTTTGCCACCTCCCAAGTAAGCGGAGCTATGCCTTCCTGGCAGCCAGAAGGACAGTCAAAATAATTTCTTTTGTCCGCCACACATACCCCAGACTTGAGGAAGCCTAACTGAAGCTTCGGGCAGTCTCTCTTCTCCTTGCCCTGGAAAGTGCTCATGCTCGGAGAGATTATCTGTTCATGGTGGCCTTTGTAAACCTTTGCTGGATTGTAATCTCATTTTATCTCTGTAAGCCTTGGCTAATTAATCAAAGGGTTAAATGTTTGAAAATGTTGAGACTTTAAAGAAACGGAATATTGTTTTTCTTTAGTCTAATTGTTTTAGACTGAATGTTTTAAATATAATAATTGCAAATTGAATGTCACCGAATCAGTAGTTGAGTATCATTGCCCCTTGATACAGCTTGAAAAAGTTCTGAGGCTGTGCTGGCTTATCTGTGTTTCGTCTTTTTAACTATAATGTAAAAGCTGTCCTTGTAGGAAGCATTAGCATCTATGAAGAAAATGAAATTCAATTCAGTTTATGCATAGATTGCTAGAAAGATTAAAGTATACATCCTGCAGTTTTTCTTCTTTATGGATGGTGTCCTTTGATGTGCTAATGCTTGCTTGCTTTTTATTCACTCAGAAGTGCTGGTCATTGGTTTGAGCTGCAGAGGGGTATCTGCCTCACATAGGCATATTGTAATACCTTTGTAGTCAAACCTTGTTTTAAGGTGGGGGATAATTAAAATATGTTATTGGAATTATACTTTGTGATCAGATATCAGTTTGCTTCAGAAAGATAAATGCCAAGGCAAAGCCAGTTTATCAAAAAATAATCAGGCAAAACTGACCATTTATTTTCAGAGTGTCTGATCATAATCCTAATACTGAGTATTATATCAGCTTTACTACTTTGCCCCATGCAATTTTGTTTAAAACAAAAATAGAGAATGAATCCTTTAGGATAGTCTTTTCCACATATTAGGTTTCTAATTTACTTAGAAATTTGATTATAAATAAAATCAGTAAAATAGGTGCGTCAGTCACCTCAGTCAAAACTTGGTAATTTGTTGATTTTGACCAGAATCAATATTCCTTTGTCAGAAGGTTATCATATACTTAACCCCATTAGGCTAAGTTATAATTCCCATGCTGGGGAATAGGAATAGGATTGGGGAACAGAGAGCTATGTGAGAGGGGGAAAAAATCAGCATTTTTTCAAAAGATACTATATTGTATAAAGGAAGGTACACAAATTCTATATAAAGCAACCAAAACATTGATTGTTCTTCCTAGAATAGGTTAGGTAGTACTTCATTTTAAGTTACAAATAAAAGCTCATATATTTTTCTGTGTCTTTTATCATCATCTTCACTTTACACTATAGCCCTCTTTTCCCTCCCAAAATTATTCCTTAGAGAGAAAGAAAAAATTAAAAGTTAAGCAAAATTAGCCAATACATCAGCCCAAGTCCAACATTATATGAAGTTTTCTCTGCTCATGTTGTTCTGTCTCTGAAAATAACTATGAAAGATACATTTTCACATTTTTTTCTTTGGAATCTTAGTCATTATAACTTCATACCATCCAATTTTAACTTTTCATTCTTATTCTTTGCATTTATATTGGATATATTTTGTTTTTTCTATTTTTACTTTGCAAACCATCTACACTTCTGCATGTTTCTCTTTAGTCTTTATATTCATTATGTCTTACAGCACAGTAACACTCCATTATATTCACATACCACAATTTGTTTTGTTGGCCTCTAGTCAATAGATCACAGACTTAAAACAGGAAGGGAACTTATCCTTCTAGTCTTATACTCTGCAGAGTACAGGCTAGCTCCCTGGAGGGCCGAGGGGTTAGCCAGAGTCAGAATAAATTAAAGTCCTTGGTCTTTAGGGGGCGAAGTGAAGGAGGCAGGCAAACTGCCACGAAGCTTGCCAAAATGTATCCTGGATTCTAGAGTCCAGAATCACCAGTCTCTCTCCTCTTCATCTGCTGCCTCTCTCCTCACCTTCCAATCCTTGCCTCTGATTGTCTTAACACCAAACATTCAGCAAGCTCCAACTGTGAGAAGAGCCATTATCCAACTATGTGCTAATGGTCATTGTCTCACAGTGAATAGGTAATTTGCCTTAAGTGCTCCATTGTTTGATTCAAGCATACCTTTTTGGAATTTCAGCCCTCTACATCTACTGCTTTCTTTTTTTTTTTTTAGAACACAGGTCAGGGAGGTAAGAACCTCAAAAAGGAGGTGATCACACCCTCCCTGATTTCTCAGGAAAAGAGATGAAAAACACCAAAGGGAAGTGGGGAGTCAAGCCAGATATTGTTAGCGAGTTTCTGGTCTGAAGAGTCTTACTAGAAACAGGTATGCACAAACCCATCAGCATGGGAGGTTTTACATAAGCACGTAGCAATAAAGCACAGGCTAGTAGTGATGATTCTCCACATGCAAGTAGTTATATAACAAACAATATGAATCAACATGGTGTTGTAAAAGATTTCCAGAAGTCCTAGATAGAGGGCATGTAAACAACAATCATACATACGCCTCCTTCAGCAACCAGGAGATAGTCCAAAACCAATCTATTGTCTATTGCTTCACATGTCAGGGAATCCAATGATCCTACAAGTTTTTGAAGTCCTGCAACAGTCTCATCATGTGTCAGGGAATTTAATGATTCTTGCAGATTTTGAAGTAGTCTTGCAACAGTCTTATTATGTCTCAGGGAATCCAGTGATTCATGAGGGTTTTGAAGTCCTGCATCAGTCTCATTAACAATTTTTGATGTCCATGAGTCAATTGCCATAACTGCCATACTATTTCAGTGGTGGACACAATCAGCGATAGAACCACCTGATGTTTCTTGGGTCTTCTTCATTTCAAGGGTCTGCTCCATCTTTCTCCAATGGACAAGGTGAATACAGCTCGTTGGCACCCATCTGATTCCTTCTCCATCTGTAGAAATACAAGCAAATCTTCTCCCCCAAGCAGTTAACCTATCTGGTTCCTTCCATTTACCATTTCTGGGTCTCTCCACATCACTTGGCGATTATCTAAAGATAGTGGAGCTGCTCGCAGTGGACACTGCCCTTCCGGTGGGTTATAAAACCTGTCTGTGGGAGCCAGTGCATCTTTGTCAAAAATCAATAACTTCATAGTATAAAAAGCTAAATTTTGAAGTTCTCTAGGGTTACTTGTGGCTCTCCCCCTTTGTTTTGTTTTTGGAGGAGCGTCTTAATGTCTCTGTTTCTCCTCTCTATTATTACCTGTCCTTGAGAATTAAAGGGTATGCCAGTGGTGTGTAAAATCTTATACTGTGCACAAAAGTGTGCGAAATGTTTAGAAGTATATGCAAGTCCATTGTCTGTTTTTATTGTTTGTGGTACACCCATTATTGCAAATGCTTGTATGAGGAATTCAGTGACCACTCAGGCTATCTCTTTTGCTGCTGGCATTGCAAAAGTGAATCCTGAAAAGTTGTCTACCACAACATGGATAAAAGACAGACAGCCAAAAGATTTATAATGGATCACATCCATTTGCCAAATTTCATTAGGTCTCAAACTACAAGGGTTCTTCCCTGGAGGGAATATAGGAGAGTGGAAAGGAAGGCAAGCTTGACAGGCTTTTACTATGCTCCTAGCTTCCTCTCTTATTATCACAAATTGCAAACGTAAAGCTCGAGCAGCCTGGTGATATTTAGAATGAGATTCTTGGGCTTCCTGAAATAAAGGAGTATTGGCTAACATAGCTAGAAGGCTATCTTATCTGCCTTTGAATTTCCATCAAAAATAGGACCTAGAAGTCCACTATGAGAGTGGACATGCAAAATATAAATCTTACCTAAATGCTTTCTCACTTGCTCTTGAAGTTCCTTAAAGAGCTGATATATATTGGAAGCTACAAATTTTATTTGGGCTGTGGCAATGCTTTGTACCACACCTACTGAATAGGCTGAATCAGATATTACATTTATATCTCCTAAATAATAAGTAAGAGCTAGGATGATTGCATACAATTCATTCTGCTGAGTGGACTGAAAAGGAATTCTGACTACTCTGTAGTTAAATCACAAGAGTATACAGCGCGAATATTATGTTTGGATACATCTGTAAAGATAACTGGTCCTTTAAGAGGAACTTTAGAAATCTTTTTTTCAAGAATCCATGGCCAATTATGTAATAGTCTGGCTATCTTTAATGGAGACGTGTAGGTATCCGCTTTAATCTTTGGCCAGTGACTGGGCCAGTTGGCACCTCTAATGACTGATCTACACCAGTGTCTACCAATCTTTCTAATGGTATGCCATTTATATAAATAATGAGCATAGGTTGGTCACAGCTGCTATCCAGTATATTCCTGGATTTTGTTGCTTGGAGTCAGAATCTGGGTGACTATCACCAGATTGCCTATTAGAAGTCTGTATCAGTAAGCCTGATGCTACTACTTCCCCTGGTTGATAAGTCACACATGATCCATCTGTATTAGTGATTGGGATATTATCTACACATTCCCCAGTTTCCCACATCAGTGTATGAATGGACACTGTTTTTTAAGTACTCTCAAGAGGTAAAATGGTCAAGCCTACTGTGCCTGGAGGCAAGGGATCCATAGGCTGGAGGGGAACAGATTTCACCTCTCCAGGGGGTATCTCAGTTGTCCCACCTGCATACAACTCTATTCTCCCCAATTGTAATCCCTTTCTCCCATCAGGTTGCTTCTTGGCTGATTGGCCATGTCTAGGTACTGGACTCTCTGGGTGAATCGGCTGCCATCATGCCCCAAGTGTTTTTTGCCTTAGGCCCTGCGGCTGGGCCCCTTATCCCATTTCCCTGAATCAGTCTATATTTTGATGCCTAATGGAAGCCTCTGTTGCATTTTGGACATGGGGTATTGTGTCTTGTTCTCCCATCCTGTTTTCTCTATCTCTATGCCAACATTGAGCTTTCAGATCCCTACTTTACTACATTGAAAGCATTGACAAGTCTCTGGAAGTCCCTTGCCAAAAGGGACCCTGTCTTCCCATGTTGGGATCTTGGGAAGTCTGCATCATAGCCTGGCTATAAAAGGCATTTATTCCCACTGTGGCACAGCATCTTATGATCTCCTCTAAAGGAGCATTCTTCTGTAGTCCTAGTATAATCCTTTTACAAACCTCATTAGCATTTTCTTTAGCAAGTTGCTTTATCATTTTCACCATTAGTCCTTATGACAGTTGTTTGCACACATCCCACAAAATCAGCAAAGGGTTCATTTGGCCCTTGTGCAATTTTTGTGAAGGCCTCTCCTTTGTCCTGTGTACCTGGGATAATACCCCATGCTTTGATAGCAGCAGCAGCAGCAATTTTCTCATATACTGCTATGGGGTAATTAATGTGTACTGAAATGTCTGCATAAGAACCTACACCTGTTAGTTGGTCACAGGTGATTGAAGTATTAACTCCACTTTGACTATTTTGTTGGGCTTGTATTCTACAGAGCTTAGTATATTCAGAAAGCCACAACAAGTTTTGTCCAGGTTCTAAACATATCCTTGCTATAGATTTCCAATTCTTAAGGGTTAAGACTTTATAAGCCAAATTCTGTAATAACATCTTAACATAATCTGATGTATCCCATAAAGAGAGCAAGCCTTTTTCAGGTCTTTGAGGATTTCTATATATAAAGGATGTATCTTCTACTTTCTTTACCTGAAGAGTTAAGCTGTTCAATCGAAGGGTACATTTCTATTCTCATATCAGCTGTAAGAATACAGCTTTCTCGATTGCTTTTTGCAATTGAGTCATGGGGGTGGGGGTGATTGCTGGGGGGAGATGCTGGTGATATCACTGCCCCTCCCACTCCTCTTCCCTCCACTGAGGAAGGTGAAGTTGATGGGGGAGGGTCAAGGTCCTGCTCAGGTATAGGCGGAGTTGAAGATGGGTTGCAAGAGTGAAAATCACGTCACTGAACTCCTCATGCCCTCCAGTGAGATTTCCTTTACCTTCTGCAGTCTCTTCCTCTTTTTCCTCATATTTCCTCATCTGGCTGTTCTTAAAACTTTTCTTTTTTGCATAACTTGCAGGATTCTTTAAGGCTAATTGTATTATGTTGTATATATAGAATGTTTCCTTAGAAATTGAATCAGGACCTTTATCATTATAGTATTCACATAGTTGATCTCCTACTAGTTTCCAATTATCTGCCTCTGTTCCTTCTTCCTTGAAGAACCAAGGGGACGTGCATTCTAATGTATCCAAGAGTCCAAGTTACAAGCAAACCTTGACTGTTTATTAGTCTGAGTATGCTTTCTGTAGTCTCCCTTGGGGTGGGAGTGAGGGTAGGGGAGAATCTTTTCCTAATATCTGCTCCCTTTCAGCTAGAAAAGGTTACTAGTTTAGCCCATAACAAAGTAAGTTCCCTGTTTGTCTATTACTCACCCTATCTCCTGGTCACAGGAACTTCCTCAGTGAAATTAGGGTTCTTAGTCCATGTTGGGCACCAAAATGTAGAGTCTAGGCTAGTTTCCTGGAGGACTTCAGGACCAGCAGAAGTCAGTATAAATCACAGTTCTTAGTCTTTAGGTGGAGAAGTGAAGGAAGCCCCTGCCATGGGGCTTGCCAAAGATGTATCCTGGATTCTAGAGTCCAGAGTCTCCAGCCTCTCTCCTCCTTGTCCTGCCGCCTAGTGACTCTGACCTCTCTCCTCACCCTTCAATCCTTGCCTATGATTATCTTAACACCAAACATTCAGCAAGCACCCATGGTGAGAAGAGCCATTATCCAAATATATGCTAATAGAGTCATTGTCTCACATTAAATAGGTAATTAGCCTTAAGTGCTCCATTATCTGATTCAAGCATATCTTTTTTGGAGTTTCAGCCCTCCAAAATATTCTAAATAAATGAGGAATTAAAATAAGAGATTCAATAATTTGCCTAAGATCACAAAGAGAATAAGCAAAAGAGGTAGGATTTGAATCCAGGTCTTCTGGTTCCAAATCCAGCATACTTTCCATTGTTACACATTGCCTCTCTGTTTTATTTACATTTTCTTGCTACTGCAAAAAGTACTGCTTTAACTATTTTGGCAAAAGTGGCCTCTTCTGTCTTTGTCCTTCTTGGAGCATGCTAAGCAACAAGATCTCCAGATTAAAACATTCATATCCTCTTCAATTATTTATAGGTATTAAAAATCATATATATGTATGTGTGTGTGCATATATATATATATACATATATATATATATATATATATATATATATATATATATATTAGTTAAGACTATATCTCAAATGAACTATCACTGTCTAAATCTAGAATCTAAGTTTTTTTTTTATTTCTACAGAACTTTGTCTACTTCAAAATATCTTCAATCCAAAGCTTTTTCTCATGTATAATATCTGCTATACTACCAAAAGCAAACAAGCAAGCAAAACAGCAATATGTATCTTGGCTTAGTCACCAAAGGAAGGAGATGCATTCCAGCAATCCTCTCTACACTCAAAAAGATTACCATGGGGAGTTTCTTGGCCAAAGAGAATGCAAAGTAGCAAAATTGAACCTCTTTTTAGAAGCCTTCCCTTTGATTTGTCTTTTCCTTTTGTCTTCCACCCCAACACTTCCCCCAAATCTTTGCTTTGGCTGTACTAGAAACCTGCAAGCATCAGCTTTTCGGGTCTAAGCATGCATCTTATCTCAAAGCCTTGTAGATCAGTCCTATCTTTCTTGTATAGGTCAACTGCAAATCCATCTTTTCAGCCTATGAACTACTTGGTTTCACTAGGTTTTAATAATCCATATTTCTCCTTCCTCTTTCCTTCCAGTAGTCTCATTGTAAAAAAAAAAAAAAAAAAAAACACCTATCATAAATTCATTTCAAATTGCTTTTCTTTTTAAGAAGGGTTTTTAAAAAATGAAATTTGGTTTTATTTAATGAATATACAAATCATTGTATTAAATTTTGCTATTTACATTTTATTTGGAAAATGATCTCTAATCTATTCCTTTTTCATTAAAGCCTTTTAATTTTCAAAACATATGCATGGATAGTTTTCAACATTAATCCTTGCAAAACCTTGTGTTCTAATTTTCCCCTCCTTAACCCCTCTCCTTCCCCTAGATGGCAAGTAATCCAAAATATGTTAAACATGGTAAAAAACATGTCTCTAATCAGTTCTTAAATGAACGCTAAAAATCTATTCTATTCTATCTTTGTCTCTCTCTCTCTCTCTCTCTCTCTCTCTCTCTCTCTCTCTCTCTCTCTCTCTCTCTCTCTCTCGCTCTCTCTCTCTCTCCTCGCTCTCCATCTCTTTTTTTTTTTTTTTTTTTGTTTGGCAAGAGGCAATTGTGACTTGCCCAGAGTCACACACCTAGGAAGCGTTAAATGTCTGAGGCTAGATTTGAACTCTGGTCCTCCTGACTTCAGAGGCTGCTGTTCTATCATCCACTGCACCACCTAGCTGCCCCCTCCATTCTATTGAATAAGAATTGAACCACCAAACAAGAAGTTATGATGTATATACATAATTATAATTGTTATAATGGATCCATGATTTCATCTGTGTAGGTATGCAGTGCTTAGCTGTATCTTTCCACATTTCATGTAAACTAATCATCACATGAAAAAAATTTATGTTTTCTCTTATTCTCATTACATCACCAATTCACCTTCTCACAACATACATGGTAACATATTTTATGTCCTTTCTGACAGGCAAGTCATAATTGATAATTTATGACTTTTATATATCTTCTTTTGCTCAATGTTAACTTTTAATTTTAATTTTTCTGCATGTTTGTGGTGTTCTTTAATTTATATCATATTGAATTCAATTCACCAAACATTTATCAGGTACCTACTATGTGGAAGGCTCTGTGCTTAGGGGGTGGTCATACAAATAGAAAACTAATTACTTTTGATGCTTCTACTTATAGTAGGGTTTTCAGAACTAGGTTTTTTTTTTTTATCAATAGGACATACTATGTTTTATGAATAAATTATTTCATGGAGTACTTTGAAGAAAGTGGGTACTTGTTAACCCTAGAATGCCTGGCTAATATAATTGAAGTGCAACCACCTGGCAGTGAGGTTTTACATTTAGCTGCCAAGGAAGCAAGGAAGGCCCAGAACTAAGAGGACCAGGTGTTCTGTTCTATCTCTCTGATTATTACAGTGGAATAAACAGCATGATTGCACAGTATGGCTGTAGACTGGAATGTAAAACTTGCTGCCAACCAGTGAGTTTTCTTTGTTTTTAGTTTCTTTATCTAATTCTTTACTTTTCTTTTTCTCTCCTCTCTTATTTTTTTCCTTCTTACTCCTCTTTCCTTTTCCTTTGCCTTTTCTTCTCCATTCCTTTGCCTTTTCTTTCCTTCCTTTTTCTTTTTTTTTCCTTTCCTTTTCTTTTCCTTTCTTTTACCCTTTCCTTTCCCTTTTTTCTCTTTCATTCCTTTTCTTAACCATTTCCCTTTTTCTTTTTCCTCTTTTTTTTTTACGTATTTCTAGTTAGTTCAGGTACAGCTTTAAAAAGCTGGTGCTGTGTCCATTGTGATTATGCAATTTTTGGGGGGCCCATATGTGAAGCAACAATAGCCCAAAGTTCCTGCTTCAGTTATCGTGAAGGAGCTTTGTAGTTTGGTTTTATCATATGAGAGACAGAAACTTGAAACTTAAACTTTAGATGTTTCTTAAATCTGTTTTTATGTTATCTATAGCTTAGTAAACTCTACTTTGACTAGTTTGGTTTGTTTGAATATATATTACCTATTTTAGAGTTTATTTCCAAATAATTATTAGCATATAACAAATCAGTTTTGTTTTATTTAGGCCTGAAATTGATGTTCTAAAATTCATTTTGTTTAATGATGCAGTGATAACTAGAATTAGTTTAAGTTCTTTGATTAGGTCTTTTAATATGTTTAAAGAAATACCATTTAACAGTTGAGTAGTCATTTTTTTTTTCTTTTCTTTTATTCACTGCAAGAAACAATGCTCACATCAGTATTTAACTGGCTGAAATAGTTTTCTTATTCTAGTGATGCTTTTATCTATAATGTTTTTAAAGAATAGATACACATAATAATACATAAAATATAGTTGTTGTGTTTTTTTTTTAAACTGAGCCTGCAATTTCATTGCATAAAGAACTCCCAATAAAAAAGTCCCTCTGAAAATAAAGAGCACAGCTTTCTACTCTGCTACTTGTTACAGAAAGCAACCTAAGGCACTGGGAAGGCTAATGACTTACCAAAGCTCATTTGGCCATTGAGGAAATACTATAGATATTCATCATTTTCTCACTCTGAATAATATGCCTATTTGCCTCCTTCTTTAACAAAGGAAAATTAATATTGTTTTATTTTAATTATGACATGTTTTAATTTTAGTTCTAGTTAACAAATCAACTTCTAAATAATTTTACAGATTTGTTTCTAATAATTACTAAGCATAGGAGGCAGGAAGAATTTCTTTCCTAATTGTATATTAATTAAGGAGCAAAATACAATTGAGCAATATCATATATCATGTACTTTCTACTCATAATGTATACATTTCAATAGACCAGATAAAGGAAAACCATATAAAGACTTTTATACTGTGAAATTACCCATTTTTTAAAACTCTGAAGCAACATATTCACCTGTCAGTTTTAGGAGAAATTCATTTGTTCTTTGAATATTATAATTATTAGAAGAGGTTACATATAGCATATGTATGTACGTATGAAGAGGTTACATAATAGCAATATCATTAACGAATCTTTTTTTCTTTTAAAGTCTAGTGTTATCATCTGTTATTAAATGATAGAAATATTCTAGCTGATTGAATCCAAGTAACAAAAATAAAAAATTCTTAATATAACAAAAAACACACATTCTCCAATATATCAGTATTTCAGTCTCATCGATTGGCCTGGTTAAATAGTGTGATTCCAAGTTTACCAAGGAGATGTAACAAATTGAATGAGATTCCTCCTATACATTCCCTTTTTTTTTTTTTTTTTTTTTTTTTTTCATTTTTAATCTTCATTACACAAAGAAACACTTTATAAAGAAAATAAAAAGAGAATTAGATTTCCTTTCAGGATGTAAATCAATCCTGTCTTTCTGGCTAAGCATGCAATTCTATTTTTTCTCTAACCTCCATCTTTATTTCCTTTCTTGAGCCTTTAGGATAATATATTGCCAAAATTTCAGTGCTTCAAAGGCCTTTACTCATGTGAATATTTCTCCCACCAATGTAAACCATGACCTCTCGTACTTTACAGACTCTCTTCTTGAGTGGCTATGGTAGAAGAAAATGACTTACCTAATAACAACCCTTTTACTTTCACATTTACCTGGTTTACACACAAATAAAATAGTCTGTTGTTGACTCATATTCAATCCCTTCCTAGCTTAGAGAACTTTCTGGAGCTTGCACTCTAAAGGTGTAACCCTCAAGAACCCAATACCATCTCCAAACTTTGAAATGGTAATCAATTATTGTAAGGTATTTCTAATAAAAACACAAAATCAAATGATACTTGCTGAGCTTAACAAGAAGGTACTGAAGAGTATATAAAAGAGGCTCTCTAAAGCAAAGGTACTTAATCCTTTTTGTGTTACGAGCCTTTTAGACACTTTGACAAAACCTGTGGAGCAATTCTCAAAATAATGTTTTTAAATACACATAAGAGAATTCATAAGATTACAAAGAAAACTAGTTATATTTAAGTAAGAAGATAGGGTTTTGTATTAGATGGTAAATATGGAAAGCACCAAATAGCATCATAAAGATCTAAATATACTTCAACTGACAGGAAAAACATTGTTATTGGTATATGACTCATTCTTGAGTCAGCTGTCTGTCAGATCATCAGATCAGAATTTGTGGCGGAAAGGGAGAAAAGGAAAAGAAAATGTAAGAGAAAGATATAAGAAATGCAGTAAAATTATTTAAACAAGTAACAATATCAAAAATATTAAATGGACAACAGAAATTATGATAATACTTTAATTTCATCCAGAAGTTTAATGAAAGGGTAACCAAAAGACCCCAGAAAGCACTTTAGTCAGCCAACATATAATTAACTTGTCAAACACAAATAGGTGATTGCCAAAGGCAATACCAGGTTAGAATATAACCTGGTTTATAAAATCTTAAGAAGAAGAATAATGGATGACTATGAGCAGTGTCATCATATAAGTGCAGGATAAAGCTAGCTTAAGGAAAGTCTGGCAACTAAGGCAAGCCATCACAGGCGCATACAAGAAGGAAAAGGAAAGTTCTACAAGTAAAAGAAAAATGGGAAAGGTTTACACACACAAACTGTTTTCTCTTTCAAAAATGGCAAAACCATCATACTTGGACCCATAACATCTTGCTCTGTGACATGTTTTAGGGAAGGTAAAAATGGTACTAGGAAACAGACAAGGAAAGAAGCTAGATTAGAGTGGAGATATAAATGAACGAATGAGTGAATCAAGCATTTAGTCAGTAAATATTTATTAAGTGCTTGCTATATGCCAGGCATTGTAAGCATTGGATACATAAAAGGAGAGAAAAGAAAGTTGTCTTCAAAAGTTTGCAGGCTAATTGAGATAGCAAGCAAATGAGTATGTACACACAAGCCATATATAAGATATACAGAAAATAACTTAGAGAAGGCACTAAAATTATAAATTAAGAGAAGTTGAGAAAGGATTCCAAAAATTTATTTTATTTTAATTATGACAATTATTTATTATGACTTAAAGAAAGATAGAATGATCATGAGGGGGAGGTGAAGAGAGATACCAGTTGTGGAGACCAGCCGCAGAATACCTACAGCCACAAGATAAGAGTATCTTCTTTGAGAAACATCAGAAAGGGCCGTTGTCACTGGGTCACTACTCAACAGAGAGCAACAGATAAGACTGAAAAGGTTGGCGAGACCTAAATTGTGAGGAGCTTTGGCTGCCAAACAGAACATTTTGTATTTGATCCTGGAGATAATAGGAAGTCACTAGATTTTATTGAGGAAGGGGTGACATAGTCACACTTGAACTAGAATCACTTTAGAAGCTAAATAGAGAATAATGAGAATGAGGAAGCATCAGACCCACCAGCAGGCTATTGTTCCACTTCAGGCCTGAGGTGATAAGATTTGCACTAGACTGGTTGCAGTGTCAGAGGAGAGAAGAGACTATATTCAAGAGATGTTTCAGAGGTAAAATTGGAAGCCTTGGGAATAGCTTAGATATGGATAGTCCTAGATAAGAAGGAATCAAGAAGGATCTATTGGAGACCTTTATGGTAGGCAGATGGCCTTTTTTTTAAGTTAGCTACAAAAGGCAGAAAAAGATACAGGAAAATGCTTAGTGATTTTAGGAGAATCAAGTAAGAAATGTTTTCAGAATGGGGGGAAACATGGATATGTTTGTAGGCAATAAGGAAACAGTCAATAGACAGGGAGAAGTTGAAGGTAGGTGGTAGAATGGGTATGACAGGACAATCTATTGGAAGAGACAGAATGGAAGGGGATCTCTTGAGTAGGTAGACGGGTTAGCTTTAGCAAGGAGAGAGTCTACCTCTTCATGTGAGATGGGGTGAAGTAAGAGATAGTGGCAGAAGGCATGTGAGTGATAAGAGAAGAGGAAGAATAGAGAATGGAAGTTCGTGGCAAATGGCCTTAGTTTTCTCCTAGGCAAGGTTCTCTACTTAAGAGAGAGTGAGAGCCATGTAAGTTTGAAGATAGATGCAGAGGTTTGCAAGAGCTGCTTCAGAGAGTTGGTAGGTGAGTTTATTGAATAGGTATAGTAGGATTGCCTATCAACAGAGTGAACCCTGATGAGGTCATATAACAAATTTGTAGTGGATCCAGTCAGAACAGTTGCAGGATTTCTCCACCTTTATTCAGCAATACATAGATGGAAACAAAGGTTGTTACTAAATGCTTACTATGTAGAAAGCACTGTGCTTAGCTGAGCATACAGAGTAAAAAGTTAGATAGTCCCTGCTATCAATTTCTAATGGAGAAAACATATATTTTCAATGTTTCAGTTTCAAGTTTGGTGAGAAAATCCCATGGTCCTTAGGATGCAGCAGCAAAAAAAAAAAAAAAAAATATATGTTAGTACATCTTTAATGGCATTTCTTTTGATAAAATCCCATCAAGTCCTGATATTGAACAGAGACTTTGATGGCAAGAAATTTCCATTCTAGAGCCTTGGTAGATGTATTTGCCAGGATGCATTTTCCAAGAATGGTTGCGGACACTGGGCTCAGAAATAGTATTATTCTCAAGTCTCTTGAGGTCAAGGCCCTGACCAATCTTTGGTATTCTTTGTTTGATCTCCAACTTCTTTTGGGACTTGGACTTTGATCTGGTCAAACTAGTTTGGGCTATCTGAGGTGGCCAGGGTTTTACAGCCCCCCATTCTAATCTGCTCAGGTAGACCAAATGGCATCAGGAAATTCCTTTTGGGAAGAGACTTCTGTCTGTCCCCAAAAGATAACAAGAGAATCCTTATCTTAATTTACATCACTCTCAAGAACCTCCCTACATCACTGCATAAAAGAGAGAACGGGAATCTTCTCTTTGCAAATGGCCTTGTACCATGCAGCCATTTTGCCCACCGGCTCTCCGGTGTTTCCATTCTAATCAATAAAGACTATGTTTCCATACAGCATTAAGTAGCAAATTCCTTTGCTGCCGAACCCGCCATTGGTTACTTTGGGGAAGGAAGGAGAGAGAGAAAAGGAACTAACTGATCCATCTTTGTTTAGACCACAATTTACTACCCATCATTTACTACTCATCATTTATTACTCATCAGTTTGTCTTTTCCCTCAAAGGGTCTTGTGACTTTATCTAGGCTAGATTCCCTTGTGACAGTTGGACAGGAGTTGATGGACATACCTTCGCTCTGTTGATTACTATTTTATCTTGTGCATAGCTTGCATGTTGTCTCTCGTATTAAATTGTGAACTCCTCTAGAACAGGCACTGGTTTGGGGTTTTTTGTTTTTGTTTTTGTTTTTGGTTTTTCATCTGCTTAGCATAGTGCCTGGCACACAGCAAGGCTTAATAAATGCTTATTGACTGGTCCTTTCTTCAAAAGAATTGTTTCCCCAGATGATGACTACATAAGCTAAAAGCAGGACTTGTGATCTTAGGGACAGTGCTGCTACTCTTAAAGTTAATTAGCAGTTAATTAGTAGGTGTTGCTGATGGTGATGAGAAAAGTGGACCCCTTTCCATAATGACTTCTCCCCTCAATAATGGCTGTGAGAGCTGAAAGCAGATGTGGTGTTTTGGGAAACACTGCCATTCCCAAGACTCTTAGGCTTAAGATCTTTGGTTGTCTTCATCTGAGTCTGAGGAAAGATGACATCAAGTGATATAAGCCTCTGTCTTTCCAAAAGGTGCCTTGCTTCTTACCTCAGCTGATTTGCTTTCCTTTTAGATGGCATTTGGTTGCCATTATATATAGAAGAGATCTGTGTTTGAGTTAATAAAATTGTAACGGCATTGAGAGACTAATATAAATGTCTGTGAAGGTATAGAAAAAATATTGGATGTCATTAATATTAAAAAATGACCAAGATAATATTCATAACTATTGACCTCTCTTCAACATATAAGCTGTGTGACTTATTTGATAAGAGTTTGACTTCTAATATGAACTCAGATATCAAATAACATTATATAAGGACCAAATCACTTGATCTTCCTGAACTCCATTTTCCTGGTCATCAGGTTCTGAAAATCAAATAAAATAAGATGTAAAAGGTTTTTTTTTTTTTACAAACCTTGTTATTTTTCATGACTCCATTTAGGGTTTTCTTGGCAAAGATACTAAAGTAGTTTGCCATTTCCTTCTCTAGTTTACAAACCTCAAAACACAGTATAATGCTAGTTTTTATTTTTACGAAATCTTTATGAGTCATTTGTACACAAATTGAGGGCATCCTCATTGAGGTTGTTATGGATTGTGAGATTTCCAATCACAACCCCTTTTCAGTAGAAGTAGAATGAATACAACATTAATTACCTTCCTGGTCACATATCAAGTGTGCTAAAGAGAAAAGTCAGAAATGCTGCCCACACCTTTCAACCATTCATCCAAGAAACCCAAGCTCCAAGAATAGGTGTGCTTATTTTGCCCTAAATACTGGTTACAATTAAATTCCACAGCCTTAAGTGAAGAAACAAGTTTCACAGAATAGTCTTCTATAAAATATCACAATTGCTTCAAAATGATGATAAAAATAAATATAAGTTGTTGAAGCACAGTTTTCAGTGGCACCTTGGTTGTAAGAAATTTCATTCTACATGGCATTCTCAACACAAATAATCAAAAGACCAAAATTGACTAGTTTGAAAATGTTATTCTATTGAAAAATTAACCTAGAGTTTTTCCAATCAGTCACACTGGTTTCTCTACAGAGTAGTCCTTCCTTCTAACTAGCATGTCAGTGAATCCCATCGAATATGAAAGTGTTGATTGTTTATTTCTAATTATGACTAAGTCTCTCTCTGGTACATTCTCCACAGAGCCCAAGTGATTTTCTCCAACTGCAGGTCTGTCTCTGATACTTTGCAAATCAATAAACTCCTATATCTCCCTATTGGCTCTACCATCAAATATTATTTTGTCTTTGAGATCATCCTTGTATAATTTACGTTGGTTTTATACCAAAAGAAGTTATTGAATTGGTGGTTTAGATTTTTATTGGTATTTTTATTCAGTATATTCACTTTTTTTTTTTTTTTTTTGCATTTTTCTTTAGGCACTAGAAATTCTTATATTCAAACTTTAACCAAATTAAAAAAAAACAAAACCTCACAGTGTGTTACATTTTAGAGCAAGAGCTGTTGGAGTCCAGGAATGTGGTTTTTTGGGGAGAGAAGGGGTCTGTGAATTTGGATGAGGAAAAAAAAAAGTTTTGTTTTGTTTTTTAACTAAGCTTTAACTGAAACTTTTAGCATTTTCTGCAGTTAATGATTTTTGTAAAAAATTATTCTGAGGGAAAAAATTATTTTGAGAAGGATTTACAAAGACTTTATTAGTCAGTCAACAAACATTTATAAAGCACCCACTATGTACCAGGCACTATGCTAGGGATACAAAGAAAAGCAAAACATAGTTCTGCTCCCAAGAGGGAAATGTAAAAAGAAATATATTTATGAATGAGATGTTCATCAGAGGGAAGGCACTAGCATTAAGAGAGCAGAAAAGGCTTGTTGTAGAAAGATGTTAGGTGGAACTTAAAGCCAGGGAAATCTGGAAGTAAAGAGAGGAGGGAGAAAATTCCAGGCATGGTGATCAGCTAGTGAAAATGTTTAGAATCTGGATATGCAATGTATTTTGAAAAGAACAGCAAAGAAACCAGTGTTACTGGATCCCATAGCACAATAAGGTGATTAAAATTATAACACGATTGGAAAGGTAGAAGCTAGTTTATGAAGAACTTTGAATGCTAATCGGAGGATATGTGCCTTAACTGTGTCAGAGAAGTTATGAAGAAAAGATGGTTTTGGAGAAAGATAAAAAGTTTAGTTTTAGACATGTTGAGTTTAAAATGTCTATAGGATATCTGTTCAAGATGTCCAGTAGTCATTGATTAGTGCAAGACTAGAATAAAGTTGAGGATAGATGAGAGGTCTGTATAAGTAGATTTAAGAATCATTAGCATGGAGATGGTAATTAAATGTGTGGAAGCTGGTGAGATCCTCAATTGAAATAGTATAGAAGGAAAAGAGTTCCCAGGAAAGAGCCCCCTGAAATAGCCAGGATGAAAATCAGCAAAGAAGCCTGAGAAGGTTTAGAAATTTCGGTTTTAAGACATAGATTGCAGTTAATTTTAGTCATTTTAAAGAAAGCATCCAGTTTCTCATTCTTTCAGTCTGTTGTCTAAATATGTGATGTAATTTCCCCATTTCTTTAAGGAAGAAGCTTTAATTTAGTTATACAAATAAATTTGCTAAGGAACTGTTTCCCAAGCTCATACTATAGTTCCAGCATTTTTTACCATATCTTCATATAAGGGCAAAAGAAATTTCTTCATTTCAAAATCCATTAATTGGAAGTGATTAATTTGCTATGTAATGATAGTTAAATATCAAGAAAAGAATCTAATATAATTCTACTTGTCTTCTCACATGATGAATATACTCAATTAAAATCATACAATGTTGGATTATTTTAATATTTAATATAAATTACATTTATGAAAAGGCATTTTAAAGGTGAAAATGGCTGAAATCTCATAAATTAACATTAATAAACATACATAATTGACTTTATTAATAATGAATGCTAATTTTGAACCTCAATTAAATAAAATTCTATCTCCTCCCCAAAAAAATTCCATTCTCCTCATTGGTAGACCTTTATTACAAAATAGTATGCTCAGTAATTATCATTTTCTCTCTTGTTATTGTTATGTAGCTACATAATCTCCTCTTGGCTGGCAAAATCCAAAATACTACCTAGCTATTTATAGAAAAAAAAATTTTTTTTTCTGACTTTTGTTCTAAAGGTTTTGCACTTCAAAAATCAGTTTAGATGAATAATTTGCCCTAAAGACAATGGACCTATTAGCCATTCATTTACATAAAATAACTGGAGTCCTTTAGAGTTTAGAATTTAAAGAATCTGGGGAACTATGAATTCCAAAATAGTTTGGTCAGTGGTCTTGGCCAGATTATGGGCTACACTGCAAAGATGAAGATTTGAGAGATGTTCTGAATGTAGTGTAGGGGCTTCTCACCACAAGGGATCCAGGTCCCTACCCGGAAACAGAAAAAGTTGTGTAAAAGAAAAGTTAAACTTTTGGTTTCTCTACTGCTCCACTGTGGCTCCCAGGAGCAGATCTGGAGAGGCTTCTGTCAACCTCAGGTTAAAGATCTCTGCTCTAGAGGAAGGAATTACATACAGTACTCTCTTGAACATTGGTTGGAGAGCGGAGTTTGAGTGTCCTGTGAGGTAGCAGTTCATTGACCAGTTTGACTGACTCATAGAGGATAATGGGAAGGAAGAAGGTAGGTGGTAGAGACCAGTTGTGTCAGGAATGCCAAGTATTTTTTAACTTTGTGACTAACTAGTTTTTATAATCAAATCAAATGCCGTAATTGAACTAGGTCATTGTCAGAAGGGAAAGTAAATTGTAAAATTATTTTTTCCAGACTCCAGTATATGCAACAGAGCTGCAAGTCTTACCCTATCATGCCTATGTTCTATTTCAATTCTATTTATTCCCTATTCATACTGCATAACTTTGGATAATTAGTTCCTGAGGAAATGATATGACCTTTTTATTCTCTCATAATTGAGGGAATTGATTGCCATTATTAAATGACCAAAAGTCCAGGTAGATGTAATTAATTTTTTATTCCCAAAGTCCAAAAGTAAAAAGCTCATTAGTAATTGTTGGTTTTTTTAATGGGCAGATTTTTTTTTTAATCATTTTGAATAAGATTAACACTGTAACAAAGCACTGGGGAAGCATTGCTTGGTAACATGTAACCTTTCCCCCAGTTATTTATCCCTCCATGACCTCCTACTTTGTGAAACAAGCTAGATAATTACTGAATCTGACCATTGGCAGCTGTACACATACTGATAAAATGGGACAGTTATGTCGTTATATTGATCTCTGTAGGGAAAAATAAAATGACCTAGGGATTTGTACTCTGTAATCATCAGTCAAAAAGAGGCAGACTTGCTTTTATTCAGTGTTCTGATAATTTGTAGCCTCTAATGTTTGCAGATCAAAAGGAAGGTGATAATAAGAGGAAAATCTGGATTCAAATTTTGCCTTTGGTACATTGGCTTTAGGACAAGCAGCTTCTTTAATTTTCAGTGTTCTAGGAAACTATAGAAAATAAATTTAAAATCAGGGGCCATGTACATTGAAGGAGAACATTTCCTTACTGGAAGTTCTCTATATCAATCAATCCAACAGAAACATTTTGTAGATCATTCTCCTTAAGAAGAGCCTAAATTATTCATAAGCCAAACAACATGGGCAGTGTTAATGAATGGAAACTGAACACAGCTAAAATGTGCTTTCTTTATCCAGAATGATATATAATATTTGGGGTAGAATAGAAGGCTATAAATGCATATCTAATTGACACAGTGACTAGAGCACTAGGCCAGGAGTATTAGGAAAACTTGAGTTCAAATGTGGCCTTAGGGATTTACTATCTAATCTCCTGTTTGACTCAATTTCCTTATTTGTAAAAATGAAGATACCAATAATACTTCCATCCCTATATAGTTGTAACTATCAAATGAAGTTTTTATAAAATATTTAGCTCAATGCCTGGCACATAATTGGTGTTATATAAATATTAGTGGTTATTACTATTATCATTATCATTATTATTATTATTATTATTATTATTATTATTATTATTATTCCCTCCAAAATTAAATTAATGTCCCTAACTATTTGAGGATAGGAACAAGTAGAGAAATATAAATGAGTCTCCCTCTTGTCCAAAAGATAATAAATTCAGTAAATATTTAAAAGCTTTGTAGTTTTTCTTCCTTGACTAGATACAGATTTATCTTTTGTAAATCTTTTCATGTTATTGATTAGCAAATGTACATAGAAAGCAGATTAAAATTAAAATGTATTTGACCATATACATTTAAGTTGCTTTAATAGTCTCTTAATTGGGTTCTTGCCACCTCTAATTTTTCTCATACTTTTTTTAATAATTTTTTTTAAAATTTTTCTCATTCATTCTCATTTTGTATACTCCAAATTAACCTTCCTAAAATGCTGATTTTATCTTATACCGTGCCACTCAAAAATGTAAAAGGGATTGCTCTCCTGAACTTTTCTACCACTTTTAACATCCAATATCTATGTCTACCTTACCTAGCTTTTTGTTTTGTTTTGGTTTGCTTTGGGTTTTTATTTTTTTGTTGTTGTTGTTGTTTGTTTGTTTTGTTTTGGTTTGTTTTTATTTTCCCCATTATACTTAACATGCATTATCTAGACTGGATTATCCATTCTCTTTACTATTAGCCACACAGGCTAATCTCATTTACATCTTCTTTACCTGCTACTCCATTCTAACATTCTCTCCTAATTCTGTTCCAGTTTTTACCCAATCTTTAAGTTGTCAACTTACATTTTTTTTCCAGTACTCCAATCTATCCTGAGCTCATGTCTCACTTAAATACAGTACCACACAGTTTTAGTACTCTCTTCTCTAATATATGTTAGTTTTGTCTCTCGAGCTAAATTATGACCTCCCTTAAGGATATTCTGAGGTCCTTGGCTTTTTATTTTATATATCCTGAATTTCAACTACTATTTTGGATAAATGTTTGTTAATTTATTGATTGATTTTTGGAGAATTTTAAAAGAACGCTCCAATGTATTTTTTTCTCCTTTTTTCTAATGTTCCTGTATAGAAAAGAGCTCACAGTATATATCTTATTAAAGCATAAATTATAAGTTATTATCATTGTTGTTAATAAATTGTTAATAAATACTTTTATATGCATTAATATAAATAAGATTGAGGTATCAGGGATGAAAGATCTTTGCATTTAGAATTAAGAGTATTTGATAGAGATTTATATTTTTCTTCTCATTGATTTTTGCTGCACTTGTTCATTAGTTTATTCCACCGTTTATAAAACAACTAGACATTTCAAACTATATGTTTTTGTGTCCAAATCCCACATTTGAAGCAGAATTCATTATATTTCCACTAAAGCCCACCTTTCTCCCATACTTCCCAATTTTTAATTGAGTACAACACAATCTTAATAATACAAGTTTTTGCAACATTGGAGTCATTCTCAACTTCTTACTATCTCATCCTACATTTCTAATCAGTAGCCAATTCTGTTCAGTTTGCCTTCTCAGCATGTTTTATTTGTCCCTTTCTCTTACCATGTGTGACCAACCTCATCTCATTCAGGCCTCTTATCACACCTTAACTAATTTATTGTAAAAGCTTCCCAATTGGTCTCATTGCCTCAAGTTGCCATATTCAGCAATTCCCCTTCTACATACTTGGCTGTCAGATATTCCTAAAGCACAGATTTGCCAATGTTATTTTCCCTGCTCTAGAGATAGATCTCTTGCTTCACACACAAACTTCTCTGTTTGGTTTTTTAAATCTTTGACAAACTGGCTCCAGTATGTCTTTTGAGTATCATTAAACATTGTTACCACTAGTCAACCAATTAATACTTCTTCCTTACACAGAATGCTCAGGTCTTATATCTTTGCCTTTGCTCATTCTATCTTCCATAAATAGGATGAATTGTCTATTCTTCTCTACTTTATCATATACCTTATAGTTATTATTTTCTTCAAAACTTAAATACCATTTTTACATGATACAGTTCCCATTTCATCTTGATGCTAGTGTGATTCCTCCAAGATTATTTATATACACTTTGAAAGTAATATATTTATTCTCTGTTTACTTTTTTGTGTATATATTATCTCCCTCTATATATTCTTGAAGATAAGAACCATAATTTTTGAAATTGTATCCATACATAATGTGTAGTACTTGGTGTTCAGAAAGGGCTTTTTGATTGGTTGATCAATATATTTTAAAATTATATATATTTATAATATATATTTCAATATAAATAATACAAATATTTCAAATTACAAAACATAGAAAGTTTTGGTATACAAGGTAAAACCTTAGTGGTAAAATATGAATCTGAGCTGCAACTAGATCTTGTTTTGACTCCTAATCATCTGCGGTTATCCTGATTAAGAATTTTCAATTTATGGCTTCTATAACACAAGATCATGATATCAAAAGAAGAAAAATAAGGAGTTTGAAGAATGTTTGATGCTCAGGCTTAGAGTGAGAAACACCTGAACTCAGGTTTGGCCTTAGACACCAAACTAACTGTGTCTTCCTCAGTTTACTAAATTACAAAATGGAGTGTAATAACAAGTCATACCTCACACAGTTGAGTTAAATGACACAACTGTCAAATGAATTAATATTTGTAAAGTGCTCAACTCAGTGTAACAGTAAGTACTTAGTAAATACATATTTCTTTCCATCCTTCCTTGAGTTCAGAATAAAAAATTAATGCTATAAGGTCAAGTGGAAAAGAAAAAATAAAAAAGTTAAAGAAAATAAAATTGGCATTACATTGCATTTGGCCATCTCATTGAAAATGAAAAATTCAGAAATACCTCTCTGAGATGTGCTATTAAAATATCTAATAGAAGAACCTCAAATTACTCAAGGATGGTACATCTTCCCCAATTATGGTGTTTTTTGTTGTTGTTGTTGTTTGTTTTGTTTTGTTTTGTTTTGTTTTGTTTTTTTAATCTCTAGGGTATGCAGTTTGATAGCCCTTTGAGCTTAGTTCCAAATTGCTCTCCAAAATGGTTGGATCATTTAACAACTCCATCAACAATGTATCATATAGTGTCCCAGTTTTCCCACATCCCCTCCAGCATTCGTCATTATCTTTTCCTGTCATCTTATCCAATCTGAGAGGTGTATAATGGTATCTCAGAGTTGTCTTAATTTGCATTTCTCTGATCAATAGTGAAGCACCTTTTAGAACATTTTTTCATATGACTAGACATGGTGTGATACATAATTAAAAAACATATATTTGCTAGAAGTAGTATCAAAGAAAACTGGTTTTGAAGAGTGAAAATCCATCTTAATGCCTTTTGCTTTTGAGACTGTAGTATAAAAAGCAGGTACATCTTACTTAACCTTAAAAGCTGAAACACCCTATCAGTTTTTGAAAGTTAACTTTTTCTATTTTATAGCTCATGACATGATCAAACTCTCTTTTAGGTTAAAACAGTTTTTTTTTTTTTTAAATTACTTAATGATATATTCTGAATATATTTTATATACCATTATGTTTCTTATGGAGAAAGTGTGCTATAATGGATATAGAACTGTCCATGAATCTGAAAGATCTGGATTAAGATCTTCAGAGATATGTACTGCCTATTTGAGGGCTTAACTCACTTAGGGTTTAGAAGCAAATACTATATAAGTTGAATTTTGCCTTTGGATAATATCATTAAAATTCTCATTGGCTTCAGTCTGGCATGTAATCATGAAGTCAGTGAATGAAATTATATATTTCTTTTCTTTATTGTACTTTCTGTTGTCTTTCCTTAACCCAGCTATAAAATAATTACTGAACCTAAGATCATTTATGCCCAGGACAGTAATAAAAATTATTTATTTCATTTTTTTATCTGGTTATGTTCTAAGGAAATTACAAAAGGGGCTTATTTAAAAAAAAAAAAAAAAAAAGAATGTGGGGGCAGCTAGGCAGCGCATTGGATAGAGCACCAGCCTTGAATTCAGGAGGACCCGAGTTCAAAAAATGTGATCTCAGACACTTAACACTTCCTAGCTATGTGACCCTGGGCAAGTCACTTAACCCCAGCCTAAAAAAAAGAATGTGAAGAGGCAAAATTTTGTGATTTTTAATACTTAGTTACTAAAGTTGACTTGTGTTGATAGAGGATTTGGTTCCTAGGTACAATAAACCATGTTGTTATTGGGTATTTTATTTGAACACCAAAGAAAAGTCCATCTTCTTTTAAATAAAAAGCAAAACCAATTAAGAGAGGCACTTTGCTTAGATTCTATCTTAGTTGATTGTTAAATATAGAAAATATATTTCTTAATTCTTAATTTCTTAATATTTCTTAATTAAAAAGATAATTTCTTAATTAAAATCTGGCTATTTTTCTATACCAGGGCTCTTAATTTATAAGACAGTGTAAGCTGATTATAACCTTAAATAGTCATGCATTTATGTTTGCCATTAAAATATCAAGTGACTAGGCAAAAACTATGGAAAGTCCCAATGACTTGGGTAGTTTTTTTAGTGGAAAAAAAAGTTATTGTCTTTTTGCACTATTAATATTAATAATGTTGTTTAGAATGTTAATTGGTGGTTTATTTTATCAAGTACTTTGATAATTAAAGGAAATGTAAGATATTTTTATTTAAGGTAAAAGCCCGATTAATTTCCAGTGCATCTATTTGTATTTATTTTTAATGGCTAAGAATTTCTTAACTTTGTAACCAATCTGATTATGCATCTTTTAGTTACTCCATAGATGATACATATAAAATTATCACTGGACAAAGGATTAAAAAATCCAGATTCAGTACCATAATGAGGCATCTGAGTATGTGTGACTTATCCAAAATTACTAGTAAAATCACTTTAGATACAAATTTCAGAAAATTAGAAAAAATATAATTTTGCTACTTGTGTAATTTAGGGAATATATTTTTTTAAATTTGAAACTTAGTTTTAAGAAATAGTCTAATATCCATACTTTTAATATGATTTATCTTAAATGAATAATGTGGATTCTCTTTTTGCAACAGAGTGCTAAGTGTTGCAGCTATTGGATGTTCATGGTATAAAAATCAATTGGTATGTTCCAAAACTCATACTAAAACCGAGCCCTGAAAATAGATATGAAAATTTATTGGAAGCAATGATATATACTTGTAAATATAGAAGATGCAATTTCATGATTCCTAACCTCAAGTGATTTAGAATTCATTTACAGTAAATAAAAAATTTAAATCTATCATATTTTGTTTATCCACCTAATAATTTTTCCCTGTAGAATGTTGCTCTAAAATTTTGGAGTTCCATATACTAATACATCAGAAGTTCTAGTCTATCTCTTTGATGTAGATGTTACCTTCAAATGGTACAGATCGAAATCTAATCATGCATGTTCATCTCCTGTGACTCTTGCTCATATATTCCTATAAATCTATTATAGAGCGGTACATCCTTGGACTTAGTACATTAGAGGCCATCCTCCAAATCCCTTTCACTTTGTGTGGATGTCAATGAAGATAGGCAATTAGTAGTTTTCCTCACTTTTGCTCAATGATACATTTCATTGATGGTGTCTTTTTCACTACTTCTCCTATGCAGTAATTTGGATGTAAAGCATATTAGTAATTTTACTATTTTCTCCATTGCCTTCTAAGTGATCCATAATTTTGATACTTTGTAAATTTTGATATTCCTTAGTTCATAACAATATAACACACTGCCAGAGTATTCTATTAATAAAGAATTTGGCTGTCAGACAAAAACTTGGCTTGTTAAAATTCACAATTTTTCAAATGCAATCTATAATATTCTTTTTCCAATTAATTTCTAGAACCAATTCATTATAGAAATGCAATATTTACCCATAATATAGATATATGTTTGGTCCAGCTCAGCTCTATAGTTTGTCCATCTAACTGTATTTCATAGTCAGGACAAAAGACATTTTTCATCCAGTTGATTTTTCCTTTATGAGTAATTAAACTAACAAACAATATTCTAAAAATGATGTCATTATCTAAACAAATTATTAGATTTAGTGATTTGCCTAACTACCAAGGATATAGAACTAGAAAAAATGACAGGAATTATTTAGAGGAACAAGAGTTAAAATCTTAAGGAAAATAATAAAAAAGTAGGAATGAAGAATTAGCCATACCATGACTGAAATTGTTCTATAAAGCAATAATCATCAAAACTAAAATTAAAAAGTAGATTACTGGGCCCAGCTAAATAAGAAAGAAATAAGAACAATCTAACTCAACTCAGTGAATGATAAACTCTAGATCATCAGTTACTTGAGAAGAAAATCTATTTATCAAAAACTTCTGGCAAAATTTGGAAAACATTTTAACAGGAGTTACATTCCATACCTTGTGATTTATACATCTCAATAAGCTCAAATGGTTGTGGCCATTTTAAAGGTAATGCAATACCAAAAAGACTTTAAATCATATCAGTTACTTAAAAACTACTGCAAGGGAGAGAATTCTCAAACAAAGGATAGAGATGATTACAACAGACAAAATACACAACACATATGAAATTGAAAAGTTTTTGCTGAAACAATATTATTTCATTCAGAATAAGATACCTTGAATTGTGAGGGGAATTCATGACAGCAACTCTGAAAAGAGCCTGAAATTCAAAATATACAGGAAATGGGGTAGCCAGATGACTCAGTAGACATAGCACTGGCTCTGGAATCCGGAGGAGCTGAATTCAAATCCAGCTGCAGAAACTTGATACTTTCTAGCTGTGTAACTTTGGGCAATTGCTTCACAAAAGGAAAAAAAATAAGATAAGGAGGAAATTAAATATATAACCACAAAAACTGTTTCCCATAGATATATATAAGTAGATCTGAAAACAAGAATTATAACTTGTTTACAATTGTATAAAAAGGTTGTTTCAGACTTCTTAATAAGAAAACAGCAAGACTAAAACAACTCTGAGGTTTCATTTTACATTTTCATACACACACACACAATAGAGGGATAGACAGATACATAGATATGGAGAGATAGACATTTACAATCGGTATACATTCTGATAAATATATACACAAACTGCTGCATAGCAAAGTAAACTGATACAAGAGAATAATATACACAATGATTTTAACAATATAAATGAAAAGAACAAAAAAAAAAGTGCAGTTAATAATAACCAATCTTGGTCCTAGGACAGAAATTTTTAAAAATACACTCTTTCTTGCAGAAGTATGAGGATAACAGGTATAAAACATTGCATATAGAAATTCAGTTGCTTTTTTGGTTTTGTTTTGCTGAACTGATTACTTTTTCATTTTCTATTTTGATCTTTGTTATAAGAGATAGCTTACTGATAGTGGAATAGGAAGGGATGTATTTGGAAGTAAAGGTATAGTTTGTATAGATATCTTTTGTCTTTACAGCCTTCCCCCCCACTTCCTACACCTAGAAACTCTAGATAGCGTGGGTATACATAGAAGATGAAATATACATATATACATGTAAGGCAGCCAGTATAGGAGAAAGAGTATTGGGCTTGGAGTCAGGAAGACTCCTGTTGTAAGTTAAGATTCTTCTTCAGACGCCTACTAGCTGCATGACCCTGAGCTGGATTAAGAATTGGAAAACCACTCCTGTATCTTTGTAGGAAAGGAACTAGCAGATGGGACAAGATTAAAGAGAGAAAAGACAATCTGCCAGAGAAGGGCATGAGATAAAGAACATGTATAAAGGGACTTGGTTTGGAAAAGAGCAGAGTTGTTGTCAGAGACCCGAGTAAAAGAACAGGCAGGGAATGGGGACAATGTCATGGGATCTTTGTATAGTAAGAGGAGTATAAGATGTTAATGTTCATAGCTCCTTCTTAGCAAACCATAAAAGTCATTTCTTGTGCAGTGAGAGTAGGGGGAGATGACAAGGTGAGAGAGGAAACATCTATTTGGAGGTAGGAGCAAGATAACCCACTTAAGTGTATGTAAAGGACTGCTATGCTATGGTCAGGGCTCAGTTAAGATTAGATTACATATACTTATATTAGATCCATCTCTGTTGTCATTTCCTTTAGCTTCTTCCAGTAATGTGTGAACAGGACTTGAAAAGGTGGATGGTGGGAGTAATCCGGGATAGGTTTTGGTGAGGCATAAGCCACGAAAAATAAGACAATGGAACGAAGAGATTAAGAATAAAGGATAAGATAGAATTTATTTGATTTCCTAAGAACTGAGATTGGAAAGAATGGAGATCAACATGAAAGCCTGGATGAAGGCTTGGGAAAAATACTGATTGATGGAGGGATTGAAGAGAACATTGAGATGGAAAAATGCAATTAGAAGGAGTAAGGGCATAGAAAGTAAGGAAAGGTAGGTTATGATCATGAAAGTGAAATCCTTGGCAGGATCAAGTGTGTTTAGCACGCGTGCGTGTGTGTGTGCGTGCGTGCGTGTGTGTGTGTGTGTGTGTGTGTGTGTGTGACTGAGATGGAATGAAATAATCATGAAAGATGAGTAGATTGAAGATTTGATTCCTCTTAAAAGGGGTTCTTAACTCCCGCCCAAAAAAAGGTTGAGAGCTCATGCCCTAGGAACATGTCCATTTTTATTATGAAAGTTCAAAAGTTTATGTTTAATATAGAATCTAAAAACTACAGTGTGTTTCTTAGCACTGTGTTCCTTCTTCCACTGCTCTGCCACTATCACTGCAGCAATGGAAGAGCACAAGAATAAGATGCACAACCAGTGAATTCATCACTTTGTGGTTTACCTAACTAGTGATGAACTTAAATACTCTGACCCTCAGAAGGTAGATACATTCTGCTTTGTCTTCTTAAACTCATGTCTAGCAATAGTAGAATCTTCAAGTTTGCCCTGTGCTAATATAGACTTCAAGAACCCAAAGTTGTTTTTATCTCATGGTGAAATATCGAAAAGGACTTAAGTGGATTTTAGTTTCTTAATGTTGATTTTCTTTATATAGGATCTAAACTTTGTGGATTTGACCTTATTTACTAAATTTGCTTTATATCAAGTAATATTTTTAATTTCAAGTCAGCAATCTTAGTACTAGATGATAAAGAAAATTTTGGTACATTACTTGGGATAGGACATCCATTCTATTAGAATTCCCCAAAATTTCCAGTCAAGTTCAGATAATAATGGTAAGGGTTTGTTTTGTTATTATTGTTGTTAAGGAATATAAAACATAAATTATAAGTCTGTAAGGACATAATGGGTTTTGACTCCAAATTAGTGGTCAGAGTACTTTGAAGGTGTGTCATAATGTATTGTTTTAGTGGTTAGTACAGTAACCTGAACATGTCTGTCAAGGTCATATATCATACTTCATATAGAAGTTGTTGTCTTGGTTTCCAAGTTGCTTTGCATTTGGTAAATCCCTAAATTTTCTTGGAGGTTCTAGCCTGTCATATGTTAATTTGTTTTTATGATTAATATCAACCTGGAAACTACTCTTAAACCAGAGATGAGGAAATGAAGCATTGTTATTTGTGATTATTTCCTATTTTCATCTGTGTTTTACATGTATTATTTTAAGATGCAAGGAGGACAGAGAATTACAAATTCAAGTGAAACTTTAAAAATATTTTGATGAGGAAATATTTTGCATGAATGCTCTTTAAAAGGAATATTCTGTACCCTAAAGACCACAGGGACTTTCCATTTGACTTAATGCTGAAACCTCTTGTGTGTATATTACCTCCCTGTCTTAGAATGTGAACGCCCTGAGCATTTTGGAACTATGTCCAAAGAGCTATCGAACTGTCCGTACCCTTTGATTCAGCAATATCACTACTGGGTTTGTATCCCAAAGAGATTATAAAATGGGGGGAAAGACCCACATGTGCAAAAATGTCTGTGATGGCAAGGAATTAGAAATTGACTGGATACCCACTAATTGGAGAATGTCTGAATAAGTTAATGGTATATATTCCATTCATATTATTGTTCTATAAGAAATGAAGAGTACACTGATTTCTGAAAGGCCTGGAAAGCCTTACGTGAACTGATGCTGATTGAAGTGAGCAGAACCAAGAGAACGTTGTACACTGTAACAGCAAGATTGTATGATGATCAGCTATGATAGGCTTATTTCTTCTCGGCAATACAGTAATCCAAGACATTTCCAATAGAATTGGGATGGAAAATGTCATCCACATGCAGAGAGAAAATTATGGAGACTGAATGTGGATCAAAGCATATTATTTTCACCTTATTTTTTGTTTGCTTTTTCTTTCTCATTGTTTTCCCTTTTGTTCTGATTTTTCTTTCACAACTTGACTTGTGGAAATATATTTAAAATGAGTGTACATGTATAGTCTATATCAGATTATATGCTTCCATGGAGAGGGGGATAGAAAGAGAGGAGGAAAAAATTAGAATTCAAAGTCTTATCAGAATGAATGTTGAGCTCCTTGAGAATAAGGACTATATTCATTTAAATTAACACTTTATATTGCTTTGGATTTAATAAATAAATGCTTTTCTTGTTGCTTATTCTTTCAGTACATCCAAGAACGAGAAATCAGTCATTAGAATGCATTTTACCTAGTCCTAATTGATTTCATATTCTATCCCAATACATTAAAAAAAATTAGTGTAACACATTTTTGAAGAATATTTCAGATTAATTAAAGATATGACATATTTTATCAAAAAAGCATTTTATTTATTATCAAATGTATCTTATTGATTCATTTTTCTCTTATTTGAGAGAGGGGTATTTCATGAAAGAAATATGATAAGCAAATCTGACCTTTTGGAGGGTCTCTTGTTTTCACATCATATACTTAGATGTTAGAGAAAAATATAAGTTTAGTTCTTAGTTTTCAACTTTGATCTTGGGCTACTCACTTAATTGGTCAGTACTAAGGTAGTTCTTCAAGTCTAAGTTGCAGAGCATATATCTGCATTGGCAGAAAGAATTTTCTTTTAGGAAGTTCCCTGTACCAATGGAATCACACGTCCACAACAAAAAAGAGAAAAGGGTATGTGCACTTGTGTGTGTTTTATTTATTCCTTAGTGCAAACTAACTAATAAATAGTAATATTTTTCTTAGTAGTAATAATAGTTATTTTTATATAATAATAATAATAGCTAGTGTTTGCATAATAATGATATTAGTAACTAACATATAATACCTACTATGTGATAGGTAGTGTGCTAAGGGCTTTACAAATATCTCATTTGATCATCACAACACCCATTTTACAGATTAGGAAGCTGAAACAGAGGTTAAGTGACTTAGCCAGAGTCTCACAGCCAGAAAATTTTTGAAACTGTATTTGAACTCATGCCTTCCTGACTTCTGCTCTCTTCTGTATCACAAACTACCATAGAAGAAGCTAATGAGGAATTGATAATATAAATATTCAATTACTTCATTTGAAAAGGCTACAGTATTTGAACTGAACTATGTTGAATATTATCACTTAGTTAAATATTAATAAGACATGATATACTTAATTTCTAAAATGAAGTTTCTTACTTTAAAAGCTGTAACTCAAAAGAGTGTTCCAAAGAGAACAAAAATAATCTTTTTAAAAATGAAGTTTAATAGTTAAGATGTTTCTTATAATTCTAAAATCCAATTTAGTATTTCCAATCATCTGTGAAAGAGTTGGAACTACATGTATATTAAGTATTAAAAACAGATTTCATAATTTTTCATGGATTAATTTTGAAAATTCCCAAATTCATTTTTATGAGTGAAAAAATATAAACAAATTTGAACCCATATTAAATTGCTTCTCCTGAAAATTAAGTATATACATAAGTATGACAGGATAGCTGTTTTCTTTTGTCTGTAAAAATGTATCTCTTTTAATACCAATTTCCTAAATGAAATGACTTGTTGAGCCCTTTTATACGCAATTTTGATAGCTCTTTCAGGAAGCCTGAAATAAACAAACTTGCTAATTTTCTTGTCTTTCATGTATTTGTTGATGTGAGACTTAGAGAGCCAGGATCATTGAGATTTTCTCACTTTAAGCATTATGGAAACTGAAGCTAACTTAGCAAAAGGAGGAGAGGTGGAGGTAAAGATGAGAGCAAGAAAGAGTTCTGGTTAAGATTCAGCAATTTGATATGTATGAGAAAATCCTTAAAAAAAAACCAAACATATCTGATTAAGAAGAATATAGTTGTATCTTCCCAAAAAATCTATTTAAAAACTTTTTTCTTCTTGTTCATATAGATGTTGCCTGTTTTTAATATGATCTTGAATCTTTCAACCTCAATAATATATTGCTTTTAACCTAATCTTATCTCTCTTAAATTTATTTATTGTTTTACTTTTCAAGCATTTTTTTTTAATTTGGTGAAATGTTTCTGTTAAAAAATCCAATTCTCTGTTACCAAAATATCATAAAAATATTAGATTCCCAGCTAGAAGGGACCTTAGTGACTGTCTAATACAACCTTTTTGTTTCATACACCAGGAAACTCAGACCTGGAGAAGGTAAATGACTTGTCCCATATGATGTAAGTAAAGACACTAAGTGGCAGTTCCAGGATTGAAACTCAAATCCTTTGCCTTTAAGTCAGCTAAGCCTCATTGCTTATTTGCTTTTAATAATAATCTGGGATATAATATGGTTTACCATATATACCTATTGTATTTGTGTCAAATTGTACATGCAGAATTCAAATGTAAATAAGCAATTACTTGTAAACAAAGAGTTCATAAATATGTATTATTATCTATTATTTCTTCTCTACTTATGGTGATAATCATAATTTAGTAATAATAGGTAACATTTATGTAACATTTTAAGGTTTGTGAAATGTTTTACAAATAATCTCATTTGATCCTCACAACAATCCTGGGAGGTAGATGCTATTGATATCTCCATTTTACAGATGAGAAAACTGAGGTAGATTAAATAACTTGCATCAAGTTACACAACTATCTGAGGCTAGATTCAAAAAAAAAAAAAAAAAGACTAATCACCAAATCTAGCACTCTATTCTTTTTGCTACCTATTAACATTGGAATTTAAAGTTTACAAAGTGCTTTCTTCAGAACAACCCTATGAGTTAGATAGTAGTGGAAATTATTACTTTTATATCATTTTGTGACATTGCCCTATCCCTTCCCTAACCCCTGACATTCATGAATTGTAGAAACCAGAACCCATCTAATCTCTTTGTGTCCTTTAGCCCTTAAAAACAATATTCATCATCTAGCAAGTATTTAGTCATCTGCACTGAAAGATTAAATGACTGACCTCACCATAGACTCTCTTGACCTGCTGCTCAGGGTTCTTAATAATTATCTCCCACTTCACCTGGCCATTTTTTTCCTTTTTTAAAAATTTACATAGTTATTAACTCTGATTCTGTGGATTCTGATTAAATGGAGTTATTTTTTTAATCCATCAAATCTATCCTCTTAGTATCTGTAAGGTATTAAACTTCAAAAGAGAATTACAAGTTTCTCTGAATATGAAAAAAAGCCTTGACATTTTTATTGTATTATGTGGGAAAGGACAAAAGAAGAAATATAGGGGGAGAGAAGAGATCACTGAATTTCTTCTGGTTTCACTTTGCATATCCCCCATTGATTGATCTTTTGTTAGTTATGTTGTAGTTTAGAGAAATTTCAATAAAAAATAACCGTGAATTGAAAATAATGAAATCTTATTCCAAATGCTTAGTCCAAGACATGTCCATATGGCTAATGTGTTGCAGTTTAAATAGATTATTAAATATGTTCACAGAAATGCTACTATTGGCATCTTTTAATGTTTGTTGATTTGGGTAAGGACAATGTACTTCCAAGTATGTCTCTTAAATATCTATATATATATATATACATATATATAGATAGATAGATAGAGAGAGATATAGATATAGATATATATAGTCTCTGCCAACATCTGGGGCAGTTGGGTGGTACAGTAGGCAAGAGGGCTGGGCCTGGAGTCAGGACTCCTCTTCTAGGGTTCAAATCTGCCTTTGATATTTACAAGCTATGTGACTCTGGTGAGTCATTTAGCCTTGTTTGCCTTAGTTTTCTCGCCTGTAAAATGAACTGGAGAAGGAAATGGCAAACAACTCTAATATCTTTGTCAAGAAAACCCCATTGAGGATCAACAAGAGTCAACCACAATTGAAATGACTGAACAATAACAATACCAATATCTAATTGTCTGTTTTATGTCAGCAGTGTGACTCTCTGGCTTAGTTAAGACATGACTCTTGAGACAACACTGAAAAACTTTACAGCAGCAAACAAGTGAATTGTACCAACAGTATCCCCTCAGAAAATAATAAAATTCAGTGGATAGGAAAAGAGCTTGCCGAAAGCATGGTATAGGACATAAGCTAGCCTGTCATGACTATAGATTAGTCTAACAACAAGCAATAAAATTACATATTTGAATAGATTTGTCATTGTTTCTATGGAAAACATCATTGAAGCAACCACATTTGGATTCTGTCCCTTTAGTACTTAATGTGCTTTATAGAGAAGTAGTAGTAGGAATAAGATGAAGTGAGGGAAACATAATAGGTCTCACCAAATATAAGATAATTCTGTATTTGAAAAACATCATAGGGATCAATTTTAAGATACTGCAGAAGATTCCACAAGAAGTAGAAAAACTATGATAGTGTTATTACCTAAAGTTTTTTTTTTTAAGTTAACAAGGAGACACAACTACTAAGCAACATTCTCATTTTCTTATCTCTAAAAAATGTGCAAGAAAATTGTATGTGATCATATCAAAGGTATTCTTTTTAAATTATTTTTTGCTGAGGCAATTGGGGTTAAGTGATTTGCCCAGGGTCACACAGCTAGGGAGTGTTATGTGTCTGAGACCAGATATCAAAGGTATTCTTGATGAAAACAAAATGGAACTATTACACTTTTCACAGTTGGGTTTTCTAAAGCATATCACATCGTTGTAGTCAAATAATTGTCAGGTTTAGAAAATAAAAGTTATGTATAACTTCATATTTGTTTAAATTATCCTAACATATTATACTTAATAATCATTTTTAATGCATCTCCTCTTCTTATCTCCTAAATATGCCCTTTTTCTGATTTTGCTAGTGATAGAAACAAATAGCTAGCATTTATTTAATACTTTAAGGTTTGCTAGGTGCTTTAAAACTATCTATCTTATCCTCACAAAAATCCTGAGAGATAGATGTTATTATCCCCATTTTGCAAATGAAGTAATCAATCTGGAGATTGATAACTTTCCCAGATTTACACAGCTAGTAAATGTTTGATTTGCAAAATGTTTTGGATGTTTGGTTTTGAACTCAGATCTTCCTGTGCTCTTTCTACTGTGCCACCTAGCTGCCTCAACATTTTTGACCTTTATCTCAGCCTCCAAATCCAGTCATCCAATAAATCCTGTTGATTCTACTGCCACATCTCAGATCCAGCCTTTCTGTCCACTCATACTTTTATAACTTTATTTAAGGCCCTCATTATTTCTTACCTGGTAGAATTCTAGTGATAACATCCTGATTAGTTTTCTCTCCCCATTCTTATTTCTCCTTCACAACTATCACAGTAATCTTCCTAATGCACATTCCTGATCATGTCACTTATCTGATTAAAAAAAAAATTAACCCTTAGCTTGGCATTTAAGACCCTCCACACTCTGGTTCCCTGCTATAACCAGAATGTATTAAGTACTCACTGTATGCCAACACATGCTGGGAACACTAATACAAATTAGACATTCTCTGACTTCAAGGAACTTGTATTCTAATAGGTGAAGACAGCACATCTGATGGGATCAAGGGAGGAGGAGCCTGGAAGAGAATAAAGACATGGCTAGTCTGGACATTTTATCTAACATAGAGATTCTGGGAGGAATCAGCTAATCAAAGGAAAGGACTACAGGTGGGGTGGGGGAGGAGATAAAGGATGGAGGTGCTTCTAATGTGAGAAATACCTAATTTAAGTGAGCTCCAAGGTGAAAATTCTACACCATGGTAGAGAAAGTCTAGAGAATGAAGAATGGAATCAGGAGAAGAAGATATAAATGATTAAAGAGTTGAAAAATAAAATCTGTATTTGAGTTATTTATAACCTCCAAGTATATGGAAGGATTATGTTTGTGGGACAGTAATGGCACAGGGGATAGAGTACTGGACTTGGAGTTGTAAAATCCTACCTCAGTCATTCTTAACTGTGTGATCCTGGTCACTTAACCTTCTTTCTGCCTGTTTCCTCATCTGTAAAAGGTTATAAGGATTAAATGGGACAACATGTAAAACATTTTGCAGGCTTTGAATCATTATCAATATTATCATTATGAGCCTGGTGGTATAAAAATCATATGCCCCCTATCCTTTATTGTATTTCTCTCTCAACACCACTTTACAATGATATATCAAACTCAATTAAAAAACAAAAACCACTAGCCTGAGCCTCTAAGCTAAAATTTCAGGAAGGGCTTCTTTTACTATTAGTTAGTTGAATTTCCAGGACACAGTAGCCCACTTTCATGGCTTTTCTTCTCACCTCCAGCAATTTGGGAGCTGATTGAATGGAACTGATATGTCCAAGTGAAATTAATTTTTCAAATAGTTTAGTGTAGATAGCAAAAATTGTACCCCATTACCATAATCAGAGGCAAAGATACTACAACTTTTGTTAGGTCTTGAAACACTCTATCAAAGAAATTTTCAAATATAGCTTCCCTAAAGATTTCCTCCCAGAGAACGATCACAAATCTAGAGAAAACAGAACGTTACATTTTGGCTCTCAATTTGGGGCAAAGACTTTTGCTTATCCTGACTCTAGCTGATTCTGATCCCTTCAGAGGGAGCTAGCCCGGACTTGACCCTTTAAGATCTCTTTGGAATATAATTCCAGTAGCAACACTGCTGGGTCAAAGGGTATGCACAGTTTGATAACTTTTTGAGCACAGTTCCAAATTGCTCTCCAAAATAATGGCTGAATCCGTTCACAGTTCCACCAATAATGTATCAGTCTCCCAGTTTTCCCATATCCCCTCCAACATTCATCATTAACTTTTCCTGTCATCTTAGTCAATCTGAGAGGTGTGTAGTGGTATCTTAGAGTTGTCCTAATTTGCATTTCTTTGATCAATAGTGATTTGGAGCATCTTTTCATGTGGCTACAAATAGTTTCAATTTCTTCATCTGAAAATTGTCTTCATATTCTTTGACCATTTATCAATTGGAGAATGACTTGAACTATTCTAAATTTGAGTCAGTTCTCTAAATATTTTAGAAATGTCGCCTTTATCAGATCCTTTGGATGTAAAAATGTTTTCCCATTTTATTGCTTGGGACAATTTGTTTCAAAGATAACTAAGATGAAAAGTAGATCTAAGGCCATTTTTTTTCTTTCTGGAAAACTAATGTAACATGCTTACTTATGATACTAAAACTATCTGGTTAGTTTAAAAAACATTTCAATTTTTTCTGTCATGTTTCTTTCCTTATCTGCACCCCTCATATTCCTCCCAAAAATAATGTTTAGAATCACAGTATTAGTTTTTAAATAAAACCAAACTTCTTTGTGCATGACTTTTAAGACTTTTAAATATTAGAATGATATTTAAGTTTTGATGCATTTGATATACTTCTAAATTTAACTTTATCCCAATTTACATTTTAGCCACCAACTATATAACTAAGTCTTAGTTTTTAATTTTGTTCATTCTAGAGGTGATTCAAAATTCATAGTTACTTCTATTATTTTAATTGGTATTCAGACTTCTCTGTTGTTTATGATAAGCAAATTCTATAAAGCTCTAAATCTAAAAATATATTGAATATAATAATTGGATCTGAAATAGAAAATATTGGAGTTTAGCAACTGATTTGAAAAGCCATACACTTTATGTTGAGTTTCTCAGAAACAATTTCTTCTAGGAGTTGCTTAGCCAGAAAATGGTGTGACTTTCCCTTGTGTGGTTTCTAGTCATAAATCATTTTGTTTAAATAAACAAATAGATAGAAAATATTTTAAATAAAATAGAGAAAAAAAGCATTAAAATTTTAATTATTATAAGCCATTGAAAGGAATAGAAAATATAAAATCCTAAAGTGAGGATGATAATGATAGCTGATGTTTTATAAGGTTTTAAATAAAGTGCCTTGTTCATAATAACATAGTGAGGCAGGTAGTGTAGAAAGTATCTTCATTATATAGATAAGGAAGCAGAGTGAGACAAGTTAAGTATCTTGTGATGAGACAGACATTTAGTGGGAGATGAAACTCAAACCCAAGTCTTCTGAGAGCAAAATCAATGTTCTTTCTATTCAGTGACTGAATTTCCTCCGAATGCATTACATCAGTGTGGAAGGGAAAATGTTTTTTATAAATATGTCAGTTTTTCATGTGAAAGCAATTCTAGATAGGATTATATTTCTATATTGCTAGTGGGGTTTTTTTTTTTCATTTGCAAAATAGTCACAAAGAAGAACAATACATAAACAAGCCAATTTGTTTCTAAAATAGGTTATTGAATTTGTAACTGGTTACATTTATAGCTTCCTTCTTTTAGTTTACTGACTCAGCTTTCACCTTGACAGGAGCTATTGCCCTAATATACATTTTGTCATATCTTATTGTTTAAGCAGAGAACTTAAATGTATCTTAGTACCCAACTTAGAAGTGCCTTCTATTTAAACAAAACTCTTCCTGCCTAAGCATTATATGGAATGAGACTCCTAAAATGCCCTTTGATGTAATTCTATTAACAATCCAAATAACATGAGATCTTCATTTTAGGGCTACAAAATGAAATGCCTTTTAAAAAATTATCTAGATTTTACTATGTCTAAACATTTCAGAAGTGTATTTTCTCTTTGCAATTTTATCAGGGATGAGGCCCAATGAAAATGATTTTGACCATCTCCTAGCACTACCTCATTCTTTAATGGATATTTATCAAAATCATATCACATATTTAATGACTGCTGTTCACATTCTTCAAAACCTAGAAGTTAGGGAGGAAAGGTGTGATTAAAGTTATATTTATATATGACTTTAGTTTTATAGAAATATAGATATAGGTATAGTCCCATTCTACCAGTTTTGAATTTGGCCAAGAGTAGGACTTACATTTTTACAGTACTCTAAGCTTGGCAAAGTGCTTTCCTCACAATAACACTATGAGGGGAGTAGACATTCTTTCACCATCCTTTGTATTCTTCACAGTACTATAGTGTCTCCCATTCAATAAATATTTGTTGAATAGTTAACATTGAAAACTTTGATTTTTGCATTTTGAATAACCTTTAATTTTTTAGAGACCTAAATTTAGCCAGCTATATGAATACAGGACTCATGAACATATTGTCCGGCTTGACAAACTATTGTCTGGTTTGCCTTTGTTCTATACTTGTAGCTTACCCTCATAAATAAATTTGGACATAGTTGTTCATTATGATTTTGATTAACATAGCATGCTAGTCTTCTTAATATCATCTATCCAGTGTTTAGCAAAATGCATATGAATTTATGTTTTGTTAGAAGTTGTCCAGTGTATTGTATGCTTATGTGTTAGATGCAGTAGGGGCTTTCATTAAACAGCAGGATATTATTAGGCATAGCATGACAAGTCTTTATAGTTATCTGCCTTGTTTAAAGTGGACCCACAAGCAGCCTGCAGACTAAAAGGGGGAGCAATGAATTGAGAGTTGATGGCAGGCCCATAGAGGTCCTAAGGCTCAGGTGGTTGTCAGACATAAGTTTAGCTGAGCTCTTTCAGTAATTTGTCACGCCTTGGTCTGCTCCTGCTGCGCCAGCACGTGCCAGCTTAGTGTCAGAGTGCCTGTTCGCCAGACGGCCACTCAGGCCTAACATCCTGCTGTTAACAGGACCAGCGGCTTGCTGTGGCAGTATGGAATACAGAGCCTTGGCAACAGCCAAGTACTGTGCAGAATAAGCATGTTCATAATGAGATGTGAATGGCATCAGTCAGTCCCTTTAGAATAGGGCCTAAGCGTGTGCCTCCTCTCTTAGGAAGTTTGGCAGCCTATTCATTAACAAGAGTCATCAGGAGTTCAGCCTACCAGAGTGAAACAAGCCCACTTTCCAAATACTTGGACTGTCAGGACTCTGGTGGGTTATAGTTTTGACAAGCCTATAATGCATCATGAGTTAGTAGTTTGCAGTCCTCAGAAATAATTTTCTTTCCTAAAGTTTCACAAATTTAGCTTATAGATACATTTTAGTATACTCATATCTCTGGGTAGTACGAAAATCCTTTTTCAAATAGTTGAATAAAAGTAGACATCTTTGTTTAAAAATATCTATCTATCTATCTATCTATCTATCTATCTATCTATCTATCTATCTATCTATCTATCTATCTGATAGACAGATTCTTTCCAAAAAGAAACTTTTTAAATATCCACTCCTGTTTTAAATGTGAGATACCCTATTTAGGTCATATTTTCTATTAACTTTAGAAATAATTTTTTTAAAGTAGATACTTCAAAATTATGTCATTAATTCTATTTTTCTCCTCCTAACATGCAAATTATAATTTGGTGGTTATCATGCCTTTTTTGTTCTTCCTATAATGTTAAAATATTTTTCAAGATAACTAAAGCTTAATAAAGGAGTTTTGTGGGTAGTTTGGGTTTGGAGAAGAGGAGTTATTTCAGCCATTGCTTTCTTACTGCTAATGAGGAAAGAGGAATGAGATGTCATACTGACTTCAAGTGTTAATTCATAAAGTCGTATGTGAGGTTCTTCCATCCATTGTAGAATTGTTTCAGACGTTATCCTGTTATTGGAAGTGCATGATTCACTTTCTGAGAAAACAGAAGCTGCACACAAAAGGAAAAGATTTGCTTTCTACCCTGTGAAAAGCTGCCACAAGCAGGGGTCCTATTAAGACAGCTGGAAAGTTGCTTCAGCTTGTTACGCTTGTAAGTTTTATTGGTGACTGGTTTTTGATTACACATTTGAATGCTGTGTGTTCCCAGTTGCGGTTTTAATTAAAAGGCAATAGCCTTTTTTTTTTTTTTTTTTTTTTTTAATTGTTTTGTAGTTTGCATTTCCTAGGTTGAACTACATATAAGATTTTATTTTCTAGTGCTCATCATTTATGTTAACTATCATTCCTACAGCTATGTGTGTGTGTATGTGTGTATAAAACTTGCCTTAATCTAGAACTTTCTCTACAATGTGTATTTTCTTAATTATAAGGAAAATGCATTATCCCCAGTGCTTGAAATACATGAAATAGCCTGACTATTGTCAGGAAGTTCTGTCCTTTGAAGGAAATACAAATTATGCTGCATATAAACACCATAACAATACTACTAAATGTATAATATTTTGCTTATTTAAAAATGCATTATTTGCAGAGCTCCTTTTTTTCATCTATACGAATTTTAACAAGTGTTTTTGTTTTATTAATGAGGCTGGTGATGAAATAGCCATAAAAATTCACTAGAAACTTAGCAGACCACAAAATCAAAATGTTAAACCAAAAAATCACAATATTTAGCTTTTTCCTAGCAGTCCCTCAGCTCTACAGAATTTGGGAGATATGTTCTGCAATTGTATTTCACAGGTGATTTAAATAATGAACTGTTAGCATTCTTATGCTTTTGGTACTAAGTGGTATATTTGTTCTACATGCTCTTGTTCCTTAACTGATTATTGTAGTTATGAAGAACGAGCTCTGTATCTTGAAGCAATAATCCAGAATCACAGAGAAGTAATGACATTTGAGGATTTCGCAGCTCAAGTCTTTTCTCCCTCTCCTAGTTACTCCCTCAGTGGAACGGGTGAGTGTCTACATTATTCTTCTCTTTAACACTAAGAAGCATTTGAACAGCAGATGTACACCTGTTTTTTACAGATAAATGCTTGCAAATTTAAGAAGGGCATTGTCTCTCTGAATAAACTAATGAATATCAAAAGGAATGATGACATTCATTTTAATTTGTTTTGCATCAGAGCTGTTCACTCAGTTCCTTTCTTCAGCTATCCTGTTAACCTCCAAATCTAGCAAGGTTAATGAACTTTTTCTCAGTAATGTGCTCCAGTTCATTCAGGAGTGTGGGTTTCTTGCTGAGCTGGGAATATGTTGTTCAAAAGCTATGCCTGAATCAGTGCTTACTTATCGAAAAATAGTTCCTCACAGTAGAAGCCGTTGCTACTAATGCTAAATGGGGATTATGCTGCTGAGATACTAGGGTCAGGGATTAATGCAGAAGAAATATAAGGATAGTGTTCTTTTGACCAATCATAACAGCATGCAATGTGCTAACATTTTCTCTGGAGTGGTTTCTATGCATATGACCAAATTACAGGCTCTAGTAGCACCTGGTATGGAACCTTGTTTGGAAATTGCCTTAGAACCATTTCATCTATCAAGTTGGTTGATATTTGGAGAAATTTCTGTACTCCTTCCTTGTTTTACGTGATAAGATTTTTTTTTTTTTTTTTGAGATTTCCAAAGTTTAAAAAAATTGTACTATTTATTATTGGGGTTATTACTAAAAACTTTTGTTTTAAAGGACTGTATTTAATTGGGTCAGTAATTTCTGCACATCAGTACAGGGGGAAAAAAATCACTCATCACAGAGATGTAGTATGTATTGAAATTCTCAGTAAGGAGCCCCCTTTAATTTGGACTGCCTTCCACACAACTGTTAGAGTGCCTAATAGATTTCTAACATGTATAAATTGTTTCAAAACACTGGCTTTATTTCTCTTACTCTGACTTGTTAACAAATATCTTACATCCACAGTGAAGAAAGAAATTAAATTCAGTGAAATAAATCACTTACAAATAAAATCAGCCATGCATCATTGTTTAACATTACTGGCTTCAATCCTTGTGCTTTCAGAGCTTTGTTAGGAGATAAGAGGTATATGCATGTGCTCGTATTGGTAGCCAGTAGCAGCAGGCAGAAGGCTTTGGAGATAAGCAAGCTGGCAAAAGTAAAGGGGAACCAGTGCTATTTACATAATCGTGCCTCTGCTTCCTGGAGAGGCGTCAAGAAACACAGGGATGGCCTCTATTGATCTTTGTTGAACTGGAATACTAAACAACATTAGAAAAGCTTATAACTTAAAGCTTTGATTAATGTTTCCTACATTAAAAAAGTAGAACAGCTGTGAATTGAATTCTTTTATACATTCTGCCAACAGGCAAAGATGGGGGAAAAAATCAGTTTCAAGGGAAATGAAGGTTTCATACTATTTAGCTAGACACTTAATGTCATTTATATATTTAGTTGAAAAAAATTAAAGGTATGCAGCAAAACCAACAAATATTATTGAAGTTCTATTTTACATCCTTTTCATTTTCTCTTTGGTCGTTGGCACTTTATTCTTCAGCAAAGTTCTGTAGAGTAATTTTGTGTTTTCCTTCATTCTAGTTAAATTATAAATTGCAGCCTAAACTATTTACCATATAATTTAAAAGTGTGAATTTGGAAATGTGACCAAAAACTAAACATTTATATCCCTAAAGTTACTGTTGCTTCTTTTTAAGATACTTAATTGAAATCTTTACATGTTTGAAGAAGAATAGACATTTTTACATGTAATTTTAGTATATTTCACTTGATTTAATCCTTTCAAAACTTGTTATATATTTTTAAAGCTACATAAGGGGTTAGAAGACAAATACAGGAAGCTACCAACAAAAATAATAAATTATTTGAATTTTACATTAATATCACTATAGAGGTTTCAAAGTAATATTTTCAACTAGCTTCTAGTTTATGGAAATTACTTGATGAGATGAAGATCCCATTAGAACTTAGTGTTTTCATAGAAAGCATTATAAATAGAAATATGAAGATAAATTCATGAAAGAAAAATAAAATTCTCTTCTTGCCTCCTTTTAAAAAAATGACACTATTCAAATTGCATTTCCTAATTTGTTTGTTTTTTGAGGATTCTATGTTTCATAATAAATTAAATTCCATATCAACTTTATTATAGATCCAGTTTCTATCCACTGTACTAATGTTCTTACTCTTGTCATTGTTTAAAAATGAATGTGATATCTATTTTTACATTCCCTATTCTGAAGTATATAATTTCAAAACATTACAATATAATTGTAATTATACACTTATTATAGCATTTTTATAGCATACCATAGATGCAGATTCTTAAATCCATATTCTAAAATCACCCGCATGCCATGTATATTTGGCTTTTATTCCCTTCATGTTCACTTTTTAAATTGCTTGCAGTATGGCTAAAAATAAAGTTTGCCAATGAAAAGAATTTCCTCCTATTAGTAATATTTTCCTTATATTAGAATAAATTAAATAACTCAAATGAATTGACCATTATAATAATAAGAAGTCTATTTGGTTGTCTTTCAAGTAGCAAGCCAACTAAAAAAATTTACCCTTAAGAGTTTAAGCTTACACAGTAAACTTTGAATTTCTTTATTCCCATCTCTTGCTACCAAGACACATGCATGCTCGCATGCACACACACACACACACACACACACACACACACACACACACACACACACACAGAGATACATATATTTTATGAATAGTTCTAGAAATGGGTAGATCTTCTGCAGTTTTCTTTGCTTAAAATAACAAGAAATTTTATCATGAATGTAAAATTATATTTGGTTCTAGACATTGTCATTATAATCTACCCTATATACTTGCAAGCAAATATTCACCTAATCACTTTTGCCCCATTTCTTGAGAGGATATTTTCCTATTCTTTAATTACCAGAGTTAACACTTGCAAAAATGGATGTTGTCTATACCTATAGCTGACTCTCCTCATAAGATGTATCTACCTTCAAGCTCCTCATACATTCCATCACTCATCTAACCATGGCAAAACTTTTGTTGAAGAGCCAAATGACAATAAAAAAGTCTTTCTCATAAAATGAGAATACTATGGCTCACTTCATTGTTCAGCATTTTATCCTCTACTTTTTTAAAAGCAGATTAGGAAGTCAAGAAGAAAAGGAAAATTCTTCCTTAATCTATTCTCCATCTAATATATTTTATATTTGTTGAACAGAATTTTTAGTATTTTATACCCATTACCAGAAAGCAGAATGAGTCCGTGTCCTTCCAAGTCTAGATGTATTAAAGAGTTGTTTATTATTTGTGTGTACATTTTATAATACAAATATGATTTTTTTTTTTTAGTAAAATAAGTTTCCTTTTATTTTTTATCTTATACATTATGGCCTTTACTTCAAAAGGCATCATTTTCAGTGAATGAAGTGTCCATGTTTTCTTCCCTTTAGAGTGACTTTTTAGAAAAGATTAACTTAAAGCAAATTATAACTTTGACTTTCCACACATTGTGTTAAAAAATATGAGTGAGCAGATAGTATTTTAAAGGGTTAATTGGAATGGGCACACTTGACTGCTGAAGGGACTGATCTAATCACTGCCATATCCAAGTGCATCTGTTCACCATGAGGTCATTCTTCTGCATGCTAATGATTTGGAAAATAAAGCGTAATGCTTGACATTATCAAAAAGAATATAAATAGTGTAAATCTTTACTTTAGGAAAACTACTGGATTTTTTTTTTAGGGGGGTTAGGAAAACAAAAGACAAAAATAGACACTCAATTTAAGATTTGGGAAGGAATACTCTAAATGTTGTTTGAATTAAAAGTAAATTCTTAAGAGAAATCCATTTGTATCTGTTGGCAAATGAATTTTAAAGGATTATTAAAATAGTATCCAATAGTATGTTGGTTATAGAATTAAAGGCATATCTAATTTCCAATTTTAGAACTTTGCAAGGACATTAACTAGAAGTTTATAGAAATAAAATTTTTTCCAACAAAAATTTCTAGGGGTGATTGAAATGAACACTTTCTTTTAACTTCTTTCTGGACTTCACTTTACTGAAGACATCAATAACAAAAACAATAAATTTTTTAAATATCATTTCTACTATAAGGTTTCTGAAAAAAGCCAGCAGAGGGAGCACAAATCTGTTTATTTGTTGACCTTAAATAAACATGTCATCCAGTTTAAAAAGAATGAGATAAGAACCTTTTTTTTTTTTTTTTTTTTGGTGACAGACATTGATAAACTTAAAGGAATAAGAAAGCATTTGTCATCACTCCTAGTTCGATTATACAAGTTTTGTTGTAGGTAATATTTTAAATTAAAAGTAAATCTTAATTACTCTAATGGTGATGTTTTTGTTAAAATTTGGAAGAATATATAATAAGATAGTGGTAATAAGATTAGACTTTTCTTCTTGGCTTTTAAAATATGAATAGTTGCCATTTTGATGGTTTCTAATCACCTCTCAGAGATACTCTTGGAATTCAAAGGTAAAAATTGTTCTTAGAGCACAAAAGCATTCATTCATATCTATCACTAGACAGATTTACCAATGAAGGAAAAATGAAATATGTTACATATTTATTCAGTTATATAAATTTTCCACATATTGGAACTCATTGACTTAATCACATGGATCTTCTTAGAAACCTACACAGTGAAAAGGCTTTAATTTCCTATGAAACTTCAGTAATATTCTGCATACAAATTTCTGTCTTGTCTGATTGTATTAGTTGCTTTTAACTAGGTTGTAAGCTAGTTTATTTCTAGGGGAATACAATATTCCCCCAAAACATCTCTTAGATTGAAAGGGTTATTGTTACATACCTATTCCATCATTCTTCTACTTGTTAATACTTCCAATTAAAATTTTAATTGATCTAAGTTTTTGTGAATTCCGTAGGATGTGAACATGTATTTTTCATTCTAATGAAACTTCTAATTTTTCCCAGATGATCAAAACGAATTGAGTAGAATTTTAGAGTTGACAGGTATTAGATATCTAGAGCACCTCTCTTATTTTAGAAGTGAGTAAAAACTAAGACGCAGAGGACTAAAATTTCTTGCCTTTGAACTAACACCTAATTTAAAGCAGAACAAAAATGAAAAGCAGCTCTACAGGCTATGCCATAATGCCCCGATACAGTAAAAAGCTAAATCAGATTCACAAGATTTTAGGATGTAAAGAAATCTTGACATCTAGCCTAAATCATATCCTAGCAGAATCCCAGCTACACTGAATATGGCGAGTGGTCATCCAGCCTTTACTTAAATATTTCTAGTGAGAGGGAATCCACTATCATATGAGGCAGCCCATTTCATTTTTTTAAACAACTCTGAATCTTAGAAAGTTTTCCTTTCCATTCTTTGCTCATGATTCTGCCATCTGGGACAAGACAGAACAAATCTTTTTTGGATATGTTACCCTTTAAAGTACTTGAAAACAATGATCATACCCATCCTAATATCACTAACTCCCATCAGTTTTCTATCTTTACCAGTTCCTTCACTCAAATGGCATGGACTTGAGACCATTCACCATACCAGTTGTCCTCCTTATTTATCAGTGTCTTTACTAAAATGTGATACCCAAAGTAAAAACAATATTCTGATTCAGTCCAACAAGATAAGGTACAACAGGACTGTTGATATTTACATACCTAGAAGTTACATCTCTGTTAAATGAAGCCTAAGTTTCATTAGCTTTTTTGGCTATGATGATTATATTGTTGATTCATAAGGAGCCTGTGGTTTCCTAAAACCTCTATATTTTTAGATGAACTGCTGTCGAGCCATATCTCCTCTCTCTTATACTTGGAAAGCTGATTTCTTTAACCCAAGTATAAGATTTTGCATTTATCCCCTGAATTTCATCTTAAAGATTCAACCCAATTTTCTAGTCTATCAAGATATTTTGGGATCCATTCATAAGAAACACAAAAAAATTGTAGCTTCACAAGTGAGATTAAAACTCTCAGATTCAGCATGGCATCTTAGATGAAATGTTGGTCTTCACAAGAGGAAGACTTGGTATCAAGTTATAATTGATGCTTACTAGCTGGATGATCATAGACAAGTCAGCTAGCCTCTGAGCTAAATCCTCAATGTTCAATTGAACTGGATGGCCTCTCAGAACTATTCCATGACCTCCAAGTCTATGAGGCTAGGAGGAATATTCATCCCCATATTTCTCCAGTTTCCTCATATATCAAATCTTTAAGTATAAACTATATTGAACAAATTTAAGTTTTTCCATGTTCTGCTTGACTATGAGTTCTTTGGTTTATACTAGTTAAATATTGATTTTTTTTAAATGACCCAAATAATGTTATAAAGATAAAAGACAGATATGAACTAAAGAAACACTTGTACTTTAGAAAATCTTTGAGATTTGATTTACCTTTCACAGGCTTTTTCCTATATTTTCCTGTCATTTCATTAAATTATGAGGCCCATCTGGTTTTTTTTTTTTTCTAATTCCTTACTTTTTCCTCTCTTATCCATCCTACACATTGTTTCCAGATTAATATTTCTAAATATATCTATCGTTGTGTCATTGCCCTACTTAAAACTTTCTAGTGTTTCAGAGTAAAGGCAAGCTCCTCATTCTTGCTCTCAAAAGTTCTCCTTAAACTGTATCCACCAAACTAGCCCTTTCCCATTCCCAAGAACAAAATTTCTGTTTCAGTCAAGATCTGTCTTCTTTCTAATCTAAATATGATTTGTTCCTTTCCATCTTTATTCATTCTCTCTGGAATGTTTCCTCCCCCCTTTACTTTTTCACTGTTTAACCAGATTCTACCAGGTCTCTTCCAAGCTTGGCCTCTTTAGTCAATATTTGATCTCTTCTTTCTCTCAATTCCTGTCATATTGAATTCAACCAATAAATCTATCATAAAACATTTTTAAATATCTACTCCGAAGAACAAATGATAGGGCAGTTCTCGTCTCAGTAGTTTGTAGCCAGTTTGACAGATAAAACAAAACTGTAAGTAATGATGAGCAGCTAGGAGGCATAGTAGGTAGCGTGCCAGGCCTGAAGTCAGGAAGACTCATATTCCCAAGTTCAAATCCAAATAGGGTCACAGAGAGTCAGCACAGCAATAACAACAAAAATGCTATATGACATTATATGATCATTAAATTAGATAAATGCAAAAATAAATTCTAAAAGAGCACTATGTGACTTAATGAGGTGAGGGGTTGGGAAGGCAGTTGGGGAAGAAAAGTCCAGGAATTTTTCTGAATAGGACTAGATGAAGATCAGAGTGGGAATTCATTAGGCAAAGGGAAGAAGAAGAAGAAGATCTCAAGGAATAAGAAATAATATAGAGTATAAAGAGAAAATAACATGGCACAAAGCTAGGAAGAAGTGGGGGGGGGGTTCAAGACATAGGAAAAGGAAGAGAAAACTATTCCAGGCATAGGTGCAATTTGCACAAGGGAACAGAGGTAGCAGACAGAAGAATTGTAGTCTGGTGTATAAAGTGTAAAAGAATAAATAACATGATACAAAACATGGCACAAATTGAGTACAGTGATAGTAAGAGATAGGGGACCAGATCTAGGTAAATAGATGAAAACTTTGGCAGTGGGGCAAAAGATAATCTATCAAGAGGCTATTATACTTCAAGTAGGATGATCATCAGTAGCAGAACAGAGCTTGAGGTGGCAGTAAAAGTATAGGAGACTAGAAGTTGGGAGGTAAAATTGAAAGGATATATGGTAAACTTGATTTAAGAAAGGAGAAGGCGAGAAGTGGAGGAGGAGGTATAAGAGGTGAGGGAGTAGGAAAAGTCAAAAATAATACCAAGATTTCCCATAGAAGAGAACTATAAAGCCCAAAATAACATTTTGGGAGTAAAAAAATAATAAAATACCATTTAGAATATGTTACATTTGAGGTGCTGGTAAGTTTACATTGGGAATACTACAAGCACCTATCTCAAAGGGTTTTTGTGTGAATCAAATAAGGTAATACTTGTAAAATTGAGGCTTCTATGAGTCTTGCACATTGTAGGCATTTAATGTTTGTTCCCTTCCCTTCCTCCCACTTCCAGATGTCTACATTTCTGAGTAACAAGAATTCCAAAGTCATCTGTCTGGCTTTCAAGACCTTCCACCCAGGTTCAGCAACCTCACTTCCTCAACACACTTCCTTTAGGCCCTACCATTATTGCAATTACTTATTTATTTTTCCCTCTAGTTTTTTATGCTTTGTATTAATTTGCACTGTTATAACTTTGAAATTTTTTAGTCGTGTATATTGTATATACCCAGTAAATTATAAATTCAAAAGATCTGTGTTTTTATTTCCTTCTTAGAATACATAGCAACAAAAGTAGAGTAGAAGCATGATGAGAACAATTCTATCATATCTGAATAGTAAAGGCTCAAAATTTTAAAAAGGAAAATAAAGGTTTTATATGATAATAGTTTTCCTCTGTATGTTCTTAAAAATCAACATGATGAAAAATTATTTTAGAAGAATTATTCCAATTGTTACATGTACCTGAAAGTGTTAAGCTTAATATTTAATAACAGTAATCTTCTTAGCAGTTGTCTTATTGATTAATGTATTGGCAAGGAAATAAGATTGGGAGAACCTAAAGCTTTATTCATGGGTAAAAGGATGAGGTTAAGACTGTAAAAATGGGAATTTCAAAGGAGAAATTGTTTCACCAAGTCTTTGGATACTTAGTTTATGGTATTATTGATACCATATATAAGCAATATGGACTAACAATGGACCATTTCATAGAATCCTGGATTCTTAGCTCTGTCAGGAATCATTAGTCTAATACTTCTGTATTACATATAAGGAGACTGAGATAGAATGAAGTCTCATGGGACATTTTACTTAGCCTTCTGAAAGAATTATGAGAGTTTTTTAAATCTTAATTGTTGTTTTTAGTTAGGAAATATAATTTTTAGTTAGTTGTCTTATTTTATATTGTCTGTGAAGAATGTAGATTCTTGGAGCCATAATACATTTTAAAGTCATATAATTCAACCCATATCTGAAGCAATAATCTCTACAATATCTTGACAAATCATTTCAATTCCATATGAAGGGATAAAGAGTTTATATCCCATTGAGTTATCCCATTTCACTTTGGGCTATCTGAAATGTCTAGGAAATTTGTCCTTATAATGAACTAAATTATGGCTCCTTATAACTTCAACCCATTGATCCTAGTTTTGCACTCGAATCAAGAGAAATAATTTTGCTTCTTATTTTGATTGTTATTCATGCTTGTAAAGAACTATTCAATAACTGTCCAGAAATGATCATCAGTTGTCCACAGTTTTTCTCCAGAACATCGTTTAGAAGTGACATTCAACTAAATCTTGTTTGAAATAATGTATAAAATTTATTTCATTAAAAAAAAAAAAGCTTATTTCTGATATTTCAAATTTATGTTACCATTCATTTGTGTAACCATGTGATCTTGGTCATTATTACTTTATTGTTCTATTACTGAAAAGGCAGACTAAGAAAAAGCTAGGGCACTAGCAATAGAGATTAGAAGAACTAAATAGGTTTATTTCTGAATTCACCTTGAAGATTTCTCTATCTAGTGAGTACCAAACTCTAAAATAGACCTTCTATAATTAGGACCTAAATTGGCTCAAGTCAAGTGATAGAAAGAATAAGGGTCATTTTCCTAAAAGTGATCAAGACAAGGGAAATGAACCCCCAAATGACATAGCAAAGAAAAAAACAGGTTCTCCTCATTTTCAACTTCTCCTACACAGGAGAAATGATCTCTAAAAAATATATAGGAAAGCACAGTAAATGACTTTTTAGTATTTTATATTCTTTAAACATTTACTTGTAATTTTGCAGGTCAAAATACATTTCTCAGAATATAGGAAAACATAAAGTATCATTCCAGAAAGTGTCAGGAAGATGTAAGCAAACATCACCAATGTAGAAAAATATATATTTACAATGAACAGATTACACCCATTTTAATGACTCCTCCAACTTGGGATTCACTTTCTACTACTCTGCTTTCCACACATAGCTATCTTACCACAAGATCTATACTATTTCTTGACCATCTATTTTTAGAGGAAATAGAGGTTCTATCTGGTTAGATTTCCAAAAAGTTTGTTATTGGAGCTTCAAAGGGCTAGCTAAAAAGAAAGAAAGAAAGAATAAAAAGGTCATACACCTCACCAATCGCTTTGATCATCTCATTGACCATTAATGCATATATCTTTTTCCTTAGATATAAATTAGTGCATGCAATTATTTTACATTGTTTTTCCGTGTAACATGACATATGAAATTTCTATCTCTCATCATAGTCTATATAGTTATGTTTAATTAACATGCCATATTACCTTAGATCGTTTTTACCAGTTCCCTTTTGTTGACCATTTGAGTCATTTCCAGTTTTTGTTTTATTTGTCACATTGCTATGAAAAATCTCTATATAATGTTTTTCTTTTCTTTTTTTTTCCTTTGGTATGTGGTCACAAAGTGAACTTACTGGCTGAGACTCATTATACATTACCAGATAATTCTCCATGGAGATTAAATCAGTTTATAGTGTCACCAACAATGTATAAGCATACTTGTTTCACCCTTTACTCAAGTACATTTGGTTTTAATTTTATTTTTGCTACTTTGCAAAAATATGAAAAAGTATTAGGAAGGTTTGAATGAAACACAAAGTTAGCAGTGGAGAAAAGCACACAATTTAAAATAAACAAACCCCCAAGATCCATCTAAGTAAGTCCTCTCATTGTAAGGTCCACTTCCTACCTCTCTGCTTCTCATATTCAACTTTTCTTTGATATTGCAACCAGTGGGCCACTAAAAGCTTTTAGAAGAAATAGGGGCTCCACCCAATTATATTTACAAAAGTTATTTTACTTGGTCTCTTAAAGGGTTGCCTGGAAAATATTGAATACCTCTTAAGTCTGTCTTGAATCCCTTCACTGATCTTCCCAGGCTTCCTTAGAAAGAGTAGGAAACACGTTCCCTTGTTGCTATTATGCTTTAGCAGACCCAAGGGATATTTAGTATCCCAGAAACCTTATGTGGTGGTTTCCTATTAAATTTACTTAATGAGGCTATTAGTAGAGAATAAGCATGCTTTCATAATTGATATTCTATAATAGATATAAAGACAAACATCTTTGAAAGACTTAAGAACTCTAATCAACCAGTGATCAACTATTCCTGAGGACCTATGTTTGAAATGTGTTCCTCACCTTCTAATAAAGAGAGATGATAATTCAGTATACATATTAATACATTATTTTTTTTAATGTGGCTAGTGTTGATTAGTTTTACTTAATCATACATATTTGTCACTAGGCTTTTATTTTTATTTCTTTTTCCCCTAGTGCAATAAGTGAGGATCAAAAGGGGAGAAAATAGATTTTTATTTGTTGAAAAAATAAGTTTAAAAAATTATATAATGAATGGACTACACACATTGTTATCATTACAATTTTGAAATTCATTGAAATGTTATCAATCTGGAGGACTTTACTATCCACAAGAATTCCCCCTTTTTATTTAAAAAAATCTATTTTGATGAAAAGGCATTTTTATTTTCTCTTCTTCTCAAATCCTCCCAATTAAACAATAAAAAAATACCTTGTAACAAATATACATGAGAAACAAATTCCTATAACAACCACAGAATGCAAGATACCTATATGTTTATTATTTGTTGATTATGAAAAAGCATTTAAATAATGAAACCAAACACGTTTTGCATTAAAGACTCTCCCAAGAAGGAGCCTCCCATCCATGTATTCAAAATTCCTTGCAAGATATAAAAGCCAAAAAATTATCCTCAATGACTCACTTAATATTAATTTATTATTATTAATATTCAATGACTTAATAAATATTAAGTAAAGTATAAAAGAGATATATGATTGACAAAAAATTTTTACCACTCCAGTGTAGGAGATTCATTGCATTGAAGAAGTATTACTTCAAAGAGGTGATAGGATTCAAAATGTAGAATACATATATATTTAATATTTTGGGACATGACCATTAAGGGAATTCTTTTAAATTTCATATATATATATATATATATATATATATATATATATATATATATATATATATATATATATAATTTTTTTTTCCTGAGGCAATTGGGGTTAAGTAACTTGTCGAGAGACACATAGTTATAATGTGTTAAATGTCTAAGAGCAGATTTGAACTCAGATCCTCCTGATTTCAGGGCTGGTGCTCTATCCACTGTGCCATCTGACTATCCTTCACATTTGATTTTTTTTTTTTTTAATTATTCCTTTGTGAGAATTTGGCAGGAAGAAAAAAAATATATATATATATTAAAAGGGGAATTTCTTGTAGATCATAAGATCTTCCTGATGGATCTTATTATGCTTGTTTTATCAAGCTTCTATATGTATGCCCACAATTTGTGTATTGTTTTACCTCATTAGAATATCTGTTTCTTGATGGCAGGAACAGTATTTGCCTTTCTTGTTTCCTTAATGTTTAGCACAGTGTCTGACTATAGTAAGTATTTAATAAATGTTTTTTGATTGATTGAATGCTGACTACCATTGAGAGTTTCTATCATTTCAATTTTTAAGCACATACTAAATGTATCAGTAGTTACAAAACTGCCCTGCTTATTGGTATCCCATTCTGCACTTCCTTTGCCTCTCTACTATGTAGTTTCAGATGTTTAATTGATGTCTCATCTTCCTTTGTCACAATCACTACATATCCATGCCCTCCCAATTCTCCTTCTAATAAAAGGCCTCCTTTATAATAAAGAAGCATAATTAAGCAACACACACAAGACTTATGTATAAAAATGCACCTCTCATCTTATGCCTCTAATTCATCAGACTTCTGAAGTCATGATTGGTCATTACATTGATCATTTGACTTCTCTTGGCCTTGAGATTTCTGCTGATTCTAAATCAATTATCCCATGATCAGAGTCTTTAATTCAAAGGTGGTAGGTTTGGTGTTTTTTTTTTTTTTTTAACCATTATTTACATATGGCAACATGACTTACTTTACATTATTTCATCCCTGAATAAATTATTATCCTAGTTCAGTTCACTCTGGATTAGTTAAAATAGTTCTTCCCAGATTATCTGAATCCATTCCTTTTATCAGTACTTTCTTTTACAGTTTATTTAACTATATCCCAATTGATCATACCTACTTGATTTCCATGCTTTCCAGCATCATAAAGTACAGCTGTAGTTTTGCTGGTTATGTGTTTGGGATTGATTCCAAATTGCTTTTTAAACAACTAAACCAATTCATAGCACCTCCATCATTAGTGTTTCTGTATCCCTTCTCCAGTAATTTTCATATTCCTTTTTTATTTTTTTTTTAATTTTTATAACTTTGCTGATCTAATGAATGGGAGGTGAGGTGGGACCTGAGAATTACTCCAATTTGCATTTAACTAAGGATTAGTAATTTGGACCATTTTTTTGTAGTTAATATTTTGAAGATTTCTTTTGAAAACTGTCTATTCATATCATTTTGTCAGTTCTCTTGAGAAATGGTTCTTATATATTTGAATCATTTTTATATGTCTTGAATAGCAGGCTTGTACCAGAAAAACTTAACTACAAGTTTTTTTTTTTCTCAGTTAACTATTTCCTGCTAGTTTTAATGGGAAAATTCTTTGTTTTATATAATTGAAATTGTCCATTTTATCATTTATGATCATAACTATTATATAATCCTTATTTGATCAAAATCTTTCCTATCTATATTTATGAAAGATATTTTTCCTCTCTCCTCTAATTCATTTATTACATGACTTTTTAATATTCAGACTTAACCTAAATTCTTCCAAATTTCTTTCCAGCAATTTTTTTGTCAAATACGGAATCACCCTAATATATAACATCCTTGGAGTTATTGAATCTATGCTGCTCTGTTGAATTACTTCTGGATCATGTATATAATTTGTTCCACAGATTATTAATCTTTCTACTTTTTAACTAGTAATAAATAGTTGTGTGTGTGATTTTTTTTTAATCATTATTATTTTATAGGATAGTTTGGGGTCTGATACTACAAGGATCCTTTTTTTACCTTTTTTTTCATTATTTCCCATAAGATTCCAGACCATTGCTTCTCCAGATGAATTTCTTCTTAATTTTTGTATTCCCCAGAAGTCAATATTCAGGGGCAGATAGGTGACACAGTGGATAGTACACCAGTCCTGAAGTCAGGAGGACCTGAGTTCAAATGTGGCCTCAAACACTTAACACTTCCTAGTAGTGTGTAACCCTGGGCAAGTCACTTAACCCCAATTGCCTCAGCCAAAAGAAAAAAAAATATTCAGTAGTTTAATGTATGGTACAGCATCTGTAGTCAATATTCAGTAGTTTAATGGTATGGTACTGCATCTGTAGATGAACTTAGATAGCATTGTTAATTTTCACTATGTTATCATCGCCCAACTAAGAGGACTTAATAAATATCTATTTCCTCTCTCCTTATTTCTCTAATTACTATTTTGTAGTCATATTTGTATAATTCCTATGTGTTTCTTGGTAACTGGATTCCCAGATATTTTATATATTATTTAGTCATTTGGATATAATTTCTTTGTCTCCTTATTAGTTTTGTTTATAGTATATACAAAATAATTGATGTTTTGAATTATTTGATATCTAGCTGCTTTACCAAAGTTATTATTTGAATTTTAGTTATCTCTAGAGTTCTTTGGGCAAAGGTGTAATTATATTTGTACTTTGCCTGTACTTATTTCCTCAGGTTCTGCATCTTATTGCAGTAAGGTGCAAAACTAGTTTTGACAATGGATATACTCGCTTTTTTCCTAAAATTGCTAGAAACTTCAGTATTTCTCTATTATAAATAATTCTACTTACTTGTACATAGAAAAGTCCATTTATTCTATTTTTAAAACATAAACCATGTTATATTTTGTCAAGAGCTTTTTTAATCATTGAAATGGGATTTTGTATTATTAATATATTTTATTTCTGTTTTTTCTAATGCCCAACAAACCCTGTTTTTCTAGTATAATTTTAATATGTTTCTGGAAGAGTGTTATTTAATATTTATTGGAAATAATTGGTCTAAATTTTTATTTGGGGGATGGGGTTTTTTTGCCCCAATTTAGATAACAGATGTATAATCATAGAAAAAACAATATAAATAATAAAGAAAACAGAGACATTAGAAATTAGCTCCTCTATTCACTTTAAAACTTGAGAGAAAAGAGAAGGGGACTGGGGGTGGGGAACAATTGCCAAATCTTAATCAAGTAAGGGAAGAAGGTACACCAGTAATATTAGCACAGGCTCTCATAATTATATCTGGATTTGCCAACCATTACACTGAGCAACAAATGAGGAATCAGAAACCATCATGCACATCAGTAATGGAGACCTGAAGTCAGATACTGTACCCTGGCCTCTTAAAACAAGAACAGTGACAGAAGTAGACCCTATAGATCTCAGGAAGATTAGATCTAATATGTATTCTTTGGAAAATGAGATACTGTAGCAGGAGTCAGGGCTAATTAATATCATTAAGAGAGTTCTGCAAGAGGCCTTATCATCAATGATCTTTGAGAGCCATACCAGAAACCGAACCAACTCATAATTGGAGATTGTGAGAAAATAAGACAGAATATAGCTATAAGTAAATAGGTGGCCACAAGGATAAAAGAGTGACTGGAATAAAGGAAGAAAGAGATCAAAAAATGATTTTAAAATGAAATGAAAGCTCAGGAGCAAAAACTAAAATGAGAATAACTAGCACAGAAAAGAAGATGGAAAACCCTAGTCAGACCTTGGATTCCCTGAAAAATAGAATGAAGCAACAATTAAATGCCATAGCAAGATTAGGGAAAAAATGAGATTGAAAAAAAAATACAAGAAGTTAGAGTATCATCTGTCTAAAATGACTGAGATAGAAAATATTTCAAAGAAAGATAATTTAAGAATTATTGGATTACCTCAATACTAGGTATGACCAACCCCCCCAAAAAAAGTCTCAAAACTAAATTTCAAGAACTTATAAAAGAAAAATGTTCAGTTTACTAGAACCAGAAGGAAAAAAAAATTAAAAGAACTTGTTTTTCAGCTTCTAAAAGAAACCACAAATTAAAAATACTCACAGATGTCTCAATCAAAATCTAGAGCTTCCATGTTAATAATAATTAATAATACAGGTAGCCAGGAAATAAGCAATCAATTACAAAAGGAACCAACACTAGTCAATATCATATAAGTCTTGGCAGCAAATGACTTAAAGGAAAGAAAATTGTGGAATACATTATTCCAACATAAAGGCATAAAATCAAGAATAATTTGCCCTGTATAACTGAATATAATCCTATTGCAATTGGGGACGGGGGTAAAATGGGAGAGATAAATATTCCTTTAATGAAACTAAGGAATTTCAGGCATTTCTGATGAAAAGACCAGATCTAGAAAAAATCTTTGAAATACAAACACTGGGGTGGAGAGAAATCTAAGAAAAATGAGTTTCAGCAATTTGAAGACTCTAGTAATTATCAGCTACTTAAATTTTAATAGGAACAGAAAAGACAAGTCAAAAAACATTTCTTAAGCACCTACAATGGGCTTAGTCCATGCTAAGCATTAATGTTACAAAAAACAAAACCACAAACCCCTGCTCACAGGGATTCCTAATGTCCTCAAAGATTATAAAATAATAAGATAAGACATTAATAAGGTAATGGGATAAGACAAATGCAGGGTCAAGGTATGTGCCTTTAAGAGGAGAAAAAAATGTGAGGGGGAAAGAATGCACTAAAGAGAGAAAAGCAGTATCACATGAAAAGAAGATCAAACAAATATCATAGGAAGAGCAGTCATCTAATGACTGCACTCTTATCTGAAGCATATAAATGACAATTCACACAAGCTCAAAGCTTCATGTAGAAATACAAATTAAACTCAACAAAACTAAGTATAAAGAGAATATCATCTAAACACAAGAGGAAAGGCACATAGTAGAATAAGAAATAATTTCAAGTAAAACAAAGTCTAATTTCTGATGGAGGATCATAAAATAGGGATTCCAAATATTTTTTTTAAAAATGTAATCATCAAAATTTGGAGTCTGAGCTTAGTGAAGGAGGAGGAGGAGGAAGAGGAGTTTCTTTTTCCTATCCTTTCTTCTTTATAAATAATGAAGTAGGAGGAAAAGAGAAAACACTAGCAAGAATGTTACAGAAAGGATTAGAAAGCAGAAAATAGTGGTTGTCAGAACATTCTCAAAACATAAAGATTCAGTATTAAGAAAAAAATTTTAACACCAGTAAAATTTATTATACTTCATGTACATTCAAAAAAGTGTAGTTAAAAGAGATAAGTAGAAAACTTCACTTAAAGATTCCACAGATAATAAAATTGTACTTGACATATATTCACCTAATTGTATAACATCTAAGTACTTGAAGGATAATTATAGGGAATTACAGGGAAAATAGCAATAATAGTTATGAATTTCCATGTATCTCTTTTAGACATAAACAAATCTAATAAAAAAATCAATTAAGGAATTAATAGCTTAAAGAGAATTTTAAATACGAGATATCTGTATTAATTACTGTATGGCAAAAAAAAAAAGAAATGTGCATATTGCTAGTTTTGCCCTTTGATAATTACCCATATACTAAGCTTCATGAGCATTGATTTCATTTTTCTATCTCTTGCTTCATTTATTCCATCTATTTCTAGCGCGCTTATGGCCAAGATTTTTTCTTTCTGTTTTTCAAACCTCCCTCTCTTCCTCTCTTTCCCTCTTTCTTTCCTTTCTTTCTTCCCTTTCTTTCTTTTGACATTCATTATCACTCCTTACCACTTATACCCCTAATTAAATAATTTTAAAAAGAAGAAATAAAATCCTTATCCATAGTCTCGTTAAAGCAATTCCTGTTATTAAGCATTTCCAAAACTATATGACTCATTCTACAGTGGGCAAAGGGTTGGTGATGTTTTTTGTCTTCAGTCATTTGCCCTCATGTTTTATCATTACACTGATCAGAATTCTAGAATCTTCTAAAATTATTTTTCTTCATAATTTTGTTGTCACGGTATACAGTATTTTACTAATTCTGTTTGGCATCAGTTCATAAGTATCTCCCCAGCTTTTTCTGAAACTGCAAATTTTTGTCCTTTCTAATGACATAGTAATATTTCTTTTTTTCCCCTATTTTTCCTTTTTTTTTAAATTATTATTAAAGCTTTTTATTTACAACACATATGCATGGGTAATTTTTCAACAATGACCCTTGCAAAACTTTGTTCCAAATTTTTCCCTCCTTCCCTCCATTCCCTCCCTTAGTTGTCAAGTAACCCAATACATGTTAAATATGTTAAAATATACACTTATCTTGCCGCACAAGAAAATAAGATCTAGAAAGGGGGAAAAAAAAAAACCTGAGAAGGAAAACAAAATGCAAACAGAACATCAACAGAAAGTGAAAATGCTATGTTGTAATCCACACTCAGTTCCCACAGTCTTCTCTCTGGCTGTGTTGGCTCTCTTCATCACTGAACAATTGGCACTGATTTGAATCTTCTCATTGTTGAGCCATATCCATCAGAATTCATCATCATATAGTCTTGTTGTTGCCATGTACAATGATCTCCTGATTCTGCTTATTTCACTCAGCATCAGTTCATGTAAGTCTCTCTAGGCCTTTCTTAAATCCTCCTGCTGATTGTTTCTTATAGAATAATTAATATTCCATAACATTCATAAATCACAATTTCTTCAACCATTCTCCAACTGATGGGCATCCACTCAGTTTCCAGTTTCTAGCCACTACAAAAAGGACTGCCCCAAACATTTTTGCACATGTGCATCCCTTTCCCTCCTTTAAGATCTCTTTGGGATATAAGCCCAGTAGACACAGTAATATTTCATTACATTCATGTGCTATAATTTGTTTAGCCATTCTTCAGTAGGTGGTGAGGAGAGAAAGCATTCCTGACATGGAGAATTGCCAGTACAAAGGTATGGAAGGAGATGTGAGAAGATCAGCCAGTAGAGCATATGAACTACATGGTAGGAAGAAGAATGTAAAAAGAAGATAAAATCTTAAAAGGTAGCTACCAAAAAAGACTTTATATTTGATCTTGATGTAAGAAAGACTTTGGAAAGAAAAAAATTACAAGATTTGCCAGGTGGTTAGATTTGTAGATTGAATAAGTGAGCAGTCAGAAATGGCACTGAGGTTGCAGTGTCCTAAAAGATTTTGAAAAGAGAGTGGAAGTGGACCAAGAGGAAATAATATTCTGTTATTGATGGGGGTTGCATTTGAAATACCTTTAGAACACGCAGTTCAAAATGACCAGTAGACAGTTGATAATGTGGTACTGGAACTCAAGAGAAACTAGAGCTAAGTAAACACATAAGGGAATTATTTATATAGACATGATGACATGAAACCCATGGGAGCTGATGAGATCATTAAGTGAGAATATAGAGGGGAAGACTGAATAAACTATGTATGTGAATTTAATGTAACATATTTCCTCTTTTCCATGTCTTTGAATCCCTAGCTTCCTTCAGCACTCTGCTCAGATGCCATCCCCTGCATGTGACCTTTCCTGATTCCCTCAACTACCATTAGCTTTCAACCCTCTCAAAAATTACATTTATTTTGTATTTACTTTCAGATGTATATGTTGTTCCCTCTAGTATATTGTAAACATCTTAAGGGCAGGGCTTTTTCTCTTTTGTCTTTGTGTCTTCTCTGCCTAGAGAAGACTGGCACTTAGCAACCATTTAATAAAAGTTTTTATTTGATTGGAATATTATTGTACCATAAGTAAAGACAAAAAATAGAGAATTCAGAGAAATTTGCTTCCTTACATAAAGTAATAAGAACAAAGTAAGGAGAAGTAAGAAAACAACATGTCATTATGTCAGTGAGTCAGTAAATATTTATTAGACATCTGCTACCTGTCAGACACTGCCCCAAGGATACAGAAAGCATACACTCTCAAGGACCTCTCAGGCTATTGGATGAGACAATGTGCAAACAAAGCATAGTTGGGATAAATTAGAAATGACCAACCAAGGGGAGGCACTCATTCCCAGATCCGGAAAGGATTCCTGGAGCAGATGGGATTTTAGTAGGGCTCCAAGGCAGCCAAAAGGTGATGAGGAGGGAGAGCCTGGAGATGGGAGGACAGCAGGAAGGCCAGTGTCACTGGGTTTCAGAGGACATGGTAGAGTCCAGGGTGGAAACCTTTAAACATCAACCAGAGGATTTTATAAGAGCCACTAGGATTTATTGAGTAGAGGAAACTCAATTGGTGTATAGTTTTTTTGTTTTCCTTTTTTTTGAAAACTGAGATATTGCTGATCTTTCTTCAGCTCTCCAGTACTTAATACTCTCCCCTATCTTTCAAACATCACCCACTGGCTCAGAAATTGTTCCAATTTTTCCTTTCCTCCCCACCCCCTTCCCCAGATGGCGGCAGGTAGACCAATACATGTTAAATATGTTAAAGTATATGTTAAATACAATATGTGTATACATATCCATACATTTATTTTGCTGCACAAGAAGAATCAGACTTTGAAATAGTGTACAATTAATCTGTGAAGGAAATCCAAAATGCAGGTGGACAAAAATAGAGGGATTGGGAATTCTATGTAGTGATTCACACTCATTTCCCAGAGTTCTCTTTCTGAGTGTAGCTAGTTCATTTCATTACTGCTCTATTGGAACTGATTTGTTTCATCTCATTGTTGAAGATGGCCACGTCCATCAGAATTGATCATTGTATAGTATTATTGTTGAAGTATATAATGATCTCCTGGTCCTGCTCATTTCACTCAGCATCAGTTCATGTAAGTCTCTCCAGGCCTTTCTGAAATCATCCTGCTGGTCATTTCTTACAGAACAATAATATTCTACAACATTCATATACCATAATTTATTCAGCCACTCTCCAATTGATGGGCATCCCACTCAGTTTCCACTTTCTGGCCACTACAAAGAAAGCTGCCACAAACATTCTTGCACATACTGGTCCCTTTCCCTCCCAAGAAGTGTTTATGCAGATCTGCATATATAAATATATAAAATAGATATAGATATATATAAATCAAACATTTTCTGATAGCAAATCATAATTTCATGGCCCCCAGAGTCAGTTATATGACTCCCTATGGGCTTGTGACTCACAGTTAAGAACCTTTGATGTTAGTTTATCTGGACTAGGTAACTTGCATTCATCCTGGATAGGTAAGTACACTCCTATCTATTTACTAATTTTGGGTATCAACTCCCCAGTAGCCAGTTTAGTTGTGCTCTTTCTCATGCAAAGATCAATCTCCTTGGCAGAGAAAACAGAAGCCAAGTGTGGCCTACCTTCTTTCTATTGTCAGTTATCATTGATACTGGGCTATGATACCATCTTCTTCTTCTTCTTTTTTTTTTTTTTTTTTAATCCTCTGCTTTCTTCCAACATAGCTTTAAAAAAACAACAAAAACCAGCAACTCTCTTTTAACTACAAGAGTTTGTCCTTAGATTCCTTCACTAACCTCAGCACATTCTAAGCTATTAGACCTGACAATATCCTTAAATAACATGCTTTTATGTTCTTTAAGCTACTTATTCCTATTTCCTACTAACATTATTTGTTCTTACCTTTTTTTTTTTTTTTTTTTTTTTTTAAATCTAAATTGGATTGTGAGTTCTTAATGCATACAAACTAGTCTCTTCAGAGAACTCTTGTTTTTACTTTTCATCTGGATTATTTCCTCTGGGTCTTTAGATTTTTGAGATACTCTCATCTCTTTGGGGTTTCCTCGGTAGAATTTTAGTCTTCTGTGGAATATTACCTGTCTTTTTTTTTTTTTTTTTTTTTTTTTTGGAACCCTTTGAAATATGCGCTCTCAGAATCCAGGGTGTTTTTCAGACCATTCCAAGTTCTCACCCTTTTTCTGTCACATTCCTTATGAGGGAAGAGTCATTTCCACTCCAGAATTTCCACAATTTCTGTAACAACAATCAAGTCCTTCCCATTAGGGAGAATCAAATCCACAAAAGAATTTACTTTACTTTTAAGGGCAGCTAGTAGGTGTAGTGAATAAAGCATCAGCCCTGAAATCAAGAGGACCTAAGTTCAAACCTGGCTTTAAATACTTTAAACACTTCTTGGCTATGTGACCCTTGGCAAGTCACTTAACCCCAAATGGCTCAGCAAAAAAAAAAAAAAAAAAAAGTAATAATAATAATAATAATTTACTTTTATTCTTTTGAAGAATAAAATTTTCATTAAAACAAAGCAAGAAGTTATTAGCTATTTTGCTTTGGACAGAATTATGAAATTTTTCTTTAAAAGAATCACTTTGGAGTTAAAATGTGTAGTATTCCTAGACAATAGAAAAAATATCCACAACTTTGAGAACATTGTTACAGAGTCCAAGTGGAAGGTCAGTTATTAACATTTCAATTCATAAAAATAATAGTAACTTTGAGCATAACGTAGAGTATCATTTTTCTATAATTACTCAGTCCCTCTTTCAGGTCTGTTAAGGATTTTCATGAGAATCTACCAAATTACAGGTAAACTCAAGTGTTCTAGATATTTCAAATGCAACCCATCAATAATAGAATTATTCTTCTACTTTCTTTTCAAATTCTTTTAGGCCACTGCAACCTCAGTGCCATTTCTGACTGCTCACTCAATCTATAAATCCAACCACCTGACAAATCTTGTAATTTTTTTTTTCTTTCCAAAGTCTTTCTCGAAGATCAAATATAAAGTCTTTTTTGGTAGCTACCTTTTATTCTACTTCCTACCACATAGTTCATATCAGTTCTACTGGCTGATCCTCCTAGAATAGTTGTTGAGAACAAAATTATATTTGTAAAGTACTTTTCAAACTTGAAAACATTATATAAATTCTAGCTATTATCATCATAAATTAAAACACTAAGTCGCAGGCACATCCACGATTGCATGGTTACTGATTGGCAGAACAAGGGACTTTATAAGCTCTAAGTCCAGTGATCTTTCCAATTCACCAAGATGCTTTCTTTCTGATTCTAGCTGTGTATTTCACCTGGACACCCCAGAGTGGTGAAACTATTTATGATCACATAGTTGTGATGGAGCCTTATAATTATGCAACAAACCAGATGACTTGACTTCCAGTGAAATAAATTTCATCATTTTCTCCATCCAGGATTAGCTGACTCTCAGACAAGCTAAATTTGGTCCTAGACCACTATGACTTATAGTGGAGAAGCAAATAAATAATTCTTTCACCAATTTGCTCTCCTAGCCACAGTTTGTTATCTACCCATTCGTCCAGCTGTCCTAGCTTCTAGCTACACCAGAAAACCAGGGGTAAGAACCAAGCCTTAGAAAGACGGAGCCAAGCCCTGAGCCAAGGCCAGTACATGGCCACTGCTACTGGAGTGAAAATGCTGGGATGAGCCTTTAGTCCATTTGGAAATGTTAATAAATCTGGATAATTCCCAGGGGTCTTAGGTTGCCAACCCATACAATAGGAAATGTTGGAGTTGAGTTTGTGGGCTGAATCCAGTAACTACCTGCACCTGTTCCCTCACTCAGATCCATTCCAAGGGATCTGAATAGTCCAGGCAACCATCCCCAGTGAGCTTTCTGATCTCCAGCTCTTTTTCCCTTTCTCCATTACTTCATTTAGCATTTCTCCTTACATTGATGGCCAAATCAGCTGTTCTTTTCCACCTCCAGGTGCAAAATGGATTTTGTCTCCTTAGTAACTTAAACCAGTTAATCAGTGTCTTGCAATGAGTGTTCAATTAGGAGACATAGTAAGGAGTATCCTCCACACAGGTGTCAAATTGATTTTCCTAAAGTACATTTCATTCCTGCTCTCAGTAAACTCCAGTGGCTCCTATTTATTTCTAGGGTCAAATATAACCTACTTTTGGCATTTAAAGTTCTTCAAAATTTGGACCCTTCCTTTTTAATATATCATTTGGCTACATGGCCATAATGATTTGCTTAATGTTTCTCATATACAGAGCTCCATTTTTCTGTCTTGTCAGTTGTCTACCTTGTGCTGGGAATGTTCTCTCTCACTTTTCATCTTTTAGAATTCTTTACTTTCCTTTGTAGAATTTTAGTCTATGGAATATTACCTGTCTTTTTTTGGGGGGGGGGAACCCTTTGAAATATGCGCTCTCAGAATCCAGGGTGTTTTTCTCAAATACTTATTTTCTAAACCTTACCCCTCTAAGATTACTGTTTTATATCTAGTATTTTTGTTTTTTATTATATTGTAGGCCTATTGCTTTGCACAGTGTCTAGATGTACAGTACTTAGTGCTCATCTTGGTAAATTGATTTGTTGTTGAAAACTGCTCATGTCCACTAGATCCCTACATGCCTTATTTTCAATTACCTTTTTAAATTTTCAGTTAACAAAAATCTATCTTCTCTCCTTCCAACTTCCCACTCTCCCACCATTAAAAGAGAAAGGAAAACAAAAACCTTGTAACCAATATGCATGAGTCAAACTAAACAAAGTCTTCCCCTTGGCTTTATCCAGAATAACGTCTCCATCTTTTGAGTCCATCACCTCTCTGTAAGGAGGACCCACATACTTTATTCTTTTGTTATCAATGTTTTCTCAAAGGAATAAGATGAATAAATAAAGATAAGTTCTCCAAAGTCTATATAATTGTTAGTAAAAGTTAACATTGGATAAAATGTTCCTTTTTTGTATTTTTCAGCTTACATGCCTGCTTGAATAACAAAAGTTATTTCCAGAAAACAACTCCAGGATGCTACTTTCTTTCTAGGATACTTCTTTCATATGGTTCAGCTCTTTAGCCACTTGTTTGAGCCAGTTGATATTCTCTCTAAAGATGAAGTAAAAAGCACTTTGTTGTGTTATGGTTCCCAAGTATGTGTAGGAAGTAAAGAGACAGATGGAAAAAAGTAAATAACTGGTCTTATGTTTCATCATAGTGTGACTGAAAATCTCATTATCCAGGATCCAAATGTAGAGCTAGTTTATTCCATGGTAACTGGAATATTAGCCCTAATGAGTCCAGATTACAGAATCTCAGAATCAAGAGACCTCAAAGACCCCATTCTACCTCTTTACCATCTCCTATAGAAAAGACAAAAAACCTTTTAAAATAGTTTCTCTGACCACTCATTAGTCCTTAAATGCATGTCATCTTTCCATCCATATCTGCCTACTTAATATGATGCTATGTGTATAACTTTAATTTATAAATCCCTGCAAATAATCAAATACTCTGATAAATTACTGATTTTAAAAAAAAGGCATATTCTTTAATTGTATTGTGCACTTAGAAAGTGCATTCATCATCTCATCTTCACAGCTTCTCATATGAAATTAGATAAAATACTACAAGTATCAATAGCTCCATTTTACAGTTTAAAAAATTGAGGCCGCTGAGATCATAAGTATTGGATGGAGCCTGGATATAAAATCAGCTCTTCTGACTCTAAGTCAAATGTCCTTTTTACTGTTTCTTTCTTTATAACCTATTTTGTCTTGCCTACTGATTCATAGCCTCAAGGCACCTCTGATCTCATGTTAAGGGCATGTGATGCTTGAGCTCCCTGGAATAATTCGGACCAACCCCCAAACATGGCTGTCTCTGCATCTCCTTAACTCAGCTACAGATTGGCAGTTATTGAGACATTCTCTTTGGTCCAACATACATACCACATCAGCCTGTGTCTGGGGAATATTCTGGGGAGAGGAACAAACCATTCCTCATCAGCAATTACAAAGAAGTCCTTTATTGTTAGCTGTACCATCTGTTTTCCTGGTTTCTACCACCATATCCTGTATGCATAGCCAGGACTGAGACAGTTGAGATAGAGGAAAGAGATCAACACAACACCTTTCAAAAGGCCTGGGGTGCCAGTACTGCTGCCCCAGTGGTGGAAATCTGCAGTAGCAGTAACACCACTTAAGTCTTCAGTCAAGAGATAATATTTAGAAAATCCTACAATAAAGAGAAAAGCAAAGGAAGCTAAGACTTAGTATGACTTGCTAAGTGAAAGTCTTAGCACTTCATTTATAAAAGGTTTAAGTATTATTTCAACTTAAAGGTCTCATGGAGGCAGTTAATTGGTACAGTTACTAGGACTTGGAGTCAGGAAGTTGGGAGTTTGAATCCTGCTCCAGATACCTACTAGTTGTATGATCCTGGGCAAATCACTTAACTTTTCTGTATCTGTTTCCTCATTTGTAAAGTAGAAGCATTAATAGTTCCTACCTGCTACAGTCATCATCATGAGGATCAGTTGAGTGTTTTGCAGTCATTAAAGCATTATATAGTACTGCTTGTTGTCATGGGATATATTCACTACTACCAAAAATATGCTCCAAAACCAGAGCTATTAAATTTCATTGTATCCATTATTGGTTTAGAAGAAGCAGTATTATCACCAATTCCAAAAGGGCCTTCTTGAGCCACAGCAGTGGCACTTTAATATTTGAAATAAAGCTCAGGTGATACAACTTGCTATATCCTTGTTGTCCAGCTTCATTCTAAAAGGAAAATGTCTTTTTCATAATATTTTGGACTATATAACTGCATTTTTATTATAGGGTACAACAAACTATTGGGAATCTAACCCTACCTTTGTTTAGGGGAATCTTATTATTAAAATCACCATAGTGCTTTTTTCAGTATTTGAGACTGACCCTGATCACTGTGCCAACGTTTACAGATGGGGTCAGTAGGAAAATCCAAGTTTACAACTGTGGCCAAATGCAGACAATGGCACACATCATTGATAAATGTCCTTTGTCCAGATTTGATTGTAGTCTAATGACACTGAAGACAGTAAAAGGGGGTGGAGGGGGAGAAGGGAAGAGGAACCTTGCCTTCTTCAAAAAGATAATATGCCTGCTATGGAGAGTTTACAAGGGATAAGTTTAAACTGGTGGTGGAAGAAAGAAAAACTTATCAGAAAAATGTTTAAATGATATAAATTTAGCCTTTTCTTTGCTGCATGGTCACAAATAATCTTGTTGCTTTTTTATCAAAGAATAGCTTTGCCTTTAGGGTTCTTCTTCCAAATAGCGCTTCTTCTTGCTCTTATGTGGTATGATGGAAACTGATCGTGGGTCTTTCAATTTCCTTTACTCTAAGATTGTGACATTGGTTGGTGAATTTCTTCATAAACATACTGTGGTCTGTATATCAAATAAAATCCCTTGAGCCCTTGGCCTACAAATAAAAGCTGCTTTAGAATTGTATACTTGGATGCTATGTAACTGATTAGCTTTTTAATCCACCTTCAAATTTGAGTTCTTACTGTAAACTCTAGACATTTTGTATCTGACGACATTGGGCCGGGGCTTTTTTCATATGGTAACTTGGATTCTGAGCAAAAGCTTTTAAATGTGAACGTTTTAAAATGTAAACAAATGGGGGTATACCATTAAACATGGAGAAAAGTGATTTTTTAAGAATGTCCTGTTTTCCTCATGACGTATGTATAAAGTATTTTACCGTGCTATAGCACGACTTGCGGTGAAGTCCCAAACTGATTCACGAATTAATGCTTGTTCCCAGTGTACAATCTTCACATAAGGTTGAGGTACGCTGTACCGCTACTCATTTGACTTTGTGTTCTTTCCCTTCAGATTAGAATATATAAAGGTCTCAATACCGTAATTGACCAAGGTAAGCCTGATCCTGCGCGCAGGTTTGCTCCGTGCACGGTGCTAACTCTCTCTTTAGCAGATCTACTAACCAGTCTCCTTGGTTGCTCGTATTTAGCTGAAATACGGCCATCCTTCTCTTTTTTCTGGCCCTCTCTCCCTTTCTCTGCCTTTGGTCCTCCCCTCCAAAATGTGCATTCCAAGCACCAGGCTGGAAACAAGTAGCTCAGACAATTCCCACCTGACTAAGTAGCGGCACTAACAGCCCTGCTGCCTGGCTGCTCTCTGACAGGCTCCAGTCCCTGCTTGTCTGAGCCACAACGGAAAACGCATACTTTGTCTTTCTTTTGCTCCTGTTTGCTTCAGGCGGAATCTGACACCAACACCTGCCATACTGGAAAATGTCTTTGTTGCTTGCACTTTTGTTTGAATTGCTGCAGGGGAGCCAATGGGAGTTAAGTCCATTTACTTTTTTGTTGCCTAAGCACCATGGAATAGGATCTTGAGATGGGGCCCGATAAGAAGCGGCACGTGCTGTGCTGGCCCTTTGAGTTAGCTCAGCTTAATAAATGCCTCTCTTTCTGGGGAGGGCAGATTGCCTAGCTTGGGCTGCTGAATGGAACAGCTGGGGGAGGAAAAGGAAACAAAGGCCGGGAAGCACAGAGTGCCGTGAACCTGGAGATAGGGGGTGCGGTTTAGGACCCAGAGAGCAGACCGGCCACACGCCAGGTGTGACCTTTGCAAGCTTCTCGGTTCTGCTTGTTTGTCTGGGCAGTTTCCAAAGTACTGATCGAATGGAAGCAGCATCCTGGCTGGATACACTCTCTCTGGTAGGCTGGGTTTAGGCAGAGGGGGCTGCTGTACTGAATTAACTCCTTGAGATCCGATTCCCAGATGGAATGAAGCCTTTGAAATTTTAAAAACAAAGTGAAAACTACCTTTCTGAGGAGAAAATTAGTAGACTGCTGCTTGGTTCTTTATTCCATATTGTATAAATATGACAGAATCAATCCATTTGTTTATATCAGATCGAATAATCATTTGAATGACAGCTCAGTTCGGTATTTGGGTTTGTTGAAAGCAGCTCTTTTAAAAATTAACTTAGTGTATTTCCGAAGAGCAAAAATTTACTCCAAAAAGCTGACCTCGTTTCAGAACTTTTAAATTCTTTTATTAGGGATGGATTAAGCCCGAATTTGTTTTTTCCCCCTGAATAGGGCTTCAAGTTGGCTATTGAGAGAAAACACTGTCATAAATTTGGTCATCAAGTGATTTGTAATCCTAAAAACAGATTTTAAGTCTCCTTCAGTGCAAGTTTCATACAGACTTACTTATTTGTCCACATGTATGTGTATGTACTCCAGTTTACTTTGACCAAAGTCATGAAGTAGGCTCAGTCAAATATATTATCTGAATAGAGCTCCAAGCTTCTATTGCAAGAAAATGGCCAAGTCATTAGAGTTCATGCCAGACAGCTTGCAAGTGGAATTATAATATTTGTATGAAAGCCTTTATCTTTTGTGGTTATTGCTTGCTCATTCTGCAGCTGCTGTCTCCCTATCAATCAAGACGATTTAGTGGGAGCTTCAAGGTTGATTGCATAGTTAAGGACTTGCCAGAAGAAAGTTTTTGACTGATGGAATGTCCAAACTCTAAAGGCTCATGGAATGCTGTGGGTGATTCTGGGTGCTGAGGTGTGGCTTATCCTTTTATGGACATGCTTTTGCCTGTTTGAACTGTATGGCTTCTCATAAGCACAGGAGCCCTATTGTTAAAGAGCTTGCATGAATATTGCTTGAGCTTGCCCAGTTGGCAAAATTTGTATTATTTTGACCATCTGCCATTCTGCTTAGCTGTAGGAACGCGAGCTACCCTCCTGCTTTCTCCCTGGGGAAAAAAATCAGAATGTTTCTCCTCCTAATCCAGAACTAACAAAGGTCTACTTTTTCACAGTTTACTTCTGTAAACTCCCAACTCGTATTTTACATTTATTTGCAAAAGAATGCTTTTCCCTTTTTTTTCCCCTGTCTCATCCCTCTAAAATATACATCTGGTAAGTGAAAAATAATTCGGGTTTATAATGTGAAGTTGCTCATATAATTGCTTGTTATATATTAAGTATTTCAGGATACAAAATTGCCTGGAATTAACAACTGAGTCATAGCTGGGATCTGTGGTGGGGTTTGCTTTTTTTTTTTTTTTTTTTTTTAGTTAAATGCTAGTACATTTCATTAGCATGCTCATTTGATGGGGAGATGCATTTTAATGATCCTTCTTTGTACTACTATGACAAAGTATGGCTCCCTGTCTTTGTCATAGGCAGCCTGATTTCAAAGACAAAACTAGTGGGAGGGAAACAGAGAGCTCTCATTCTGTGTGCTTTACCAACTTTATTGAATGTCTGGGTTTGGCCCAGAAGAAATAAGAGAAAACACAGGTCCTTTTGAGGTTCCCTTTAAACTACTGATTTTCAGTACATACGAAGGAAGTTACTACCAGTGGTCTCAGTTTGCTCTGGGTACACTGGAGATTATTGGAAAGACTAATTTTGAGAGTGCCCAGTGGCAGTCTCAAGCTAGACCAATGGAATGATACAAGCTATGTATAAAATAACCTCTGTGATATGGCCTGAATCAAACCACTCTGAAACGCTAACTTGAAAAGCAAACCCCTGAAGAGAAGCCATGTTATGTTAATAAATTGATAGAAGTACAGCTTTTGAACATTTTCCTTTTGGGAAACCTAGGCGATGACACAAGAAAGGCTGATGAAATGGCCTTCTTGCTGACTTAATTGTCCTGGGGAAGGCTGGTCTGCAGCAGCAACAACTTGCCTCTATTGCAAGAGACATTCTTGTATTCCTCTGAGTGTGATTAGAAGTCCCTGGGAGAAGCTGAGAACTGCAGATGGGCAGGTTTTAAGTTTATTCATTTTTTCCAGAGGTAAATAGCTATATCCCCACTTGTGTCCTGGTTCAAACAAGCTATTTAATTCTGGCTTCTAGTCATAGCCACCTTGGAGAAATAATTGATTTGTAACTTAATGTGTCAGATATCAATGTGTAAATATTTGTGGATACCATTGGCACCATCAGGGATTCATAAAGCTTTGCATAAAGTTTCTAGAGGCTCTTTGGAGTACCAATAAAATGTGAGGCTTTGGGGATTATTGCCTAGTCTTGCCTCTTTATATACTCCAGTTTGGCTTGTGGGTAAAATATCTACATTGGGCAATATGGAATTTAGAGCTGGAGTAGGGCTTTAGAAAAAAAACTGAAGCACAGAGATTCCAAGTTACCTTCCTGGTGTCATACAACATTTGAACTGTTGTCCTCGTCTCAGATTTGGTGCATTTCCATGTTACATGCCTGCCATACATTTAAACACTTAACAAAGATTAAGGGTAATGAAAATACTAATATGCTTGATGCCCATTAGAATGAGTAGGCAGCTAGCTTGCACATCCATTTCCCATCAACCCAATCTTTTTTCACTCGGACCATTGAAGAAAAGAGGCCTTTAACTGTGCTCCTTTGTCCATTCTCTCCTTCTTTTGCAGATAGTCTCACCACCAGTGTGAGTGCTGACCTTCCTGTTTCTGTTGGAGGAGAGTTGGCTGGTCAGACATCTCCATCACTAACCCGTGCCCCAAAACTCAAAAGCTCTGGGAAACTTCGCCGTTCTGCAAGTGCCCTCAGCAAATCTTCAAATTAAAGTACATCAGAAACTGGTTCAACTCAAAAAAATTTTTTGAGTTAACTCAAAATGGATTATATCAACGATTGTCTGTACTTCACAGGATGATATTTTGTGCTATAAATACCTTCCAAAGAAGAAAAGAAAAATTCACCTCCAAACAAGTTTCACTTCACTCTCCCTTGTTTGTTTTTTGCGTATAGACTAGGAATAGGAAATACAGGGAATCCTACATGACTTTTGATGTGTATCACAGGTAACAGGTTTTGTGTAACTCAAGTATTTTTTTTTTTTTTTATTTATTAAGGCAGAAGCACAACTGTCATAGGAAGTTACAAAACAGATTATTGAAGCATATTGTTTATGGAATTGTCTTTGGTTGTATTGGTTTTATTAATATTCGGTCTGAATTTAGGATTTGTGTTTTAGTTTGAAAAAGCTTTCATCATCATAGAAAATTGACTTGCCCCAAGGGCTTTTCCTCATGGCCAATAAGTGATTTCACTTCAGTTTGATTCACTCACCTCACTACCTATCAAAATATAATTTCCCACCACGTATCCACTAGCACTATATAAGTTTTAACAATCATCTGAAGAGCTACCAGATCATAATTGAAAGATATAGCATTGAAGATTCCACTTTCTAGGAATCCAGGTCAAATCAAATTTTAGCAATTATAGCAAATCCTCATTCAGTAATTTTTATATGGAAAAGGATGAACAGGACAGTATTCACTATAGCAGAATTTGCTTAGCTGAACAGATAGTTTAAGTTCTGCAGTTTGAATCTGTGATCTTTATTACTTGTCCATTATTCAAACCTTGAAATCTGTTTTCATACAGATATTGTCATTAAAACAGTAACTAGGATTTGATTAGCATTCTTGAAGGATTTGAGTTCTGACATATAGTAGAGTCTCATTTGCTAAAAGCACTTTGCTCTTTATTCCGCAAATCTTAACTTTATTATTCCTTTCACCATAACGTAACCACAGAAGAATTTCAGCACATAGATAACATTTCTTCAATCTCTTAAGCAAGGCACAAATACATATTGAGCAAGGTATTGTACTAGACATGGAAATTAAAAGCCAACAATAGCCTCTATAGGACTACTGTGTGCCAGATGTGAGATGCACTATTGCAGATGAGAGACCAATAACACAAAAAGAATTGCCTGGAGTTGACCAAGCTTCTGAGGAAATAAATAACTGTACTTTGTGACCCCAGTCATTATTTTATTCTAACTGGCTAATGTTAAGAGACCTACTAAGTAACTACTGAGTTCAGTAGCTAGTTATTCAAGCTTCAGACTGCACTAAAACTTTTGGGACATCTAGTACATTTTTTAAGATTATTTCCAAAGTGTATAGATCCCTATTAGCCAACTTTGAACTTTTTCATAGACCCAGTCAGAAGGATGAGACAGTGAGATGAGTGTGAGCAAGGCAGGACTGGCATCTGGTATTGTGATGAATGCTCAAGGTCACAGAAGAAATTGGATCATGGAGATATTAACCCTTCCTCTTACTTTTTTTTTTCCTATTCATTTCCCTTTATATTTTCATGTAGTTGCTATGTGAAATACCTTTCTGACACCTTTCTTTTTAGGGTTGCTGTGAAAGCCTGCAGATAAGCAACATGTACGATTAATCTATTCTTATGTACACAGTCATTTTGACTATTTGTATGGCACTAACTTCAGGCAAAAAAGTAGAACCTGTTGTGTGTGGAGTCAACCTAAAGCCCTTACCTGACCTTTAACAATGTGTGTGAACCTAGTTGATCAGGAGTCAGAAAACTTCCAAGTAGTAACTTTTAGGAAATTAGGTTCAGACCTTATATTCCATTGCTCTGCAGGCCATTGAATTGTGTCCCATAAAAAGTTTAGGAATTAGAATTCTTTTCTAGTTCCTACAGATATACCGGCCCCCCCCCAAAAAAAAAGTAGTATATGTGTAACCTGAAAAATGGGGGGGTAGTAGGGACACTTCAAAGATCATAAGGGGAAACTCAAATACTTCAGATTGTTTTTGTTTTATAAAATGATCTACTTATATAAGTATTCTCTGGCTCCTTATCACAGACAGTACCAGGAATTTTCAAGATTCTCAAGGTTTTTTCCTGATTATGCCAGCAAATACCTCATGCCCATTTCGTTATATTTGGACTCTGCACTTCATACAAAGGCAAACAGCCATTTTGCTTTTTATTGTTTTTGTTTTTTAAACTATGTAAAAGAACCAGACTAATAGGCTAAGGGAGTTAGCCCAGACTTCACTGAGATAACTATTTAAGGAACATATAATCATCAGGTATCATGAAAGCATGTAAAATAGCTGGCTTTCTCAGAGAGGTAATGATGATGCATATCGACATATAAGAGGGCCAAATTAAAGTCCCCCATCTTTCTTAATGATAATATTACAAAGGCCCAAGCTTGTCTTGCTGTATTTCAGGGCATTCTGTAGGCTAGTCTTCCCATTACAAATTCCAATTTCAGAAGCTTATGACCAAGACCCTGCAGTTTGCTTCAGGATAGGCACTAGCATATTCTAGTTCATGCTTTATTTTCTGTGACAGAAAGGGAGGGGCTAATTTCATCTGTAATTTTTATGACCAGAAATTACAAAAGAAAAAAAAAATTGCTTCTTACTAGAGGTAATTTATATGCTTTGTAACAATTTGATTTTTTTTTAAGAAAATAATTTTATGTACAAATGAATTAAAATCATTTTTACTATTGGGGTAGCAAATGGAAATGCTCATTATCTCACTTAGAAAAGCAAATATTGCACCTTCATAATAAATGCCTTTCAGCAAAATTGAGTTGATAATCAGTCAGCACACACCTCTAGGTACCAGTGCTGACAAATCACATTAGCAGGTCAACCATCTGTGAATTAAAGTGTCCCCAATTAGACCTAAATGTGATAAGATTTGTTGGCTTCAAGACAGTATTAGGTATATGGACTTCTTCATTGGCATGTTACTCTGATGCGCTATAGCTAAAAACTAATGTAGCAAAATCTCGTGGACTGTTTTGTTCTTTAAAACACTACTACTAAAAAAAAAAGGAGATATGAAACTCCTAAACTAGAGAAAAGGAAGAAAATTCAGCCATATCAAATGATTCTCACAAGTGTCTTTAAATGCATACAGTCAGTTATACAGGACCTAGGAACTACAGGGTAAGGATAGGGTTTGCAGCTTTGGATTTGGTGGCTTGTACTGATTGGCCAAACCCTGAGCCTTATTTTTTTTTTAAATCATGCAGATTCATATAGCAATGAAAATAATCTCTAGATCTTCCCTCAGGTCTAATTAATATGTTCTTACAATGTTGAATTTGTTTTTATCATGTTATATAACAATTTGAGGAATACTTTAAAACTTACTGTGACTTCTATGTAATTATGTTTTTTCCTTTTCTATATGTGAAACTGAATTCCCTGTGGGACAAGCCATTACTTTTAGTTACATTCAAAATCTCTGTATGATATATACATTAAGTGAATGTTTTCTGTTTCCACATCTACAATGGTGGGTGTGTGTGTGTGTGTGTGTGTGTGTGTGTGTGTGTGTGTGTGTGTGTGTGTGTGTAAATAAGGAAAGGTATTTGATAAATTCAGTAAAAATTAACTTATAGTGTGTCATCTCCTTTTGATTTTTATTTTTCCTTTATTTAATTTTGCTAAAATCCAACATCCAGGTTTAAGACTAGATGATTTTTCCAGTCCAGCACTGGATGTTACTACTCCATTTATAAACATATCTTGAAACTGTCTTTTGAGGTATCTCATCATTTCAGAGCAAGAACTGCTGGCAAAGGTGGGGCTAATCCCTGAAAAAAACAGAAAGAAATTGTTCCTCTTAAATACTACAACTTGACTTGGCAGTTAAGATTCTCTTTTGTGAAGTATGTTGATAAAGTAATTTATAAAAGTAGCATTTGTGTGAATATATATTTATTTACTTTTTTGATTATTTGGTGTGAAGAAAACATTGCATTTATACAAAGTGAAGTAATTCAAATGACATTTTCCCATAATGGTGACCCAAAAGCTTACCTTCTAAAATTATACAAATTCAATGGTGCATTAATTAAAAATCTTTCTTTATCCATGAAGTGCTAAGGACAAAATAAAAGTTGAATTCATAGAAATATTATTTGTATACAATTTGCACAGTCCTTTCTTAATGAATCAGAATTCCTTTTATTTATGTGTTAAAGTAAATGGCATAAAAATCCAAAAATGGTTCATTTGATCTGATACAGCTGCTTTGATGTCCTAAAAATATCAACAACCTTTTTACTTTATAGATAAAGCAACTGAGGCCCAAAGAGGTTGTGATTTGCCCAAGCTTGTTGAAGTAGCTAAACTAAGATTCAAACACCAGTTTTCTATCTCTCCCTTAAGTATTCTTCCATTCTAAACTTCTGTCTACCATATGCTCTAAAAATTTTACATGGCTAGTTTTCTCATTAGTTAAAACAGATAGCTATTACACATTTATTTCCATGGATTTTATCCTTTATATCTAAATGAGCTTACATAATTTATGTGACATCTGTCTCTTGTTGTATAGTTTCATTTAGGTTAGGCATAAAATAAGCATTAGGACCAAAAGTGAGGAAATATTTATGGACCCCAAAATATTAAAATAAAAAAATTCACGATAAAGATTCTAGCATTATTAAGGGTTCCACCATAAAAGATTTAGTAAAGAGACATGGCCTAAAATAAAACAAGGTAAAAGATATGGTTGAAATCCATGCTTATAAAGGGAAAGCCTATGTCAGTAAGGTCACAGATTTCATTACCATCCAAGCACCTGAATGAAAGACATAGATTTAATACTCCTTTTATTTGAAGGAGTATTAAATACAAATGGTGGCTGTAGTATCTTGTATGGCAGACAGTAGTAGCTTTGAGGAACTACCTATCATGTCCCCTTGCCTGAAGCCTTTGCCCTGCTCTGTTAAGTAAGGAGCTCCCTTTTCTGAGCAGCATTAATATGGTGAGTACATGAAAGCAGCAAGTTGCTAGGTTATATTTTAAAGGCATTTAAAAAAAAAAAAACTAATGCCACTTGGAAAAAAAGGCCTGATTTATGCAATGACAACATTAAGAAGAAAAACAACTTTGAAAGACTTTAGAACTCATCAGGGTAATGATAAACCACATTTCCAGATGAAACATATCACCTTCCTCTTGACAGAAGACCAGTGAACTTAAAATGCAGAAAGAAACTCAACATATTTTAGACATGTGATAACTGGTTATGAGAGTTTTTGTTTTTTAAATTATTCCATCTGAAAAAGAGAGAATAAAGTGGGAGAAACAAAATAAATTCATGTTTAAAAAAAAAAAAGATGAAGTTAAAAACATAGAGTTGGTTTCACTATGAACTTGGGAGGGCAAGACAACTTTTGAACCATAGTATAACTAGTTTTGCATTTGACGTGACTCCAAAATATACTTGTATTTGTTTATGAGCATTAAACTAAAAAAGAAAGAGAAATGGAAAACAAAAATAAAGAAGAAATGCCATTTTCTTTTCTGGAATTAACTTTGAGGACACTTTTCCTCACATTCTTCTACTAACCAGAGGTATGATTTAAAAGTATATATATTTTAATGTATAGTTTCCCAGCTTACATAGCCCAGAACATAACCTAGAACAGGGTTCTCAACATTTAAGCCTAGAGATTTGTGGTGAGCTGCCACAATATTTCTAAGAGTTTCTAAATTTTTATGGGCACAGGCTTGATTAGATTGAATTTTGCTTAGATTCAATTAAGTGCACACTGCTGCTGACTAATAAAAAGGCAAATATAACTTCTGTAAGCAATGCCCTGCTTATATTTTCAGTATTTTTCAAATATATGTAAATTTTTTTCCAATTAATGAAATATAAATTCAATTTAACACTAATAGATTGATAAAAACTTTTTGTCATATGTTACCAGTCAACAGATGATGATACAATTTCTATTATGCAGAATATTTATATTGTGACCTTAAACTGTTTTAAAAAGATTAAAAAGTGATCTAGATTAGGGCTTCTTGAATTTTTTCCATCAAGACCTCCTTTGATTATCTAAAAAATGTTTACACAACCCAGGTATACAGGTATATAAATAAAACATTTACTCATAATAAATGATAATTTTACAACCCTCACATTTAATTAGTCCCCATGTGGACTAGAAAATTGAAAACAGAAGTAGGAGTCGGGACATTTCTGCAAAGGAATGGTCTCATTAATTCCTTGGATAAAATACCTACATTCCAAGACTTGCTATTTTCTCTTTTGTACAATTTAATTCATACCCAGTTCTCCAAAAATCTGAAGAACAGATCTGATCTCTATTAAAAGTAATGATTGTGTAGTATAATGATTTTACTATTCAGTGTTACTGACTCAGTCACTGTAGTTTATGATTTTAGATGCTTAGGATAATTTATTAAGACAAGGATACCTTCCTTAGAGATTATGGGTTTGGTTCTAGATTGCTGCAATAAAGCAAATACTGCCATAAAACAAGACCTATGAACTGTTTGGTTTCTCCAGTGCATATATAAAAGTTATGTTTACACTATATTGTAATCTATCAAGTTTGCAATAGCATTGTATCTAAAACTATACTTTCTTTAATTAAAATTATTGCTAAAAAAAATGCTAACCATCCTGTTAGTTTTCAGCAAGTTATAATCTTTTGGCTGGTGGAAGGTCTTGCTTCAATGTTGATTGCTGCTGACTGATCTCTCAGAGTGTGGTTACTAAAAGTTTGGGTGGCTGTGGCAATTTCTTAAAATAAGAACAACAAAACAGTTTGCTGCATTAATTGATTCTTCCTTTCACTTGAACACTTAGGAGACCATTATTAATTGGCCTAATTTCAATATTGTATCTCAGAGGAGAGCTAGAGAGACAGGGAATGGCCAGTTGGTGGAATAGTCAGAACATAGAGCATTTATCATCTTCTTATATAGGTGGAGTTCAGGCGCTCCAAAACAATTACAACAGTAATAACAAAGGTCATTAAAAATAGATCCCTCTGACAGTTATAATAATAATGGAAAAGTTTGAAATGTTTCAATAATTACCAAAATGAGACACGGACACAATGTGAACACATACTATTGGAAAAATGCTGTTGATAGACTTGTTGATACAAGGTTACCATAAACATTTAGTTTGAAATATATATATATATATACTTTCCAGATTCTTCTTCCTTTAAAAAACTCTTCAGTCTTAGAACCCAATACTTATAATTCCAAGAATGTAGTAATGAATGTCTGATTTCCTTGTTCTAAAGGGGACTCCCTTCTATCCTGTGTGCTTTTGTTGAGTAGTGATGTATAAAGATATGTACTAGGTTGCACAGTGGATGAACCACTGGATCTTGAGTCAGGGAGACCCGAGTTCAAATGTGCCTCAAGACACTTCCTAGCTGTGAGACCCTGGGCAAGTCACTTAGCACTGTTTGCCTTACTTTTCCTCAAATATAAAATGATCTGGGGAAGCAAATGGCAAGCCATTCTATTATCTCTGCCAAGAAAATCATGGGGTCACAAAGAGTCAAACATGACTGAACAACTAAAAGGGATATATGAAGAAGAGATTCTGACCCACGAATCAGTGGGTTCAGGGTGAGCGAATCTTCAAGAAAGCATACAACATCAGAACCACTTAGGCCAAGAGCAACGTTTTGAAATAACAAAACTCTTGTTGGTTCTGAAAATGCCCACCAAAGACTGTTGCTGGAAACAGTGTTAACACATGAAATTCCCTATAAGAAAATAGCATTAGAATTGCTTACATAACATATTGTAGCATAATCAGTGCTTCAATGCAGTGTTAGACTTTGCTCACTAAATGCATTTATAGTCAATTTGAGAGATAAGACAGAGATGCAGGGAATGATGGTGTTAGGTACCAGGTGGCACAGTGTGTAGTGTGCCAGGAAGGAAATGGCAAATCAATATAGTATCTTTGCCAAGAAAATTCCAAATGGTGTCATGAAGAGTCAGGAAATGGTAGCGTTTCTATACTTTTTGGGAAAGGGGAGTCTTAAAGAGATAAAAAACATTCTAAACTATTTTTGACTTCTAAATTCTTCAGCTTTTATGTTTTTAATCTTAGTTCTACCACAAAAAAATGAATCTTGTTCTAAGATGCTGTCGTGTTGAAATGGGTTTTTTTCTGATATCACTTTTTTTAAAGTGATGAATCAAAGCAAATGGAAAAACTTCCTCCCTTTGCATTGTGATTTCTTTATAGGCTCCCTCATACTCTACAGCTGATATCAAAACCCACCATTACATTCTTTTTATCTTCAGCCAGTTGAGTTCTTACTATGTACCAAGCACAGTGATAGACACTAGGGATAAAAAGGCAAAAATCTAGTCCCATCCTCAGAGATCTCACATACTAATAGAACAATATGAAAAATGACAATGTATATAAATATGTGTCCAATGTAAATGGAAGATAATCTTGCAATGAAGAAAAAGAATGGGAAAGAAAGGGGAGATAAGGAAAGACTTCCTGCCCCAAGGCAGGCTTTGAGTTGCATCTTGAAAGAAACAAGAAAAAATAAGAGTCAGGGAAACATGGACAACCTGTACAAAGACAGAGTTGAAACATGGCGTGACATGTTCCAAGAGCAGTAAATAGGCCAGTGTAGCTAAATCAAAGAGTGAATGAAGGGTCATAAACTATGAAGGCCAGAAAGGCAGAAAAGAGCCAGACAATTTTGATCCTGGAAACAAAAGAGCCATTGGGTGACATGATCAATTTTAGGGAAATCACTCCGGCAAGAATGAGTTAGACTGGGGACAAACCTGAGGCACGGAGACAGGCTAATATAGTGATCCAGGTGATGAGGCCTTGAAGAAGAATGGTAACTGAGTGTAGAGAAAAGATATGCAAGAGATATTGTGACAATACTGAGACCTGTTTTATACATATTGAGCTTGATATGCCTGTGGGATATTCAGTTTCATTGATGAAAAGGCAATTGAAGGTGTAGGTCTGGAGTTCAGAAGAGAAATTAGGGGCTGGATAGATACATAGACTTGGGAACTGTCTACGTGGATACTATAAATGAACTTATAAGAGCTAATGAGATCACCTAGTCTGATTGCCAAGAAGAAAGGGCCTAGAGCAGAGCTTTGGGAGAATAGTCACAGTCTGTGCATGATCTAGACACATAAATATCCAACAGTGATGATGAGAAATGGTCAGGAGAAGCAGGAGAGAGGATGCCCATGAAAAACCAGAAAAAAAATATCCAAGAAAAGATACTGATCTGCAGTGTCAAATGCTGCAGAAAGGCCCATAAGGAGAAGGACTAAGAAAGCATCACTTTTGATAATCCCTCATTGGTAATTTTAGAGAGAGCATTTTCAATTAATGATGAGGTTAGAAAGTCAGATTACAGGGACTTCAGATGCAAGTTAGATGAGGAGTGGAAGCACCTAATTTATAAGGCTTTATCAAGGATTTTATCTGGGAAAGAGGAGAGAGACACGATGATAGCTGGCAGGGCTATGGTTAAGCTAATACTATTCACAGGATATATTGTTGGCGAAAAGAAAAGTACCCTAAAACTTCAACTTTACCAATGGATTCCTCTAGATAAATTTCTTCTTGGATAAGATGAAGTCTCTCCATGTGTTAGGATACAGCTTTCAACTTCCCACTCTTTTGTGACACTTCTGCCTTTGCCAGAATGCCATGTGGCAAGATGAGTTAAGCTGCTGTTGTGCCTTTAAGTTTTAAATTATTTTTAATGTGCATTAATTATACTCTCCAATTTCCTTTATAGGAAAGGGGTAAGTAATTGTTAATTTTTATTTTTAACTACAAATCTTATTCCTGGAAGGGAGTTCTGACTTCAGAAATGATTCTTTCCAAAATATCATTTTTTCCATTAATACTTAGTGACTTGCGTTATACCACTCAGATGATGATAAGTACTTTTGATCAATATTTTCAAAGAAATGGCAGCTGGGCTAAGTGCAAAAACTGGAAATTGATAAGAACTCTCCTCCCTGATCCAGTAGAGCATTTTTAGCAATTATCTGTCAAATAGTTTCAACCAGTGAAGACTGGGCATTAATGCTATTATCTTCTACTTCCTCCAAAAAAAAAGGTGACACCATTTTGCCATCTATAATTATGAATCATTACTAACCCCCTGGATGTTCTTTACCCACCAGTCATTCAAAGAAATGTTTTGGGCTCCCCTCTCCTTTTAAAATTTTATGAAAGTAAAACTGGATTTTTTTCTGAGAGAATATAGAAATATTTTGCCATAGTAACCCAAATAAGAACGCTATAATCAAAGCAGATTATTGTATGTAACCAAAAAGTATATAAAGATTTATATACTACCCCTGGCATATTTCTAGGTACATATTTTTTTTTAATTCTACCTATTAAGTATTGATAGTCCAGTTGTAAATTAAGGCAGACTTGGCTTTTCCATGAAAATAACATTCAACAAACAGCTGGGGGAGGGGGGAAGGTAAATCAAAACTAAGAAAAACAGATTTCTCCAGCAACAAAATGCAGAATATTTTATTTTAAAAAAATCTCAACATAAGACAAACATTCTGTATTTCCCATTTGTCTTTGTCCTACACATGACAAACTTTGCAAAGAGTTTGCTGATTTTAATATGTGAGTCATGACAACATCTGTGATGTCATTTGGTTCTCTTTGAAAACAAAGGACAAACAGCAACTGATTTTGATAACAATTGTTGCCCTCCCCCAAAAAAATAAATAAAAATTGGCACAAAGCTAAAAGTGATTTCAGAGTAAATCAACAAGTCAGCGGTCAGCAATATTAAATGCCTACTCTGTCCTGGTCACAGTGCTAAGTGTTCGAGGCTACAAAGGAAAGTAAAAAACAAATCCTATTCTCTGGAACTCAGAATCTTAGTGAAGATAACATGCAAATAACTATGTATAAGATACAGCCACAACAAACTGGAGATCCTTATAGGAGGAAAGCTTCTTATAGAAGGTAGGATTTTAGCCTGAATCTATAAGAAGCTTTCCTCCTAAAAGGAAAGAAGCCAGGAGGTTATAGATAAAGAATGATTAAAATGCACAACTTGCTCAATTTGCAAATCTGTTGGAAACCATGGTGTTTTCTATAAATATATGTATATATGACTTTTTCCTTGTAATTCAGTGAGCCTGTTTTAAAATACTATCTTTTTCTTAGCAAATAAAACTAATTATAGATTTGGAAATAATTTCACAATTTGTAGTATGGACCAAAAAAATGCCCTTCAAATTATTTTTGGCACTTTTCATTGTGCTTTCATAAATTAAAAATGAGTTTTTAAACTTATTCTCTTTCTTGTTATATTTATTAGTATTACTTTTTAAACTTATTCTTATAGAAATAAAATTATTTGTATGAGCTATTTTTGAACATTAAATTAAAATGTTCGGTACCAAATGCTTAATGCTAATGCTCATGGTCAAACTCATAATACACTAAGGCTTTGTCACTTCATCCATGGGAAGAGCTTGCCAGAGGCACAAAGAGATCATGACTTGCTTAGAGTAACATAACTATTAAGTGTCAGAGGCAGGATTTGAATCCATCTTTCTGACATCAAGCCAAATACAGTGTCCACTATTGCATGCTTCTTTGTACACAGACATATTTCTGTAGATTATTATGCATTATGGTGTTTTCTATTAGTAAATATTTTAGAAGTTAATTTCTCGACTTTTTTAAGTGATCAAAATAATTTTTTTTAAAGTAGAACAAAATTCAACTCTCAATTGGACAAAAAATATCTCTCTATTTATGATTGTCTTATTGGTTTCTGGAATAAAGATGTAATAGGATCTGTGTCTGCATTTTCATGCTATTGGCAATTAAAATGTTTAATGTATATAATGATGATTACAAATCTGGGTTCCTCTGAGCACTTATTCTTGACATGGCAGTATAGTGTAAAGGGACTGGACAAGGATCTCAGTGCCACCTCTCCCCAAAACTAGCCAACTGATTTTGGGCAGGTCACTTAACTTTACAACTTAATCTTCCCAACTATAACATGAGGCTAATAGCATCTATTCCGACTACATGCCTATGTTATAGTGAAGTCCAGGTGACTTACTATATGTGAAGTAATAACAATGTCATTGATATATTATTTTAAAATTAGCAAGGGACTTTGCATATTTTATTTCTTTTGAGATTTGCAAATACCCTGAGGTAGATGCAATTATCATCACCATTTCACAGATGAAGAAAGTGAGTCTGAATAAGACTAAGTAATTCATCCAGGATCACAAAGCTAGAGACAAGACTGAAAGCCAAGTCTAGACTCAAACCAGCATTATATTCACTATGCCAAGTACCTTGAGGATCAAAAAAAGCTATACAAGGTGTCCTAAAAGATTTAATTCATTTTGAAGCTTTAGTAGTATTTTCCTCAACAAGACAGAATTGGTGCAATCCTGGAACAGTCCCGGATTTAGAGCCAGAGGAACTGAGTTAATTCCTGGCTCTCCCACTTCAGTACTTGGGTAATATTAAAAAGGTAAGTCATACCTTTCCTCTCTGTGGACCTCAGCTTTCTCAGATTTAAAAGGAGAAGGACTGAATGGGATGACTTTTCAGACCTAGCACTAAAGCTATGATTTAATATTCTATTCCTTAAAAGATGATATTCATGACTTTTTATAACCTAATAAAATTCGTTTACCAGAAGGTAAATTTTTCAGTGATGAACTTCATTGAACTCAGCTAGGGTTATCTCTAGCAGTAGCTAATCACTCATGTAGAAGTAGTAATAAATGTAAATAGCAGACAAATATGTATACATGTAAATATAGACTGTACAGAGAATATTCTTTTTTGGGTTTTTTTGTTGTTGTTTTTTTCCTGATGCAATTGGGGTTATTAAGTGACTTGCCCAGGGTCACACAGCTAGAACATGTTAAGAGTCTGAGACCAGATTTGAATTCAGGTCCTCCTGACTTCAGGGCTGGTGCTCTATCCACTGCACCACCTAGCTGCCCCAGTACGGATAATATTCTATATATAGTCATTATTGAAGCCAACACGACACAAGGGATTACATTGCTTTCTGCAAAAGCATGAAAGATTGCCACAGAGGAATTATTAATGTACAGGCTCCAAACATAGCCTACAATCTGCCATTTTGTTATCAAAAAATGATCCCTCCATTATTTATTGTGAATTCAAGTATTTCCTCTTTTATCTTGCTCTACAATTTCTCATGTCTTTTAAGGTTAAAAAGGGAGTTTTTCTTGGTTTGATCAAGTCAAGCTTTAGCATTTCTGATTGGATAGTGCTCTCAATTGCTACTGTTTATTCCTTCAACAAATCTTTTTCAATATCTGCATGTACAGGATAATAACTAATTTTCACAAACAGATGAGCTTAAGATTAAAAGTTCATGTAGAAATGGTAACCTACTGATGCAGTAATCTGATTTCTTGATGATTCCCCTGAATCATATCCCTCTATGGACAATGAAAACCTATCGAAATGCTTTCCTCAACTAATAAACTCTCCCTTACCCTGTGATTCTAAACTATCAGCTATCATCATTAAAACACTATTTCTCACCCCCTCCCAGTCTTTATAACTATTCTCCTTAATGACCTCCCCTCCTGCCACTAAATCTACTCTAAATTTACCCAACCCTTTCATTGTGCTTTCAGTAATGCCAGCTCAATAGGCTTTCATTTTAAATATTTTTCTTTCCTACTTCTATCTTCTGATTCTCACCAAGACCTGTTCCCTTCTGACCTTACAGCTCCGTGGCCTCCCTTTCCAGAAAGGACTGCATTTTCATTTGTTGTTCCACCCACAGTTTGAGGTAGTTTGTTCCCCATTGCCCCTTCTAGGTTCGTGCTGTACCACAACCACCCAGTAACTCCTCTGATTCTGATGTTCACTCAGTCCATACACAGCACCCCCTCAATATTCTGGAGCTGTTGTCTACTGAGCTCTAAGCCACTCTCTTCAGTGAGTTCAGTTCCTGGATCAGAAACTTTCTCTCCTCCCTAACTCCTGAATTTGTACTAGGGGATTTCAACAATCATCTTGATACTCATTCAATCACCTACTCTCCCAGTTCCTCAACCTGCTCATTTCCCATGATTTATTCTTCCACGCCACCCACAAAGGTGATCATACCCTTGATCATCCACAAATGCTCCACTTCATGTTCATTCTGAAATCTCCTTATCTGATCAAATATGTTGTCATTCCATGTGTCTCCCTACCTTGCTACCCCAAACATTGGTCTTTGTTCATGCCATCAGTTCCGATTCCTTGATGCCCTCAGTTCTCTTTCAAGCCATGTTTGCTGCCATTAGCAGCACTCTCCTTCTTTTCCTGTTCTGTCTCCTTGGTTAACCAATTCAATTCAATATTCTCTTGAGTCTCTTGCCTTCTTGCTATATCCCTGAATTTTCCCTCCCAAGTCCAAGTTACCTCTTAGGTATTGTAAGGATAACTCCTACCAAGCCTTACCTTTGCTCTGATATACAAGCTGCCAAAGAAGTGAGAGAAAATCATGATACCATGCTGATTGGGCTCACTACAAATTTATGTTACCTAATCTCAACTAAATTCCCACCACTGCAAGACAATCTTTTTACTTCTTTATATCACTGTTCCATTCCTCTTAGAAGTGCTTTCAAACATTTTCATCCTTTCTTAAACCTTTCATGTTTTCCCTTTCCATTCCCTTTTCAGCTGAGAACTTTGCTTCACCAATCACTGAATGCCCAAAAAGAAGGAGTAGATATTACTCATATCAGAGGTGGAACGATTTTTATACAAAAAAAAAAAAAAAAAAAGGAAAACTGGGAAATCTCTTTTGGACCTTCCATATTATCACCTTAATCCAAGCTTACATATAGAATCTGTTTTGCAGCATCTCATTTTGAACAACCATTCTCTTCAAGCTTCTATTATTTATACAGAATATCCTTTAATAAAGTTTAAGAAAAAAGTCATATTGAGTCATTTTCCAGCCCGGATTTTCATGAGGAGACAAAGAGAAAGGTTTGCAAAACATTGGCAATAAGGTTTGGCCCAACAAACATTTCAACATTGAGAAAGATTGCACCAAGGTAAGAAGAGCTCTCAAATACAGTAAAGAATAGTCAAGACTTGTTTTAGATGCCACCTGGCAGTTCATATATGCAAGGTAGATGGAGGAGGGAATCTATGGGACATTCTAGGAAAAAGGAGTGGCTATGGGCTCTAGCCTAAGTACAAAGCAAGGAGTAAATTCAGAAGCAAATAGCAGCTCTGTATTTCTAAGAGCTACTGTAAACAGAGTGAGATCTTAATTCCAGTCTCAAACTGGCTTTTGCCAGCAGTGGAAAAACCAGGGGAGGAACTCCAAACCAAAGAATAACCAGTAGTACTTTGAATCTGCAATGCTTTCCAGCTGGCTACTGGAAACTGAGTTCAAAAGCAGTCTACTCCAGCAGGATGAGTAACAGAGAGGCTTGAAGAGACTTGCATGAACTGATGCTGAGTGAAATGAGCAGAACCAGGAGATCATTGTACATGGCAACAACAATACTGTATGAGAATGTGTTCTGATGGACGTGGCTCTCTTCAACAATGAGAGGATCCAAATCAATTCCAGTAGATCTGTAATGAACAGAACCAGCTACACCCAGAGAAAGAACACTGGGTAATGAGTATGGACCAAACATAGCATTTCCACTCTTTCTGTTATTGTTTGCTTGCATTTTTGTTTTTTCTTCTCAGGTTATTTTTACCTTCTTTATAAATCCAATCTTTCTTGTGCAGCAAGAAACTGTATAAATATGTATGAATATATATATTTAACATAATACTTTAATATATTTAACATGTATGGGACTACCTGCCATCTAGGGAGAGGGTGGAGGGAAGGAGGGAAAAAGTTGAAACAGGAGTTTTTGCAAGGTTCACTGTTGAAAAATTGCATATGTTTTGTATATAAAAAGCTATAATTTTTAAAAAGCAGTCTACTGGGTTTCCAACTAGGACCAAACCAACAATAATATTGCAGTTTCAGGTCATGAATGTGCAAAGCTCAAGCTGTTGAATTTAGCCCTATATTAGACCCCTTTTGATGCACTGAAAGAGTGAAGCCTCAATTTTTACTGAGACATCAAAAGAATATTTAATACCTCAAGAAAGCAGCAGTGGGACTGGTCCAGACATTCCCTCTAGAATTTCACAGAGCCCGACCCTAACATAAAGTCTCACCAGAAGAATGAGCAAATTAAAAAAAAAAAACACCTACCATAAAAATTATGGTGATAAGGATGGTCAAGAGACAAACTTCCAAAAAGAAATATTCCAAAACATCTACCAACTAAGTTTCAAAGAATAAAAAACAGCTTTGGCATAAGTTCAACCAGAATTCCTAAAAGAAATGAGGCAAAGAGGTTTTTTTCCCCTAACGAGTTTTTAAAATATTTTTATAAATGAAATGAGAGTGCTAAAGGGGAAAATGGAAAAGAAAATAAAACTATTGAAGAGAGAATTGTAAAAGGGAATTAGAAACTTGGTACATGAGTTATAAAACATTATCCAAGCAACAAACTCCCTGAAAAATTAGAATGAATGAAAATAGTATACTTCATCAGGCTCCATCAGTTTTTTCTCTTCAGCATTTTTCCATCATGAATTTTTTGGAATTATCTTGGATCATTGTAAGAAGAGCCAAGTCATTTATAATTGATCATCCTTACAAAATTGCTGTTACTATATACAATGTCTCCTGGTTCTGTTAAATTCTCTTTGCATCAGTTCATGTCTTTCCAGATTTTTGTAAAAAATCATCTGAACATCATTTCTTATAACACAATAATATTCTATTATATGCATATACCAAAGTTTGTTCAGTAATTCCCCCATTGAGGCATCTCCTCAATTTTCAATTCTTTGCCACCACAAAAAGAGCCACTATAAATATGTTTATGTATGTAGGTCCTTTTCCCTGTTTAAAATTTCTCTTTGGGATATAGCCCAACTTGTGATATTACTGGATGCTATTCGAGCATAATTCCAAATTACTTTCCAAAATGGTTAGATTAGTTCACAACTGGGGGCAGCTAGGTGGCGCAGTGGATAGAGCAACAGCCTTGAATTCAGGAGAACCTGAGTTCAAATTTGGTCTCAGACGCTTAACACACACTGTGTGACCCTGGACAAATCACTTAACCCCAGCCTCAAAAAAAAAAAAAAAAAAAAAAAAAAAAAAAAGATTAGTTCACAATTCCATCTACAATGTATTAGTGTCCCAATTTTGCAATGTCTTCTCCAATATTTATCATTTTCATTTTCTGTCATGATAGCTAGTCTGATGTATGAGAGGTGGTCTCTCAAAATCTCTGCAAATTATTTCTCTAATCAATGGTGATTCAGAGCATTTTTCACATCTCTATACACAATTCTGATTTCTTCGTCTGAAAACTGTTCATATCCTTTGGCCATTTGTAATTGAGGAATAATTGTATCCTTATGTAGTTGATTCAGTTCTCTATATTTTGGAGAAATGAGGCCCTTATCAGAAACACTTGCTATAAAAATTGGGAAATAAGCATTTTTAAATACCTACTATGTTCCAGGCTATATACCTTTATTACTTGATCCTCACAACCACCTGCAAAGTAGGTGCTATCATAATACTCACTTTACAGAAAAAACTGAGTCAAACAAAATTAAGTGATTTGCATAGTTTTTTGATCCAGTCTCAGACTGGATACAAACTCAATTGTTCTTGACTACAGGCACAGGACTTTAGCCACCACTATATTTAGCTGCTTCTTTAAGTGACAAAGTCAAAAGATTGAAACATAGAAGAAAATAACGCATCCCATGGCCAAAACAATGAACCTGAAAAAATAGATCAAGGAGAGAGAATTCAAGAATTATTAGATTAACTGAAAATCATGAGCAAGAAATGTTCTAGACATCACAAAACTGTCCAGATCTCTTAGAATCAGAGGTCAACATTGAAATAGAATCACCTTAAAAGAAATGCTCTGATGAAAACTCGCAGCAACATTATAGCAAAATCCATAGCTTCTAGTCAAATGAAAAATACTTCCAGCAATCAGAAAAAATTCAAATATTGAAGAACCACAGTTAGGATCACACATGATATAACAGCCATGACTATAACAGAACAGAGAGTTTGCCAGAAGGCAAAGAAAGTAGATCTTCAGCCAAGAATAACTTACCCAACAAAAATAAGTATAATCCTACAAAGGAAGAAATAGACCTTTAATAAAACAGGACTTTGGAATATTCCTGATGAAAAAATGAGAGCCATATAGAAACTTTGAAGTGCAAATATAGATGAGACACATAAAAGGGGAATACAATTATAATGAATTAGCAAAGAAAAATCAATTACATTTCAATATTTGGAGGTGGTACATGAGTCATCTCTGAACTCTATAATCATTGGGTGTTATAAAAGTGTATATATATATGAGAGTTGGATAGGAAAATACAATACCATTTCCACTCAATGGAAATAAAAAGGCAAGAGGAAAATGGAGAATAGGTAATTTGAAGGAAGGTAGATTAAGAAAGGATTAGTTCTACCAAAAAAAAAAAAAAAAACCCTAAAAATGTACAAAAATGTAGCTCTTTTTGAAGTGGCAATAAATGGAAATCCAGGGGGATATTCATAAAGTTTTCATATACAAATGTGATGAAATGCTATTGTGCTGAAACAAGGAAGGGATGGTTTCAGAGGAACCTGTAAAGACTTATATGAACTAAGATGATTTATGTGCAGAATGAAGTGAACAGAACTATATAGAGGGGATGAACTCTGAAAAGATGTACTTAAATCTACATCAGCCTGGTGCTTCTCTATGGTGATATAAGGTTGCTCATGTTCAGTGTGGTGTAGTGATGTAATCATACTGAAATATTTAAGGGCTGGGATAACTGGGCTCTCTCAGCCTCAAACACAAGAGAAGATGCCAGACTCCAGACTCCATCTTTGACCTTTACCAGACACGTGGCAGCTCTCCTGCCTCCTTCACTCCTCCACTAAGACCAAGGACTTGGGCTGATCCCGAGTACTCTAGAGAGCTAATCCGACATTACAGAATCAGGAGAACAATTTATATAATGACAATAATATGATGGAGTTTGGCGCCCAACATGGGGCAAGGACTTTTGCTTATCCTGACAAGAGGAGCTAGACCAGACCTTTGCAATTTGGCGCCCGAACAGGGACAGACACAGTCCTGATTCCAGTGGAAAAGCTTACGATCTAGATCTCAGTCTCTCTGACCCAGAACCGTGAGTAACGAGGAAACTTTGTTAAAGATTAAGTGAGCGTGCTAATAGATAAATAAGGAACTTAACTTGTTAAGGGCTAAACCAGGAATCTCTTATAGCTGAAATGGGGCAGATGTTAGCTATATTCAATCCCTGGACCTCAGCCGACTCAACCCCAGCCCCAGAAGCAACCTCAGCTCCACCCCCATTCAGGAGTGGTACTATAGAGAGTATAATCAACATAATTGAGGAGCAGAGTTTACTTGTAACCTGGGTACAGATTGCTAAACTCTTGGCTGCATTAAGACGCACATCCCCTTGGTTCTTAGAGGAAGAGAAGATAGATGTAGATAAATGGAAGCTAGTGGGATATGAAATGAAAGAATTTCAAGCAAAAAATGGGCCTCGTTCAATTTCTGCAGAAGTATTTTATATCTACAACATAGTTCAATTAGCCTTAAACTATCAAGCAAGTTGTAGGAGAAGGAAAAGTTCTAAAAATGAACAGAGGAGGAAGTGTGAGGAAAAAAGGAAAGATCAAGATCTTTCCCTAGAGCAAGAGGATTTAAATGAGGAATTATGGTATGATTCTCTTGAAGAAGCTTCAACCCTGCCTAGAGAACAGATTATTGACAGGTCCACATCAACCCCACCTTCAGAGATGGAGGAAGAAAGAGGGGAAGAGGCAGAAACACAAACAGAATTGCCTGTGAAGAAGCCTAAGCCTATGACAAGATTAGAAAAAGCATTGGTTAAAGCTAAGAGGGAAGGACAGGATATAAGTGATTTTATACATGCATATCCTGTGATTGAAGAGATTGATTCTGTAGGTAAAAAAAGGAGAAGATATGCACCTTTAGATTTGAATAAAATTAAGGATTTGAAAAAAGGTTGTACCCTTTATGGGGCTACATCAGCTTATGTCAAAATGTTACTAGATGGTTTGTCTTATGAAGTCCTAACCCCGAATGATTGGAAATCCATAGCAAGGACATGTCTGGAACCTGGAGAAAATTTATTATGGCTTGCGGAATTTCATGAATTATGTAAAATTCAAGTCAGATGCAATTTGGAAATAGGAGTTAACACACAATTCACTTTTGAGCACTTAGCTGGTGAAGGTCAGTATGGAGAGAATTCGGAACAGATTCATTATACCATGACAATATATGAACAAATTGCTAAGGCTGCAATAAAAGCTTGGGGTGTCCTTCCTGGACAGAAAGATCGTGGAGAGGCTTTCACTAAAATACAGCAAGGTCCCAATGAACCTTTTGCAGATTTTGTGGGACGTTTGCAAACTGCTGTCAAAAGAACTATTGGAGAAAATTCAGCTACAGAAATAATGACCAGACATCTGGCTAAGGAAAATGCCAATGAGATTTGCAAAAGAATTATATGGGGATTAGACAAAGATGCTCCTTTAGAGGAGATCATAAGACGCTGTGCTACAGTGGGAACAAATGCTTTTTACACCCGGACAATGATGAATGTGGAAAGACAGGGTCCCTCCTGGCAAGGGCCTTCTAGAGAAACTCGGCGATGTTTTCAATGTGGAAAAATTGGACATCTAAGAGCTCAGTGTAGGTATGGAGATACAGTGAGAAGACAGGGTGAAAGAAGACCTAAAACCCCATGTCCAAAATGCAACAGAGGACTCCATTGGGCATCAGAGTGTAGAATAATTCAGAGAAATGGGATGAGGGGCCCAGGTCCAGGGCCCCAGGCAAAAAAGACTTGGGGCATGGTGGCAGCTGATGTTACACCCAAAGAGCCTTTAGAAGGTCAGGACTCTGATTTAATCAACCAGCAGAAAAGCAATCACATGGTAGAAAGGGATTACCTGATAAGTGAGCCAAAAGGCAATCAGATTGCAAAAATGGATTACACTTGGGGAGAATACAGGCCTTTTAAACCAACAGGGCTGTGTCCAGTGCAAACAATTCCAATGTAATTGCCAAATGATGAGAAGATATTTAGAAAGTGGTAAATAGAAGGTAATTAGATAGGTTAACTGCCTGGGGGAGAGGGTTTGCTTGTATTTCTTCAGCAGGAGAAGGAATCAGATGGGTGCCAACGAGTCATATTCGCCTTATCCATCAGAGAGAGACAGAAAAAGAGAAAGACCTCAAAATAAAGGAGAAGATCTAAGAAACATCTGACACTGAAAGAGCATGGATAATAAGAAGACTGTTAAAGAACTTTAAAACCAGCAGGAATCATTGGACTTCCTCACACAAGATGAGACTAATGGACAATGGACTTATGGACATTTATAAATTTTCAATTTATGATTATGTTATATACTTCTAGCATGTGTTATGTTACTATGTTACTATGTGCTTATGTAATTTATGTAATTATCTGTAATACTTCCCATATTGATGGATTTATGTTTCAAGGTCATTTATGTAATTATCTGTAATACTTCCCATATTGATGGATTTATGTTTCAAGGTCATGACTGTCCTATGTTCTAAATCAAAAGAAAGGGGGAGACTTGTCACTGTCCAGACAACCTGAGTTCTCACTTAGTAATCCTAACATCCTAACAAAAATTGTAGCGTGCTGTTGTCTCCAGAAGCTGCCAATCGCTCTCTGGGAAGAGATCTGCTGTGTCTACTCAAATCTCTCAGACAGATTTTTCTTCCTGTAGAGAACCGTTGTCTCCAGGCAGTTGCTGTTAACTCTTGTCCTTAGAAGTGACTTCCCTTCCTGCAGAGAGCCCCGTTAGGCCTGATGTAATGCAGAGACCCTCTTCTTGAATCCTGGCTCTGAATCTCCTCCAGCTCTTATCCTTCTCCAGGCCAATCTGCTCTCTGGGCCCAGTGCTGTCTCTTTTATCCTCCCAGAGAATGGGCGTGGGATAATGCAAGGGCTTCTGGGAAGAACCACCCCAGCCAATGAGCTTGCCCCCTCTATCAAGTCAACCTGAGTTCTCACCTTGTAATTGTCCAGAAAACCTGAATTCTCACCTTGTCACTGTCCAGACAACCTGAGTTCTCACTTAGTAATCCTAACAGATAGCATTGAAAGAATTAGGAATGCTGATCGGTGAAATTTAAAAGTGGAAGACAATAATAAAAAAGAGATGAAAAGCAGGTGGAAGTGGAGGACTCCCTCAGGGATTGGGTCATGATGGCAAAGATCTAGAGTCAGGCAGGAGTGGCGCCCAAGAATGAAGACATGGCTTAACTGGACCCTTTCCTTAAAATGAAGGTAACAGTGATCCCTGAACTAGGGGCTGAGTGTATGGCTCCATCCTCTGTGGTAGAGGGAGTTAGTAGCTTCTTTATATTTCTCAACACCTTTAATATCTGTGGAAGAGAAAGGAGAGCGTTTCAGTTGTTTTACATGCATGTCTGACATCCATTTGGGGTTTTTCTGGCAAAAAATACTGGTTTGGGTTGTTATTTCCTTCTCCTTCTCCAGCTCATTTTATGAAGGAGGAAACTAAGTCTGACAAGATTAAATTAACTTGCTGAGAGTCAGCCAGTAAGTGTCTTGAGGTCAGCTTTGAACTCAGAAAGATGAGTTTTCCTGACTCCAGACCTGGCATTCCCTCCACTGTTGTTGCCTAGTTGTCTCATGAATAATCCACTCTTCATTACCATCACCACCCCCCACTAGGTCCAGCCCTCTTAGATGTCTCCAATCCTGACCTTTTTTTTAAGGGCCCAACACAAAATCCTCATTGATCCACAGTATCTGCAATCAACTTTGAGACTAAAAGAGGTGGTCTAAATCCTCCAAATGACTTGCTTACCCCATCTATAGTGAGATACTCTTTGCAATCTCATCTGCTATCTAGGGATTGTCAGGCCTCTGCAATTACTATTTCAAAAGTAAATTAATTCATACTTCTTGGTACAAATTGCTAAATTTAATATCAAGCTAACTCAATTTTAAAATAGATACAGTATCAGCAGTCTTTGATTTAGCTGATCCTAATCTGGAAAATGTAAAATGGGTACCAGCTCTGAATTGTCATTATAAGAATGGAGGGAAGGAAGATAAGGAAGGAAAGAAAAAGATAAACATGAATACCTTTGCACTACAAAAACACTTTTCTTTATTTAGGTTTTTGTGGGCAAACCGGAAACTTGAAATTCATCATGTTTGTCAAATAACAGACCTTGCAGTTTAAAGAATCTTATGGTAAGTATTTAAGCATTCACAATAACTTTGAGAACATTAATCACTTTTAGAAATACTAGCAATATTATTTTTACATCAGTGAAGAAAATGTACATTGAAGGGATTAAACACTTATAAAATTATTTTGTTTGCACACATACATGTGTATGTATATACTGTTCCCAAAGCACAGTTTTTAAAGAGAACTAGATATAGTGATAGACTTATGTTTTGCATTGTCTTCCCAGCTGTATCTCAAACTATCCCCTTCATCATACAATTTAATAATATTCTATCACATTCATATGCCACAATTTGTTTAACAGTTCCCCAACTGATGTGCACCCACTCAGGATCCAATTCACTGCATCACAAGTAATTCACATTTAACTTCTGAACAGAATTATTTTATTTCATGGTGATACCATTTCTTTTGTTCTACCTCCTGCCACTGTAAGAATCCCTGTTTGTCTAGCAAAATAAAAAGTTGTGCTCATTCCTTAAAATATACAAAAAAGGCAAATGGATTTTTTAAACTTCTTTTTGAGTTATAGAATCATAGGTCACTAGAACTCAAAGATATCTTAGAGATAATCAATCTAATCCTTCTTTTTACAATGAGGAAAGTGAATTATTTGTCTAAAGTCATATAGCCAAAGCCTCCAAAATTACTAGTTCAATGTTTTTCCCATAATACCATATTTAAGGCATAAAAGAACAGAGAAGAAATTTAAACAAGTTCCAAGATTTTTCCCACATCTTTGGTTTCTTTGTCTCTCCCAGATATCTTTACCTTATATATGGGTCCTTTAGTGTCCTCATATTTATATTACTTTAGGCAGAAATGTATACACTTAATTATGCATATTTGCATTATATGTATATATCTATACATATCTGTGTGTTTGCATCATATGTATGTGCACATTGTGTGGGTGTGGGTGTATATATATATATATACATATATATATATATGGTCTACTTTGGATGTTTTCCGTATCTTTATGCTCTTTATTGCCATTTTTATTCCAACACAAGTATCTCAAGAAAAATGAGGATGGTATCCAAGTTTGATGGTTCCACTAACATTATCTCATAGAAAAGAGTTTGGTGAAAAGGGATTTTCAAATTTTCCCATTTTCAAAAGGACTTTTTTGTACAAAAATATTTACAGTAGCTCTTTTTGTGATGGCTAAGAATTGGAATTCAAAGGGATGCTCATCAAATGCTTGTTTAGCATTTTTATGTTCCATCAAGTAGTAATCAATCTACCAGAGAGTGATCAAGGACCCAAGACTGAGGGCTCTGACCAAGCCTGGTCCAACAGCCTGAGTTGCCTAAAGTCAAATCAGTCACAAACTCATTCCCAAACCTGAAAGCAAGGTATACCAAAGGGACCTTCAAAATGGATTGGAGATTTGGTTCATGCCCACAACACAGATGGAGCATCAGCACAGTTATGTCAGCTAACTGACAGGGGCTGGGGCCAAATACTGCCCACAGGAATGCTACCTATGGGCTTTTTCTGTAGCTATTAGATACAGAGTGGTGTCTGGAGTCTGGAGAGCTCAGAAGGGGAGCTATCAGATCACATATGCAGATCTGACTGCACGGAGCCCACGGCAAGACTACATCAGCCTGGCTCAAACTGCTCCTTATAATATTTGAAGAACATAATTACAGATACCTGAATGAAAACATAGTGGCAGTACCACAGATGAGACAAACCAAGCTCATACAAGGTGATTACAGTCCCACAAGAAGTATATGTAGTTTGATCCTGTCACAAATTCCCAATTCAAGAAATTAGGATGGAAGAATGACTAATCTCAGATAAAGAGCTATTAAAATAGCCGGAGATGTCCAAGACACCTAGTCACAAAGAGGATAGTAATTCCAAAATATGTACAAGCAAAATCTCACAAAATTATTTGCTCAACCTTTTTTTCTCATTTGTTCTCCTCTATATATTCTTCCTCTTCCTCCTTGTTTTTATTAAACTAAAAAACTAATTCTGACTTGAATATAACAAATTTATGTTCTATCTATACTCAGGTAATTATGAGATAATTCTATCATCAAAAAGTCTTTTCAAGTCAGTTAGAATGTGATCAATTTTGAATTTTGTGGTATTATTTGATATTTACCATGTCTAGCACTTACTTTTTTTTTTTTTTTTTTTTTATAAAATGTTTGTGACATAGGGATATGGGGGTTCAGTATAATTCATAAGTCTTTGTTCTCCCTCAGTTATTTCTCCTGACCCATACTTTCTCATATATTTCTCCACATCCTCATCTTTTCCCACTTTTATATTGAATTAGTCAAGTATCAGATTGAGTGTAGATTGGATTTGAAGTTTTATCAACTTCTTCATAGAATTTCTCTAACACTGATATTAGTATAAACAGTGTGCTCTTTTTACTTATCATTAAGGCTTCAATGTGTGATAACTAAATGTCTATTAGTACAAGGATCTCATTTAGACTACTGACAATCAAATTGAAGTTTATTGATGGTCTAAAACCCTAACATCCTCTGTCCTCTTTCCAACATTCTGCCACCATCACTTAAAAAATGGAAGTGGTTTTCAGGGAACTGTAGGTCATTTTAAATCTTTCTTTGTTTCCTAGTTTGCTATAAGAAAAAGTCTTGTTTACAGATGATCTTTCTGTTGATGTGTTCCTTCATAATTTGATATATTGTTCCTAAGAAAATAGAAATGGAATCCATTATCCAAAGGGTTTCCAGCATTGTAGTATATGAAAAAAAAAAAAAACACAAAAAACTCGTATTCCACTAGCATAACTTGAGGTCACAAGGTTACCTCTATGAAATGATGAGGTAGAATTGTGTAGAGAATGCTTATACTATTGAAATTTTTCTCAAAAAAAAAAAAAAAAAAGGAGCTATCAAGCTCCTTTTATAAGACAAGTGGTCTTAAAACCTAAACCAGTGTTGTTTGTTTGTGTTTTTTTTTCCTTTCTCATGTTTTTTTCCTTTTGATATGATTTTTATTGTACATATGGAAATATGTTTAGAAGAAGAATTATATATTTTTAACCTATATCAGATCACTTGCTGTCTTGGCAAGGGAGAAGAGGAGAAAGTGGGGGGAAAATTTGGAACACAAGGTTTTGCAAAGATGAATGTTGAAAACCATCTTTGCATGTATTTGGGAAAACATAATATTATAAGAAAAATTTTAAATTGTAAACCAGGGAAAGATAAAGCAAAAATGGAGAACGATATATTGTCACTAATAAATATCAATTGAAAAATTAAATAAAATTCTGAAAAGAATATTATAACAATTTATTTTTTTAAATTCACCATGATAATTCTGGACTCATCCTGGGGATTCATGATTAGTTCATCTCCAGGAAGTAAGTTAACATAACTAAAATATAAAAAAAAAATCAAATTCCACATTATTACATAAATATATATCAAAAAAACTCTTTGATAAAACACAACACTCATATATGCTTCTTAAAAAAACCTTGCAAATAAAGTATACATGGATCTTTCTAAAAATATTATAAAAAGTATATAAAATCAAAAGCTAGTATTTATTATACATGATGGTTAAATACTAAAAGTTTTTCCCATAAATGCAAGAATAAAGCAAGGATGCTCTCATTCTTTGCTGCTCTTTGAAACAGTCTTAAGAATATTAGCAAGGGGCAGAGCCAAGATGGCAGAGAAGATACATGCGAATTTCTAAGCTTCCTTCTACCCTCAATACCAATTAGTTAAATCAGCCTCAAAAATAACACTGGACTGATAAAAATCACAAGGATTAGAAGCACAACTTACCAGCCAAAGAGAATCTGGAATTTCATCAGAAAAGGCTGGTTCCGAGGGGAGGAAAAAAAGACCAGTACAGACAGGGTTGGACTAGGGGCTAGCACAATGTGCCAAACGTGCTGGGGAGAATTCTGGGATCAAAGAAGCTACTGAGATAGAGGAATCTGGCATAGGCTGATAGCTCTACACTGCTTGTAAAACAACAGATCAGAAGAGAAATCAAAGCCACTTTAAAAAAACAAAAACAAAAAAAAACGCCAGATCCTATAACTACCCCAATCTGGAAGTGACCCAACACCAATCTCAGCACGGCTGTGCTGTCTGGGGCTTTTCCTTGGGGCAGTTAAGAACCTGAACAGCAGGAAACAGAACCAGGGCAGCCTCTAATCCACATAATGCGGGGCTCAGCCTGAGGCAGCAAAACTCCTGCAGCAATGAAACCCCAGGAGCAGCGACTGTGCTTCTGGAGCAGAGACTTCCAGTTCAAGTGCAGGGGCTTTTCTTGGGTCAGCTGCTAATATCCACAGCCCCATGGGGGCTTTGGCTGGGGTTTGTGACACTTTTACTGTTCAGCCTCTAGCCTCAGGGCAGTCGCTAGGCCGTACAGCAGGGGTTCCTCACTGGGCACTCCTAACAACGCAGCTGTGTTAACCACCTCTGAGGCATTTGGGGTGGAGGAGGGGAACTCTCTCCCAGAGAGACTCTCTTAGCTCAGTCACAGAATTGCTGCATCCTGTCTCCGGTGTGGGAGGAAGCTGGTAGATTTCCTACCCAAGGGCAGACTCTACAGAGTTTTAACAATGAGTAAGAAACTGAAGAGAATTGTTGACACCTTCTATACAGAGAAAGAACGGGTATCCAACCCCGAAGACGCTAACAGCAGACAGTCTTCAAATAACACCCTAAAGGGGAATGATACCTGCCCCCCATCACATAACTCTCTCCTAGAAGAGATTATTAAAAAGTTAAGAGAGTTTGAAGAAAAATGGGGAAAGGAAAGAGAAGCTATTACATCCTGAAATTTGAGTTGGAAAAAATAAAGAATTCACAGGAGGTGCAGGGAAACAAAATTTGTGAATTAGAAAACCTTAAAAAATCACAGGAAAGTAGGATTTCTGAATTGGAAAAGATAAAAAATTCCTAAGAAAGTAGGATTTGTGAATTGGAAAAAGAAAATAACTCATTAAAAAAAATTAGTGAAATGGAAAAAAATTCCACAGAACAAAATAATTCATTTTAAAACACAATTGGACATATACAAAAAGAACTAAAAACTGTGAATGAAGAAAATAACTCATTAAAAATCAGGACTGAACAAATGGAAATGAATGATTCATTGAGAAATCAAGAATCAGTCAAACAACAACAAAAAAAAAAAAATGAAAAGCTGGAGAATAAAGTCAAATATTTACTGGTAAAATCTATAGACCTGGAAAATAGATCTAGGAGATATAATCTGAGGATCATTGGACTTCCCGAAAATTATGATGAAAAAAAGAGCCTAGATTCTATTTTACAGGAAATCATCAAAGAGAACTCTCCAGAGATAATAGAAACAGAAGGGAAAATAGACGTTGAAAGAATTCATTGAATACCTTTTGAAAAAAACCCTAAAAAATAAAACTACACGGAACATTGTGGCTAAGCTACAGAACTACCAGACTAAAGAAAAAATATTGCAAGCAGCTAGGAAAAAACAATTCAAATATCAAGGTGCCACAATAAGTGTCACTCGAGATCTGGCTGCCTCCACATTAAAGGATCAAAGGGCCTGGAATCTGATATTCCAAAAGGCAAAAGAACTTGGAATGCAACCAAGAATAAACTACCCATCTAAGTTTAGCATTTTATTCCATGGAAGAAGATGGACATTTAATGAAACAGAGGAATTCCATTTGTTTCTAAGAAAAAAAAAACAGACTTAAACAAAAAATTTGATCTACATCCACAAGACTCAAGAGAAGCAGAAAAAGATAAAAAGAACTCTTGAGAACTATATTTCCGTTGTGGATATACATAAAGTCCACATGTATAATTTGATTTTACTGATATAACATAAAAAAGGGAAATAGTAAGGGAAAGGGGATAGTATCAGAAAATGGAAAAGGAGAGATAAAAAGAGAGAAACTACATCCCAGGAAGAGGCAAAGAAAATTTACCACATCTGAGGGAATTTAGAGAGGGGGAGGAACATTGTGTGAATCTTACTCTCATTAGAGTAGGCTCAAAGAGTAAATAATTGGTATATTTGTTTTTCAAAGAATTCTCTCTCACCTCACTAAAAGGGGGGAGAGGAAAAGGGAAAAGGAAAAGAGGAATAAGGGAAGGGTACAAGAAAGGGGAAGGGACTTAAAAGGAGGGGGAGGGATACTAAAAAGTGAGGGCTGTGCATCACAAGTGGGGTCCATAAATTCGATAATGGGAAAGGGGTTCAGGGGGGACAAGGGGAAAAAAGCATAATCAGGGGATAATAAAATGGCAGGAAATACAGAATTAGTAATTTTAACTGTAAATGTGAATGGGATGAACTCTCCCATTAAGTGGAGGCGGATGGCAGACTGGATCAAAAGTCAGAACCCTACAATATGTTGTTTACAGGAAACACATTTAAAGCAAGGAGACGCATACAGAGTAAAGGTAAAAGGCTGGAGCAGAATCTATTATGCTTCAGGTGAAGTCAAAAAAGCAGGGGTAGCCATCCTTATCTCAGATCAAGCAAAAGCAGAAATTGATCTAATTAAAAGAGATAAGGAAGGAAACTATATCTTGCTAAAGGGTAGCCAAGACAATGAAGCCATATCAATACTAAACATATATACACCAAGTGGTATAGCATCTAACTTCCTAAAGGAGAAGTTAAGAGAGTTGCAAGAAGAAATAGACAGCAAAACTATAATAGTGGGAGATCTCAACCTTATACTCTCAGAATTACATAAATCAAACCACAAAACAAGAAAGAAATTAAAGAGATAAATAGAACATTAGAAAAATTAGGTATGACAGATCTTTGGAGAAAACTGGATGGTGATAGAAAGGAGTATACTTTCTTCTCAGCAGTTCATGGAACCTATACAAAAATTGACCATATGTTGGAACACAAAGATCTCAAAATTAAATGCAGGAAAATAGAAATAGTAAATGCTTTCTTCTCAGATCACAATGCAATAAAAATTACATTCAACAAGAAGTTAGGGGTAAATAGACCAAAAAGTAATTGGAAACTGAATAATCTCATCTTAAAGAATGACTGGGTGAAACAGCAAATTATAGAAACAATTAATAATTTCACCCAAGATAATGACAACGATGATACATCATACCAAAATTTGTGGGATTCAGCTAAAGCGGTAATAAGGGGAAATTTTATATCTTTAAAGACTTACTTGAATAAAATAGAGAAAGAGAAGATCAATAAATTGGGCCTGCAACTTAAAAAGCTAGAAAAAGACCAAATTTAAAACCCCCAACAAAAACTAAACTTGAAATTCTAAAATTAAAAGGAGAAATCAATAATATAGAAAGTAAAAAAACTATTGAATTAATAAATAAAACTAAGAGTTGGCTTTATGAAAAAGGCAATAAAATAGATAAACTTTTGATAAATCTGATCAGAAAAAGGAAAGAGGAAAATCAAATTGTTAGTCTTAAAAATGAAAAGAGGATCTTTCCACCAATGAAGAGGAATTAGAGCAATAATAAGGAATTACTTTGCCCAACTTTATGCCAATAAATTTGATAACTTAAGTGAAATAGATGACTACCTCCAAAAATATAGGCTTCCTAGATTAACAGAGGAGGATTAACAGAAAAAGAAATAGAACAAGCTATTAATCAACTCCCCAGGAAAAAATCCCCAGGAAAAAATCCCCAGGACCAGATGGATTTACATGTGAATTCTACCAAACATTTAAAGAACAACTAACTCCAATGCTATATAAACTATTTGAAAAAATAGGGATTGAAGGAGTCCTACCAAATTCCTTTTATGACACAGACATGGTACTGATAACTAAACCAGGTAGATCGAAAACTGAGAAAGAAAACTATAGACCAATTTCTTTAATGAACATTGATTCTAAAATCTTAAATAAGATATTAGCAAAAAGACTTCAGAAAATCACCCCCAGGATAATACACTATGACCAAGTGGGATTTATACCAGGAATGCAGGGCTAGTTTAATATTAGGAAAACTATTAGCATAATTGACCATATTAATAATCAAATTAATAAAAACCATATGATCATCTCAATAGATGCAGAAAAAGCATTTGATAAAATCCAACATCCATTCCTACTAAAAACTCTTGAGAGTATAGGAATAAATGGACTATTCCTTAAAATAATAACAAGCATATGTTTAAAACCTTCAGTAAACATCATATGTAATGGCGATAAACTAGAACCTTTCCCTGAAAGATCAGGAATGAAACAAGGTTGCCCACTATCACCATTACTATTCAATATAGTACTAGAAACTCTAGCTTCGGCAACAAGAGCCGAGAAAGAGATTCAAGGAATTAGAGTAGGGAATGAGGAAATCAAACTATCACTCTTTGCAGATGATATGATGGTATACTTAGAGAACCATAGAGATTCTAATAAAAAGTTATTAGAAATAATTCACAACTTTAGCAAAGTTGCAGGATACAAAATAAATCCACATAAATCCTCAGCATTTTTATACATCACCAACAAAATACAACAGCAAGAGATACAAAGAGAAATTCTATTCAAAACAACTGTTGAGAGTATAAAATATTTGGGAATCTATCTACCAAAATCAGGAATTATATGAGCAAAATTACAAAACACTTGCCACAAAAATAAAGTCAGATGTAAATAATTGGAAAGACATTAAGTGCTCTTGGATAGGCCAAGCGAATATAATAAAGATGACAATACTCCCAAACTAATCTATTTATTTAGTGCTATACCAATCAGACTCCAAAGAAACTATTTTAATGACTTTCATATGGAAGAACAAAAGGTCGAAAATTTCAAGGGAATTAATGAAAAAGAAGTCAGATGAAGGTGGTCTAGCTGGACCTGATCTAAAGCTATATTATAAAGCAGCAGTCACCAAAACCATTTGGTATTGGCTAAGAAATAGACTAGTCGATTAGTGGAATAGATTAGGTACACAGGACAAAACAGGGTACAACTATAGCAATCTAGTGTTTGACAACCCAAAGATACCAACTTTTGGGATAAGAATTCATTATTTGAAAAAACTGTTGGGAAAACTGGAAATTAGTATGGCAGAAATTAGATATGGACCCACACTTAACACCATATACCAAGCTAAGATCAAAATGGGTCCATTATTTAGGCATAAAGAATGAGAATCATAAATAGATTAGAGGAACAGAAGATAGTCTACCTCTCAGACCTGTGGAGGAGGAAGGAATTTATGACCAAAGGAGAACTAGAGATCATTATTGATCACAAAATAGAAAATTTTGATTACATCAAATTAAGAAGCTTTTGTACAAACAAAACTAATGCAAACAAGATTAGAAGGGAAGTAAATTGGGAAAATATTTTTACACTTAAAAGTTCTAATAAAGGCCTCATTTCCAAAATATACAGAGAACTGACTCTAATTTTTAAGAAATCAAACCATTCTCCAATTGATAAATGGTCAAAGGATATGAACAGATAATTTTCAGATAATGAAATTGAAACTATATCCACTCATATGAAAGAGTGTTCCAAATCACTAGTGATCAGAGAAATGCAAATTAAGACAACTCTGAGATACCACTACATACCTGTCAGATTGGCTAAGATGACAGGAAAAGATAATGATGAATGTTGGAGGGGATGTGGGAAAACTGGGACACTGATGCATTGTTGGTGGAATTGTGAAAGAATCCAGCCATTCTGGAGAGCAATTTGGAACTATGCTCAAAAAGTTATCAAATTGTGCATGCCCTTTGATCCAGCAGTGCTTCTATTGGGCTTATATCCCAAAGAAATACTAAAGAGGGGAAAGGGACCTGTATGTGCCAAAATGTTTGTGGCAGCTCTTTTTGTAGTGGCTACAAACTGGAAAAGGAATGGATGCCCATCAATTGGAGAATGGTTGGGTAAATTATGGTATATGAATGTTATGGAATATTATTGTTCTGTAAGAAATGACCAGCAGGATGAATACAGAGAGACTTGGACTCTTGGACAGTTCACATGAACTGATGCTGAATGAAATGAGCAGAACCAGGAGATCACTATACACTTCAACAACAATACTGTATGCGGATATATTCTGATGGAAGTGGATATCTTCAACATAAAGAAGATCTGATTCAGTTCCAGTTGATCAATGATGCACAGAAACAGCTGCGCCCAGAAAAAGAACACTGGGAAAGGAGTGTAAAATGTTTGCACTATTGTCTTTCTACCCAGGTTACTTATACCTTCGGAATCCAATTCTGACCGTGCAACAAGAAATTTGGTTTTACACACATATATTGTATCTAGGTTATACTGTAACACATTTAATATATATGGGATTGCCTGTCATCTAGGGGAGGGAGTAGAGGGAGGGAAGGGAAAATTTGGAAACATGAATACAAGGGATAATGTTGTAAAAAAAATTACCCATGCATATGTACTGTCAAAAAAATTACAATTATAAAATTAATAAATTATTTTTAAAAATACAAAAAAGAATATTAGCAATTACAGTTGCTAATACAAAGTTGCTAAGACAAAGAAATTACAAGTATAAAAATAGGCAAAGAGGAGATAAAACTATTTCTACAAGCTACATTATGGTTTACTTAGAAAAGTCTTGATAATCTGCAAAGAGACTAATTCAATAAATAACTTAAGGAAAATAGTAGGACACAAAGTAAATCCACAAAAATATCAGCAGCACTTTTATATAACAAAAACAAAATCTGAATAATAATAGAAAGAGAAGTCCCATTCAAAATTACTAAAAAAAAAAAAAAAAATGGAACTTTCTGTGCCATGTAATCAACAAGTTGGAAGACAAGACACTTTTTTTCATTTCTTATGACAATTTTTCCAAAATAAGAATTATAGAGGATTCTGGAAGAATAGGTAGAATAGCTTGGTAAATTTCAAGCTGTCCTGATTTTTCCTACAAATAGAACAAATTTTCACCTCAAGGCAAACATAGACTGGTGAAAACTCAAGAAGACTTGGGACAGAACAGGGGTACTCCAAATAGACCTGAGAAGATCTGAAGAAAGAACCAGGAGCTGGGATTAACATGTCTGAAGTGCAAACACCTCCAGGCTAGCTCCTCAGGCTATCAGGCTGTAGCTGGAGCCTCAGCAGGAACCACAGAAACTTTCTTCTCCCAGACTGTTTGTTGAATGGGAGGGAGGGGGGGAATTGAGTCTTGGAAGACAGAGTGAACCTCAGCCAATTGGGGAATACCAGGCCCAGCTGTGCAATTGAGAAGAGTTCCTGGGCAAGAAGGAACCAGCACCCAGTGAGTGCATAAATGGGGGGGGGAGAGTAGGAGCATTGCTGGCTGTGGACACTTGCAGAAGATGAAATTCTTGGTTTGGGGTTCCAGGTCAGAGGAGAGAGCTGAAGTGAAGCTAGAGGCACTATTCTCCCCAACCCAGGATTAGAGGGGCTTACACTAATACCTCTTATTTTTTTTAATGAATTGGAAAAGAAGAACCCCACTATTGAAACATATTATGGGAACAAAGAAGACCACCAGAGTTCATCTTTAGAGGAAGACACTTAGTAAAAACAAACAAACAAACAAAAACCCTCTACCTCAAAGAGTAATGTGAAATAGCTTCCTGACCAGAAAGGATTTATAAAAGAATTAAAAAAAAATTCAAAAATTAAATGAGAGATATTGAGGAAAAACTAAAAAAAAATTCAAATCATCCAAGAAAAACAAGAAAATTATGAAAAAAAAAGTTAACCAATTAGAAAAAAGGAGGTACAAAGTCTGAAAGATGAAAATAACTCTTTGAAAATTAGAATCAGAAAAAAAAAAAAAAAAAAAAAAAAAAAAAAAAAGAAAATTAGAATCAGGCAAGGGTAAGCCAGTGAAGCTATGAGAGACCAAGAAATAATGAAACAGATTATAAAAAATTAGAAAATAAGACAAAATGTGAAACATAAGAAAAATAACACATCTGGAGAACTGATAAAGAAAATAAAATATAAGAATAATTGTACTGGCATAAAGTTGTGACCAAAAAGAGAACCTTGACATAATAGTGCAGGAAATAATTCTAAAAAAGTGTCCTGTAGTGACAGAACATAGAGAAAGTAGAAATAGAAAAAAATCCACTGATCACCAACTCAAGGAGATCCTTTGTAGAAAACACATAGGAATATTATTGCCAAATTTCTAAACCCCCACATCAAAGAAAAAATTTTCCAAGAAACAAGAAAAAAGCAATTCAAATACACGGAGCTACAATTAGAATTGTACAAGACTTAGCAGCAACTATAATAAAAGACCATAGGTGTACAGACAAGCAAAAGAATTAGACCTATGGCCAAAAACATCATATCCATCAAAATTATCTATAATTTTTAATGAGAAAAAAATGAACATTCAACAAACTTGCATATTTTCAGGACTTTCAATCGACCAAATCTAAACTTAACAGAAAATTTAACATAGAAGATCCAGTATCAAAGATCAATTTTAAGGAACTCAATAATGACAAACAGTTTAAACTTGGGCAAATTTTACAGATACACACACACACACACACACACACACACACACATTTTTTCTTAAATTAGTATTTGTTTTAAAATATTTTGAATTCTTCCTGATGTTCTGCTGGGCACATGTTTTCTTTTGTTTCATTTTGTTTTGTATTGCTTTTCTTTTTTCTTATTCTGTTCCTTCAAATAAAATAAATATGGAAAGAAAAATTTTAAAAAAGAATTATAAGCAACAGATTTCACCTATCTCTATGGTCTAAGACACCAAAACCTTAATGAAATAACAACCTGAGGAGCTAACTGAAGAAAAGGTTGATCCCTAACATGATCACTCAATACCTCTCCTTCACCAATCATCACATGCTAGCCCCTGTTGCACAGGAACCTAATTCTGCTTTGCTCCTCTTTACCATGAACAACCAGAAGAAAAAACTTGCCATGGCTAGCACTGTAGTATACCAGGGCTCTATGCTTCAACAATATTATCCATATCACTAAAGAACAGAGGGAACTGGGTCAGGATGCCAGCGTATATGTTTATGCATCATACCGGAAATAAAGGATACTGATATCCAGCTTAAATCAGTTCTATCCCCTCATCTCCCCCCCCCCCCAAGCCTTTAGAAGTTTCTTTAGGCAGAGAAGAGGTTAGTGAAATGAGAATTCCCAAGCATGGGAGAAGTCTGAAGCAGCTTTAAGCCCCAATACAAAGCAAAAGCCCCAGCTTTCCCCTAGGAAAATAATCAAAGGAAAAAGGATCAGAAAAGGGAACAAAAGGCATATGAAGAATGAATGACCAAAAAAAAAGAATGACCAAAAATCTTTTTTTTTTTTTTTGAAAATTCAAATATATTTTATTTTTTTTAATTTTTTTTTATTTATTTTTTATTTTTTTAATTTTTTTATTATATATATATATTTTTTATAATATTATCCCTTGTATTCATTTTTCCAAATTACCCCCCCTCCCTTTATTCCCTCCCCCCGATGACAGGCAATCCCATACATTTTACATGTGTTACAATATAGTCTAGGTACAATACATGTGTGTGAATATCATTTTCTTGTTGCACAATAAACATTAGAATCCGAAGGTACATGCAACCTGGGCAGACAGATATTAGTGCTAACAATTTACATTCACTTCCCAGTGTTTCTTCTCTGGGTGTAGCTACCTCTGTCCATCATTGATCAACTGGAAGTGAGTTGGATCTTCTTTATGTTGAAGATTTCCACTTCCATCAGAATACATCCTCATACAGTATTGTTGTTGAAGTGTACAGTGATCTTCTGGTTCTGCTCATTTCACTCAGCATCAGTTGATTTAAGTCTCTCCAGGCCTCTCTGTATTCCTCCTGCTATGACCAAAAATCTTAAGAAGAAAGAAAACTCAGAGAAGATAGCCTCCAAATCATTTTTAAAGACCAGATATCTATTAATATATTTACAAGACAAAAGATATTGAATCAATGCCTGATCAACCAGAGGAATTTATGAATTATCAAGAGAATATGATACCATAGCAAGATATTTCTGAATGATTTAAGAGAGAAATAAGAATTATGAAAGCAGAATCTATGGCCTACACTGCAGTAATTAGTTGATAATAGAAAAATTTAATCCACAATGACAGCCTTCATCAATAAAACAAAATAAAGAACAATGAATTGGGAATACAAATATATAGAAATGAAGTACAGTCTGAAGAAGATAAAAAGGTATTGCTATTAAAAGAAGAAACATGGTCTTTACATAAGCAAAACATATTGATCTTGAAAATGGGATGTATAGAGATAACTTCAGCAGTGTATCTCCCAGAAGAACACACTACAAGTCAGAAGACGTGAAGACCATAATGCAATAATTTTTTGTTTTGGCAATTGAGGTTAAGTGACTTGTCTAATTTATATCCCAAAGAGATCTTAAAGGAGGGAAGGGTCCCCCATGTTCAAAAATATTTGTGGCAATAAACATTGCCTCTTTGTAGTGGCAAGAAACTGTAAACTAAGGGGATGCCCATCAATCAGAGAATGGCTGAATAAGTTATGATATATGAGTGTCATGGAATATTATTTTTCTATAAGAAATGATCAGAAGGATAATTTCAGAAAGGCCTGGAGACTTATATGAACTGATGCTGAGTGAAATGAGTAGAACCAGGAGATCATTATACATGGCAGCAACAGGATTATATGATGTCAATTGTGATGGAAGTGGCTCTTTTCAACAATGAGATGATTTAGGCTACTTCCAATGATCTTGTGATGAAGAGAACATCTACACCCAGAGTGAGAACTGTAGAAACTGAGGGTGGATCACAACAAAGCATTTTCATTCTTTTTTGTTATTGTTTGCTTGCATTTTATTTTCTTCTCATTTTTTAAACATTTAGATTTGATTGTTTTTGTGCAGCAAGGTAATCATATAAATATGTATGCATATATTGGATTTAACATATATTTTACTATGTTTAATATATATTGAATTGCTTGCTGTTTGGGGAAGAGCATAAGGGTAAGGGAGGGGAAAATTGGAATACAAGGTTTTTTTTGGGGGGGTTTTTTTTTTTGGTTTTTTTATTATATATATATATATATATATATATATATATATATATATATATATATATATATATATATATATATATATATATATATATATATATATATATTTATAATATTATCCCTTGTATTCATTTTTCCAAATTACCCCCCCTTCCTCTATTCCCTCCCCCCGATGACAGGCAATCCCATACATTTTACATGTGTTACAATATAGTCTAGGTACAATACATGTGTGTGAATATCATTTTCTTGTTGCACAATAAACATTAGAATCCGAAGGTACATGCAACCTGGGCAGACAGATATTAGTGCTAACAATTTACATTCACTTCCCAGTGTTTCTTCTCTGGGTGTAGCTACCTACCTCTGTCCATCATTGATCAACTGGAAGTGAGTTGGATCTTCTTTATGTTGAAGATATCCACTTCCATCAGAATACATCCTCATACAGTATTGTTGTTGAAGTGTACAGTGATCTTCTGGTTCTGCTCATTTCACTCAGCATCAGTTGATTTAAGTCTCTCCAGGCCTCTCTGTATGGAATACAAGGTTTTGCAAGGGTTAATATTGAAAAACTCACCAGGCATGTTTTGAAAATTTAAAAATTTTAATAAAATAAAATGAAGAGAAAAAAAGAAATGAATGAATAAAAAAGGGAAAAAAGTGTGCCCAAGGTCACACAGCTAATAAGTACTAAATGTCTGAGGTCAGATTTGAACTCAAGTTCTCCTGATTCTAGGGCTAGTGCTTTATGTGCTGTGCCATCTAGTTGCCCCAGTGTAATAATTTCTTAAACTACCCAAAACTTCTGAACACAGAAATCAAAAGGCCAACTGAAAGAATCCATAGGTCACCTCAAAGATAAAACAAAAACACCTATGCTGCAAACTCCAAAAACCAGTGGTTAAATTTAATAATTCCACTGACAAACAACAAATTCTTCAAATAACCTTTAAATAAAAGATCTTTGAATAAAGTTAAAGAATATTCAAATAACAGCATCTACCCAAAACGCAGGAAGGAATGAACTGATATATTTCCAAAGACTTAAGGAGCACAAGATACAACCTAAGGTGACAAATACTGCAAATCTGAGCCTAATGACAAAAAAAGGTTAATTCAATTTAAAAAGAGAGATTTGAAATGTCCCCACAATGAAAACGAGACCTAAACAAATTACTTCCTTTTGCAAGCACCCAAACAACAGAAATAAAATAAAGGTAAACAATTATAGTAAGGAAAGAAGACAGAAGGAATTAAATAAGTTATACCCCAAAGAAAAAACCCCAAAGAAACTAAAAAGAGAAAGATGTTTATGCAATTAATAATGTTACAAAGACCACTAAAAGTTATCTTTCCAAAAGTACATAGGGAAATAAGGATGAAAGTGGAATTCCAACAGAAGTGATGGCAAAGTAACAGGCCTGAAAGACAAAGAGCTAATCTCTTCCACAATACTCCACAGGTGAAGAAGCATTTATTGTGGGACTGAAATGAAGAATGGGAGAGTTTGTAAAAAAGGGATAGAGAAGGAAGAAGACAGGATTAATCAGGTTAATGGCTAACAATGAAGGGGAGGAGCAGAGCCAAGACTGAATATAGGAAGCAGTGATGTCAGTGGTCAACGGTGGTGATAGTAATAGAAAAGTAATAGCAGTAGCTTCAGGAATTCTCAGCACAGAAACAGTAAGGAAGGCAAAGAGCTGGTGAGAAAGAAATTACAGGAACCTTTCTGGTCACTGGGTGCAGTTCTTGTGGCTAGGAGGAAGCATGGGCCTTTTCTTGTAAAAACCAGAGCGCAGACCAGGAAAGCAGTGACCATATCCTTCCCTGGATCAAGCTACTTTGGAAATATCAAAAAATTTCAGATTTCCAATACTAGCTCTGAAAATAGTTGAATGAGAAGAATAACACAGTGCTTCCTCACCCCCAAGTAAGCAGAACCCAACTTTAACATGAAGTTCAAAATCAAGAACTAGATTTTGGGAAATGAGCAAACAATAATAACTAAAAAGCTGAGTATAAGAAGCTACCATGATGATGATGATGAACAACAACACACGAACTCACAAGAAGACAATAACATGATAAAATCTACAAGCAAAGCCTTAAAATAAAAACTACAAATTGGATATAAATTCAATAACAATTTCTGAAATAACTACAGAGATAATAGAGATAGAAGAGGAATTGTGAGAAGAAATGAAAGTAATGCAAAAAAATATGAAAAAGATAATTAACAGCTTGATAAAATAGGAACAAAAATACTAAAGAAAATAACATCTCAAAACCAGAATTGGCACAAAAAAAAAATCACAGAATGAAATAGCTCATTAAAAATGAGAATTGGTAAATGGAAACTATATAATAAGTCAAAAGAATAAAAAATAAAATAAAATGTGAAAAATCTCATAGGAAAAACCAACCAACCTAGAAAATAGAGTGAGGAGAGATAATTTTAAAATCATTAGACGATGTGAAAGTCATAATTTTTAAAAAGTGTCTAGATACCGTATTTCAAAATATCAAGAACAATTACCCTGGTGTTCTAGAATCAATGTGTAATACAGAAATGGAAAGAATCCACTAATCATCTCCTGAAATAGATCCCAAGATGAAAACTCCCAGGAATATTATAGCTAAAGCACCCAAGTCAAGGAGAAAATATCACAAAAAGCCCGAAAGAAAGAATTCAACTATCATGAAACTATAGCCAGAATAACAGAAGATTTAGTAGGTTCTACATGAAGGGATCATAAAGATCAAGAGGGCAAAGGAGCTAGGATTACAACCAATTATCACTTAACCAAAAAAACTGAATAGAATCCTTCAGGGAGAAAAATGGATATTCAATGAATTAAAGAACTTCAAAGTATTCCTGATGAAAAGACCATAGCTGAATAGAAAATCTAACATTCAAACAAAAGACATAAGTATAAAAAATTAAACATGAAAAAAAAACATAAGGGACTTAATAAGATTAAATTGTTTATTTTCCTATATGGAAAAATGGCACATTTAACTTCTAAGAATTTTCTTACTAATAAGATAGTTAGGAGTCTGCATAGATAGAGGACACAGGTGTGAGATGACTATGTTAAGATGATCTTTTTAAATAAAGGGGTAATAAAGAGGAAGGAATGCACTGGGATAAAGAGGGAAAGAATAGAAAATGGGGGAAATTGTCCCATATTCATGAGAATGTGTTCAAAAAAGGGAAGAACATATATATATATATATATATATATATATATATATATATATATATATATATATATATATATATATGTATATGTGTGTGTGTGTGTGTGTGTGTGTGTGTGTGTGTGTGTGTGTGTGTATAGTCAGTTGGGTATAGAAATCTATCTTACTTAAAAGGAAAATGTAAGCAGATAAGAGAAAGGTGACAAAAGGGAGGGGTAAAGCAGAAGCAAAATAAACTTTTAAGGAAGAACAGAGTAAAAAGAGAAAAAAAAGATAGAAGAGAATAAAATGAAGGGAAAATCAATAAGTATAACTGTGAATATGAATTGGATAAGCTCACCCAAAAAATGGACAGCAAAATAAATTTTAAAAAAACTAGAAAACAATGCGTTGTTCACAAGAAACATGTGAAATAGAAAGACAAACATAGAGTTAATAAATATAAGGAACTGGAACAGAATCTATTATTTTTCATCTGAAGTTTAAAAAAAAGGCAGGAATAACAATCATGATCTCAGATAAAGAAAACAGAACTAATTAAAAGAGATAATCAAGGAAATTATACTTTGCTAAAAGGAAACAGAAGCAATAAAGTAATAGCAGTAGTAAACATATGCCCCAAATGGGAGACCATTCAAATTTGTACAAGGGAAAAGATCCATCAAAACTATATTAATGGGAGACCTCAATTTTGTCCTCTCAGAACTAGATAAACCTAATGCATAAATAAGAAGCAATTTAAGTACATAGAATTTTTAAAATGTTAAATATGATTGATCTGAAAAAATTGAATAAGAAAAAGAAGTATGCCTTGTTTTCAACTATACCTGGCAACTTCACAAAAATTGATCATGTATTAGGGCATATAAACCTCACAAATATAGAAAAGCAGAAATATTAAACAGACCCTCTTCAGAACATAAGGCAATACAAATTAAAGAGTCTTGAACCCAAAAACTAAAAATTAATTGAAAACTAAATAATCTAACCCTAAAGAATGAGTGAGTCAAAGAACAAATCACAGAAACAATCAATGATTTTATTAAAAATGACAACAGTGATACAATATAGCCAAATTTGTGGAATGCAGCCAAAGTAATACTTAGGGGAAAGTTGATGTCTCTAAATATTTATATCAAATTTTTTAAAAAAATAAAAAGAGTAGACCAATGAAGGCATGAAATTTAAAAACAATCTAGAAAAAGAACAAATTAAAAATTCCCAAGTAAATAGCAAAATAGAAATCCCAAAAACTAAAGATGATTTTTAAAAGGAAGAAAACCAAATTATCAATATCAAAATTAAAAGGGGGCTATACCTCCATTAAAGATGAAATCAAGGTAATTATTAAGAATTGTTTTAGGGACAGCTAGGTGGCACAGTGGATAGATCACCAGCCTTGAATTCAGGAAGACCCGAGTTCAAATCTGGTCTCAGACACTTAATACATCCTAGCTGTGTGACCCTGAGCAAGTCACTTAACCCCAGCCTAGGGGGGGAATTGTTTTGCTAATTATGTCAATAAAATGAATAATCTAAAAGAAATGAAGGAAAATTCCAGAAGAAATTATAGAATACTTAGATAATTAGAAAGAGAAATTAAACAAATCATAAATGAGCTAGAAATAATTCTCCAGGACACATGAATTCATATATGAATTCAACCAAAAATTTAAAGAACAACTCATTCCTATAATATATAAGCTATTTGAAAAATAAGTAAGGAAAGAATTCTACCAAATTGTTTCTATGACACAAATATGTTTTTAATATCTTAATCAGGGAGAGCAAAAACAGAGAAAGAAAACTACAGACCAATTTCCCTAATGGGTATTTATGCAAAAACATTTTAAATAAAATATTAACAAGAAGATTACAAAGATCATACACGATGAACATATAGGACTTCAATCAGGATTGCAGGACTGGTAAAATACTAGAAAAACTATAAGCAAAATTGGCCTTATTAATAAAAGCAATCATATAAATATATCATTGGATTCAGGATAAAGATTTAACAAAGCACATCATCCATTCCTATGAAAAACAACTATAACAACTCTAGAAAGCATATGATTAAACAGAACTGTTCTTAAAATGATAAATAGGTTTCTATCTGAAATCAAGATCAAGCATTATCTTTAATGAAGACAAACTGAAAGCCTTTCCAATAACATAAAAAGTGAAGTAAGGATGTTCATTATTATCCTTATTATTTAATATTTTAGCTGACTTGCTAAAGAAGAAGAAAAAGAAATGGAAAGAATAAGAATAAAGCAACAAGGAAGCAAAATTGTTGCTTTTTGTAAATAATAAGATGGTATGCTTAGAGAACCTTTAAGAATCAATTAAAAATCAGTTGAAACAAATAACTATTTTAGCAAAGTTGTAGGATATAAAATAAACCCACATAAATCATCAGCATTTCTATTACTAACACAACCCAGTAACAAGAGATAGATAAATTTCACTTAATAACTACAAAAAATATAAAAACGTGGGAGTCTACTTGTCAACACAGATCCAGAAACTACATGAACACAATTACAAAATACTTTTCACATAAAGAAAGAAAGAAAGATTTAAACAATAGGAGAAATAATAATTGTTCATGGATGGGCCAAGCCAATATAACAGAAATGACAATTCTACCTAAATTAAGTTACTGAGAATTTGTAAAGCAATTTTTGTCAACAAGTGTTTTGCAAATGATGAATTTGAGGCAAATGAGGCATCCTATCCAAAATAGTAATTATTTGTTGAAATATATTTGAATGTGTCTAAGATAGGGGTATAAATTTCAGTAGTCCCCAACATGTCACATGAGGAATATGGTTGTAGTGTGTATTCTTCTAAAAACAGATTGTCCTGTCAATATAGACATACATAATAAATGATAAGCAAAGGCATGGATAACTGAGGAGTGATGCAGAAACACCAACATTTAAGACCACACAGTATACAGATCATCAAACAAGAAGATAAATGTAAATACTTTCACCCCTAAGCCCATCTGCTTACATGTATATTTGCCAGAAGGCAACATTTGTGTCCTGAATATCCAACTTTCCCACTACAGCAGCTCAAAACCACATTAAAAGTATGTGGCAGACAACATGATGACAGTTGGAGCTTTGCATTATGAAAGAATTTGTGTTTGGGTTTGTAAAAATATGTTAGCTGACTTCCAATTTTAAGTTCAAATATGTTCTACCACCCTAAAGAATATATCAGGTTATTTGTCCACATGAAAATGGCCCTTGGATTATATATTTGCAAAGCCAAGTCCATCCTCCAGCAAAACCAAGAAGCCCAATTTCATTTATTCAAAATGTCTAACATCACCAATGAGTGTCATGACTCTGTGGCTCTCAAGCAGCAGATGGATGATGACTTTTGCAGTATGTTATACAGGGGATTCTTGTTTTGTATAGTTTGGAATAAATGGTCTTAGAGGTATATTTCTAGTCTGATATTCTAGGATTCTCTAACTTGTTTGATCTCCAGTCATGTTTTCCTTCTTGAAATAGTTCAAAGGACTAACAATACAGGATTGATTCTATAATTTGTTTCTATTTCTGACTCAAATTTGATTTTGTTCCTTGAAATATCCTACCTGACATCATATTCTTGAAACATTATATTTTCATACAAATATATCCTATAACATAGATGCCCTTTACATTCAACTGTATTAAATAGCTCTTAACTTTCCTCTACAGTACCTGTAGAGTACTGTACCTAGCTGAAATTTAATATTTTCTCATGCTTGATCATCCCCATTGAATTATTCCTTAAGATTGTAAATGGAGGCTAAGGAACTTAGTATGCAGCCAAGAATAACTTACCCAGCAAAAATGAGCATCGTTTTCCAGGGAAGAAGATGGACATTTAACGAAATAAATGAATTCCATCTATTTTTGATGATAAAATGTTTGATCTTCAAATACAGAACTCAAGAGATTTCTAAAAAAAGGTAAAAAGAAATCTTGAGAACTATACTTCTCCCATAAAAATATGTAAAGAACATATGTATAATTTGCCCTGGAAACTAGAGGTGGAAAGGAAATTATATCATAAAAAAGTGTAAAGTGGTGGTACTACATCTCATGAAGAGGCAAAGGTAACCTATTATATCTGAGAGAAAGAAAGGAGGGAGATGAACATAGTGTGTATTAATAGACATATTCGATTTATGGTGAAACTTCTTCCACTTCATTGAAAAGTGAGAGGGAAGGAGTAAACTAAGGGGAAGGAAATACAGAAATTGTGAGGAGAAGGGGTAAAATAAGGGGAGGAACTTTAAGGTGGGGGAGGGATACTAAAAAGGGAGGGCTGTGAAAAGCAAGTGGTGTTCACAAGTTTAATACTGGGTAGGGGGGTAAGAGGGAAGGAAAGGGGAAAAGCATAAGCAGGGGTTAATAGGATGGCAAGCAATATAGAATTAACCATTCTAACCATAAATGTGAATGGGGCAAACTGCCTCATAAAGAGGAAGCAGTTAGCAGACTGGATTAAAAGTCAGAATCCTACTATATGTTGTTTACAGGAAACACACCTGAAACAGGGTGATACTTTCAAACCAAAAGTAAAAGGGTGGAGCAGAATCTACTATGCTTCAGGCAAAGCCAAAAAAGCAGGGGTAGCCATCCTCATCTCAGATCAAGCAAAAACAAAAATTGATCTAATTAAAAGAGATAAGGAAGGGCATTATATCCTGCTAAAGGGTAGCATCAATAATGAAGCAGTATCAATATTAAACATCTATGCACCAAGTGGAGCAGCATCTAAATTCTTAAAAGAGAAATTAAGAGAGCTGCAAGAAGAAATAGACAGTAAAACTATAATAGTGGGAGATCTCAACCTTGCACTCTCAGAATTAGATAAATCAAACCACAAAATAAATAAGAAAGAAGTCAAAGAGGTAAATAGAATACTAGAAAAGTTTGATATGATAGATCTTTGGCGAAAGCTAAATGGAGACAGAAAGGAGTATACTTTCTTCTCAGCAGTTCATGGAACCTATACAAAAATTGATCATATACTAGGGCATAAAAACCTCAAAATCAAATGCAGTAAGGCAGAAATAGTAAATGCATCCTTTTCAGACCACAATGCAATCAAAATTACATTTAATAAAAAGCCAGGGGAAAATAGACCAAAAAATAATTGGAAACTAAATAATCTTATACTAAAGAATGATTGGGTAAAACAGCAAATCATAGACATAATTAATAACTTCACCCAAGAAAATGACAATAATGAGACATCATACCAAAATGTGTGGGATACAGCCAAAGCAGTAATAAGGGGAAGTTTTATATCTCTACAGGCCTACTTGCATAAAATAGAGAAAGAGAAGGCCAACGAATTGGGCTTACAACTAAAATTACTAGAAAAGGAACAAATTAAAAACCCCCAGACAAACACAAAACTTGAAATTCAAAAAATAAAAGGTGAGATGAATAAAATTGAAAGTAAAAAAACTATTGAATCAATTAATAAAACTAAGAGTTGGTTCTATGAAAAAACCAACAAAATAGACAAACCCTTAGTAAACCTGATTAAAAAAAGGAAAGAGAAAAAAGCAAATTATTACTCTTGAAAATGAAAAGGGAGAACTCACCACTAATGAAGAGAAAATTAGAACAATAGTTAGGAGCTACTTTGCTCAACTTTATGCCAATCAATTCGATTACTTAAATGAAATGGAAGAATACCTTCAAAAATATAGCTTGCCCAGATTAACAGAAGAAGAAGTAAGTAGTCTAAATAGTCCCATCTCAGAAAAAGAAATAGAACAAGCTATTAATCAACTCTCCAGGAAAAAATCCCCAGGACCAGATGGATTTACATGTGAATTCTACCAAACATTTAAAGAACAACTAACTCCAATGCTATATAAACTATTTGAAAAAATAGGGATTGAAGGAGTCCTACCAAATTCCTTTTATGACACAGACATGGTACTGATAACTAAACCAGGTAGATCGAAAACTGAGAAAGAAAACTATAGACCAATTTCTTTAATGAACATTGATTCTAAAATCTTAAATAAGATATTAGCAAAAAGACTTCAGAAAATCACCCCCAGGATAATACACTATGACCAAGTGGGATTTATACCAGGAATGCAGGGCTAGTTTAATATTAGGAAAACTATTAGCATAATTGACCATATTAATAATCAAATTAATAAAAACCATATGATCATCTCAATAGATGCAGAAAAAGCATTTGATAAAATCCAACATCCATTCCTACTAAAAACGCTTGAGAGTATAGGAATAAATGGACTATTCCTTAAAATAATAACAAGCATATGTTTAAAACCTTCAGTAAACATCATATGTAATGGCGATAAACTAGAACCTTTCCCTGTAAGAGCAGGAGTGAAACAAGGTTGCCCACTATCACCATTACTATTCAATATAGTACTAGAAACTCTAGCCTCGGCAATAAGAGCCGAGAAAGAGATTCAAGGAATTAGAGTAGGAAATGAGGAAATCAAATTATCACTCTTTGCAGATGACATGATGGTATGCTTAGACAACCCCAAAGACTCTGCTAAAAAGCTATTAGAAATAATTCAGAATTTTAGCAAAGTTGCAGGATACAAAATAAATCCACATAAATCCTCAGCATTTTTATACATTACCAACACAATCCAACAGCAAGAGATACAAAGAAAAATTCCATTCAAAATAACGGTCGATAGTATAAAATATTTGGAAATATATCTACCAAAGGAGAGTCAGGAATTATATGAGCAAAATTACAAAACACTTGCCACAAAAATAAAGTCAGATTTAAATAATTGGAAAGACATTCAGTGCTCTTGGATAGGCCGAGCGAATATAATTAAGATGACAATACTGCCTAAACTAATCTATTTATTTAGTGCTATACCAATCAGACTCCCAAGAAATTATTTTAATGACCTAGAAAAAATAACAACAGAATTCATATGGAACAACAAAAGGTCGAGAATTTCAAGGGAAGTAATGAAAAAAAAATTAAATGAAGGTGGTCTAGCTGTATCTGATCTAGAACTGTATTATAAAGCAACAGTCACCAAAACCATTTGTATTGGCTAAGAAATAGACTAGTTGATCAGTGGTATAGGTTAGGTTCACAGGGCAAGATAGTGAATAAAAACAGCAATCTAGTGTTTGACAAACCCAAAGATCCCAAATTTTGGGATAAGAATTCATTATTTGACAAAAGCTGCTGAGAAAACTGGAAATTAGTATGGCAGAAACTAGGCATGGACCCACACTTAACACCACATACTAAGAGTAAGATCAAAATGGGTCCAAGATTTAGGCATAAAGAACGAAATCATAAATAAATTGGAGGAACATGGGATGGTTTACCTCTCAGACTTGTGGAGGAGGAAGGAGTTTGTGTCCAAGGCAGAACTAGAGACCATTATTGATCACAAAATAGAACATTTTGATTACACCAAATTAAAAAGTTTCTGCACAAACAAAACTAATGCAAACAAAATTAGAAGGGAAGTAACAAATTGGAAAAACATTTTTACAGTTAACGGTTCTGATAAAGACCTCATCTCCAAAATATACAGAGAACTGACTTTAATTTATAAGAAATCAAGCCATTCTCCAATTGATAAATGGTCATAGGATATGAACAGACAATTTTCAGATGATGAAATTAAAACTATTTCCACTCATATGAAAGAGTGTTCCAAATTACTATTGATCAGAGAAATGCAAATTAAGATAACTCTAAGATATCATTACACACCTGTCAGATTGGCTAAGATGACAGGAACTAATAACGATGAATGTTGGAGGGGCTGTGGGAAAACTGGGACACTGATGCATTGTTGGTGGAGTTGTGAAAGAATCCAACCATTCTGGAGAGCAATCTGGAATTATGCCCAAAAAGTTATCAAAATGTGCATACCCTTTGACCCAGCAGTGCTACTCCTGGGCTTATATCCCAACAAAATACTAAAGAAGGGAAAGGGACCTATATGTGCCAAAATGTTTGTGGCAGCCCTTTTTGTAGTGGCTAGAAACTGGAAAATGAATGCATGTCCATCAATTGGAGAATGGTTGGGTAAATTATGGTATATGAATGTTATGGAATATTATTGTTCTGTAAGAAATGACCAACTGGAGGAATACAGAGAGGCTTGGAGAGACTTACATCAACTGATGCTGAGTTTGAAACGAGCAGAACTAGGAGATCATTATACACTTCAGTGATATTCTGATGGAAGTGGATATCTTCAACATAGAGAAGAGCTAATCCAATTCCATTTGATCAATGATGGGCAGAATCAGCTACACCCAGAAAAGGAACACTGGGAAATGAGTGTAAACTGAGAGCAATGGTTTTTGTTTTGTTTTGTTTTGTTTTGTTTTGTTTCTCTTCCCAGATTATTTTTACCTTGTGAATACAATCCTTCCTTTGCAACAACAACAACAACAAAATGCGGTTCTGCACATATATATTGTACCTAGGATATACTATAAGATATTTAATATGTATGGGAATGCCTGCCATCTAGGGAAGGGGGTGGAGGGAAGGAGGGGAAAAACTCGGAACAGAAGGGAGTACAAGGGATAATGTTGTAAAAAAAAAAAAATTTACCTATGCATATGTACTGTCAAAGAAAATGTTATAATTATAAAAATTAATTTAAAAAAAAGAAAAAAAAGATTGTAAATGGAATTGTGTGATTCTTTTTTGTCACAGTTTTCTTGAAACTGTCAGCTCATAAATATCTCCTTGGTATCTCAAGCTCAACAATCAATCTTGAATTTTCCCAGGCAACATCTGTTGAAAGAATCTTCTTCTAACATCTCTATTCCCAAGTCCAAAGTTAGGGAGTTCTATGCCCTGATAGTGATTGCATGACTGATGTTGGTCATGTTCTTGTTTCATATTCTTCACCTAAAATGCAGCTGAATTTGACTTCCTAGTGATAAATATGGTATTATTTTTCTTAACAGAAACACTGACACCTGAGGACATACTGGCCAGACAGATATGTCCAGTGCTGCATTTTCTTATCTTTCATGAATCTATATATACTGAGGAAGATATTCCTAGAAACAGGTTTGTTGGTCCTTCAGAAAAAAGGTCCCCTAACAACTAGAATCCTTAAATGATCTAAAAGGCTTGAAGTTATTCCTTAATTCTTAAAGGAGGAAAAGGGACCCACATATCCAAAAATGTTTGTGGCAGCCCTTTTTGTATGGCAAGAAACTGGAAACGGATGTCCATCAGCTAGAGAATGGCTGAATAAGTTATGGTATATGAATGTTATGGAATATTATTGTTCTGTAAGAAATGACCAACAGGATAGTTCAGAGAGGCCTGGAGAGACTTACATGAACTGATGCTAAGTGAAGTGAGTAGAACCAGGAGTTCTTTATACACAGCAACAAGAAGACTATACAATGATCAATTCTTATGGACATGGCTCTTTTCAACAATGAGTTCCAATGATCTTGTGATGAAAACAGCCATCTCCACCCAGAGAGAGGACTGTGGGAACTAAGGGTGGATCACAACATAGCATTCTCACTTTTTGTTGTTTACTTGAATTTTATTTTCCTTCTTATTTTTTTCTTTTTGATCTGATTTTTCTTATGCAGCAAGATTGTTGTATAAATATGTATGCATAAAAATTGTTCATATAGTAAAAAATAAGTTATTTCTCAGTATTTGGCATTTGGGCAAAAGGAAAACAAGGCAATTTAAAACTGTTTTCTCTCTTAATTGACTCAACTCAAACAAATCTATGAGCTGAATAATTCAGGAATACCATCCAATGACATAGATTACAACTGATCTTGTCCATCCTATTTGCATTATCTATATTAAATCAAAAGTTCACCACAAAGGTCTGAGTGGATTCTACAAGCCTTACTTACTTTCTTCTAATACTGAGAGCATACCAGAGAAGTACTTTAGTTGTCCATTTATCTTCTCTTACTCTTGCCATGTGACCGGACCAGTTTATATTCCCATTATACAATTCCTCCAAAACAGTCATTGGTCCTCTTTTTCAGAGCTCTACATTGTTTATGTGTATTATATGTTCACAGCCATTATGGACCTTTCCCATTGCCTTCTGTGTGATACTCAGCCTTAGTTCTTTGGAGGTAATGGAGTTCTACACTTTAATGCCAAGTAGTAATTAATAAAATATTTATGTTGACTATGTGTGTTTCCAGGGGTGAAACCAATATGGCAGAGAAAAGGCAGGAATTTACCTGAGCTCTCTCAAATTCCCTTTGCAGCAACTTTACATAACACCTCAAAATGATTCTGGAGCAGCACAACTCACAGAAAAGATGGGATGAAACTATTTTCTAAACTAAGACACCTTAGAAGGTCATCAGGAAAGGTCTGTCACACCACAGGCAAAGCAACACTAGCCACCTCAGCAGGCCAGCAGCAGGTCTTAAGGGCAACTGAATTGGCTTCAGTTCTCAATCCACAGAAAATAAAGACTTTAGACAACTGGTCAGGAAGCCCTTTATTGGCCTGGGGTGCAGTACTCTGTTGCAGTCATTCTACAGGGAAATGGGTCCTAGTCCTGGAGTGAGGAAGGACTTTATCACACTAAAGCATGCGATTGTCACTGTTCCAAGGCAGAAAAGCGTGCTTGTGGTCACTCACAGACCAGAGCAAAGGCCAGGAGTAAACGCACCTCTTCTTAGAACATACCACTTGAGGAGAATTAAAAACTTGCAGATTCCAGAATGAGCTTCACAAAAAACTCTGAAGCTTGCCCTCTTTACCTCTACCCAGAGTCAAACATTAACATAAAATATAAAGTCAAAAAATAATCAAGAATAATGAGCAAACAGTAAAAAAAGACCTGATTATAAAAAGTTACTATGGTGACAGGGAAAAATCAAAACACAAATGTTGAGACCCTGGATATCTTAGAATCAGCTGGAGTCAGGATCAGCAAAGGTCTTTATTCTTGGTCTTTTGAGGTCACTCTCAGGGGATTAGATATAGGAATCTCTACACTTCCTTTCTCTCTCTCCACCACCCAAGAATAATCCTCCTTCTCCTATTCCTCCCGCTGATCTCTCCTCCTTCTCTCACCACACCCACAGATCTAGCCAGTATCCAGTTGAGTGGGGTCATCCTCCAAACATAGAGAATTGTCCAATTGGTAATTAGCCCTAAGTGCTGGATTACCTTGCATCTAGGTCAAGTATATCCGCTCAGTTCTAGCCCTTTACACACAAACTCAGAAGAAGACAAAAAAGTTAAAAACTGCCTAAAGCCTTAAAAAAAAAAAAAAAAAAAAAAAAAAGTAAATCAGTCTCAGGGCCAAAATGAATCCCTGGAAGAACTCAAGAGGGATTTTTAAAATTAAGTAAAAGAGGTAGAGGAAAAAATTGGGAAAAGGAATGAGATTGATGTAAGAAAATCATGAAAAGAAAGAGTCAACACCTTGGTAAGGGAACCACAGCAAAAAACTGGTTAAAAAAAAAATCTTAAAAAACAGAATAGGCCCAAAGATTAAAAAGTCACAAAAAAATCTATTAAAGAGAACTCCTTAAAAAGCAGAATTAGCCAAATGGAAAAGAAAGTACTAAAACTCAATGAGGAGGTATAGTAACTCCTTAAAAATGAGAATGAATAAGTGGAAGTTAATGATTCCATGAGATATCAAGAAGAAATAAAATAAAGTGAAAAAAGAAAAAAAGAAAAGAAAATATGGCGTATCTCATTAGAAATACAACTGCCCTGGAAAACATATCAAGGAGAGATAATTTGAGAATTATTGAACTTCCCAAAAACTAGGATTTTTTTTAAAAAGAGAAATTATCAAGAAAAATTATCCTGGTATTCTGGAACTGAAGGGTATATAGAAATAGAAAGAATACACTGATTACCTCCTGAAAGTTAGTGATTTAGACTAGGATTTCTTAAACTTTTTCCATTCACAATCCCTTTTCACCTAGTAAATTTTTCCATGACCCCAGGTATAGGTACATAAAATAGGAATGCAAATCAAACATTTACTGATAATATATGAATTTGTCATAAATCATAATTTCATGACCCCCCACATTCAGTTATGAGATTCCCATATGGGATTGTGACCCACAGTTTAAGACGCTGGGATTAAAAGGAATGATGGATTTCTGCAGCCATGTCCAGAAGATGATTCCAAGAAAACCATATCCCCAAACAAGAGAATAGGGAAGGAGCACTGCTCATTATCCCTCTTGTTGGGTTTGCCCCTTATTCCTTCCTGGTCACATATACTCCTCCAACCCACCTCCTCCACATTGAAACTTTGACTCCATCCCTGGTACTTTCCTAGATTTTGATGTATGACCTTTCCCTTTTTCTTATTGAGAACCAGACCTCCTCCTCATTTCCCTACCAACAGCTCCAAACCCTGTTGCTCTCTACCTGAACTTTCTATTTTCTTTTAATGTGCTCATTTCTCATTAGAATGTAAGCCCTTTTAAAGTAACTGCTCTCTTATTTGCATATATGTGTATCCCTAGTATCTAGTGGTGCTTAAGCACCTAATAGGTGCTTACAAATACACTATCTATTCATCTATCTATCATCTATCATCAATCTGAGGATGCTTGGGCAAGAAGGAGTATGTGTAATTAAAAAAAAAAGGAGCATGTGTAAGAGAAACTAAAATTAAGTTTATACTGAAGTTGATAATGATTGTGAGTTGAGTAGAACTAGACTGTGGCCAGGTATTAGTGACATTGACTAAGAGTAGGTGACAGCCAAGGGACTCTAAAGTCAGTGAGATGCATTGGCCAAATTTAAAACATTTTTAAAAAACTTCCTTCCTCTCCCTCTTTCAGGGAGGCCATGCTTCTTTTTTCCCCCAGTTAACCATTTACTTGCTTTCCCCACTCTTGGGGAATATGGAAAATCGGAATTTTTTTGGTCCCTCTTCAGCTGCTTATAAAAGCAGATAATCCTGGAAAGCTTTATTTCCTTTACTATTTCCTTTCTCTTCTGATTTATATTATTATTAAAGAAACTAATGATTATCTAACCTAAATATATCTATAAATATGTGGATTGGGACTGAATGAGGGGAAGCCAAGACAATGAAAAAAAAAGAAATTATGATTATTTTTCCTCAGATTAAGTTGGGGTAAGGACCAAATAAAATAATGTTTGTTCTTTCAAATGATTTTCCAGAATGAATATGCCTAAACACAAGTTGATATTAGCATAATCTTGTACCGTCTTTCCATTTTTCAACCTGGTATGAAAAAGAATACTACATATTGAACAAGAATAGCTCACTGAAGAGAGAGTGGAATTGAAGCCACTCTTGCCTGAGGGCACTAAGGCTTTGAAGGTGACTGGGGGTTGCACGCCTTCGTTTTCACTAGACATTCAGCTCTCAGGGTACAGCAAAAGGATTCTGTTTCTCATGGGACCCACTCATTCAACAAAAGTCCCCGTACCATGGAAAGTTTTACATGTGAACAAATTTGTCAAGGCTATTACTTTTTTTTTTTTCATACAATACTCTTTTATTCCATTTTATAATAATATTTGCTCCTTAGCACTGTAAATTATCTCATGTGAAATGAAAATTTACCTGTTATTTTCATCTTGACTAATTCTTTGAATATTGGGACTTTCTTAAATGTAAAATAATCAAAAATATCTTAGGTTTTCAATGACTTGATTAATGTTATCTTTACTGGTAAAGCTAATCATCAGACCTCATTCTGTTTTAAAGAGCAATGTTTCTAATAGTGATCTCCATATCAAAGTCTCATAATCTCTAAGCTAGATGGAATGAAAAATTTTCAATATATGAGATTTCACAGAAATCAAATTCAAGTGGAAACCAAATAAAGTTCATATCATCCTTGTTGTCTGGTCTTTTATTGGTGTTTTATAAAAAGGATGCCAGAGCAGTTAGGTGGCGCAGTGGATAGAGCACCAGCCTTGAATTCAGGAGGACCTGAGTTCAAATGTGGTCTCAGACACTTAACACTTCCTAGCTGTGTGACCCTGGGCAAGTCACTTAACCCCAGCCTCAGGGGTAAAAAAAAATAAATAAAATAAAAAGGATGCTTTCAGGGAGTTTATAGATGATAAACTTGCATCATAATACTTTTATTCACTTGCAAAAAATTGGTTATTATCCATGTGCAATAGTTGTGCAATAGTCTCTAGCACATTTAGTATAAAAGAATAAAAGCAAAGGAACGGCATCCCAAGTTTATTTCCATCTTAATACTATTAAAAATTATAAAGATGAGATGCAATACTACTAATGATAACAACAACACTAATAAAACAATAGCTGATTTGATCTAGCACTTAAATTCACTAATATAGGTAGATGTTCTGACATCAGTGGTATCTTGGACTATGACCTCATCTTTCTTGACCTCAATGACCCTGCTGAATAATCCTTTCTCACATATGTTTTGTTTCCTCCAGAATGTCTTCTTCCCTATCTAATCAATTCTTCTGACTCTTTTACTAGTTAATTATCAATGTGCTTCATGTGGATACCAGTATCCTAGAATTCTGTCCTGGATTCCCTCTCTCTCCATTCTTTTTCTTGATAGGCTCCTTTGGGTGTAATCATCATCTTCATATAGATTACTGCCTCCATTTCTGGAGTGCTTTCCCTCCTCTTGATCCATACTTCCAAGGATCAATTTGAAAACTGTTTCCTATATGCATGACCTTTCCTTATTAATCTCAGTTGTTAGCCTTTGTATTCCCTTTGCATGTGTGTGTATTTATATATGTACATGTACATGTGCACAAATATGCATTGGTATATATTTTGCATTTACTTATCTATATATATTTTGTTTTCTAAGTAGACAATAAGTTCCTTAAGTCAAGTTCCGCTTTTATTTTTTTTCTTTGTATTCAAAATAGTTAATACAGAGCCTGGCACATATTAAGGGATTAATAATGCATATTGAATTGACTAGAATATTTGCAATGATTTTAATAATTAAATAAAATGATACTTAAATACAACCGAACTCAGATTAATAACAGCCAACAATCTTGGCCTTAGAAAATAATAACCCAACTGCACCCAGTGAAAGAACTCTGGGAGATAACTATGAACCATTACATAGAATTCCCAATCCCTCTATTTTGGTCCGCCTGCATTTTTTATTTCCTTCACAGGCTAATTGTACACTATTTCAAAGTCCGATTCTTTTTGTTTAGCAAAATAACTGTTTGGACATGTGTGTGTGTGTGTGTGTGTGTGTGTGTGTGTGTGTGTGTGTATATGTATATATATATATATATATATATATATATATATATATATATATATATATGTATATATATTGTATTTAACTTATACTTTAATATATTTAACATGTATTGGTCAACCTGCCATCTGGGGGAAGAAGTGGGGGGAAGGAGGGGAAAAGTTGAAGCAAAAGGTTTTGCAATTGTCAATGCTGGAAAATTACCTATGCATAAAATTTTTATAAAAATTAATTTAATTAATTGATTAAAAAATAACAACAATGGCTATCATTTCTATTCCTATTAAACTGCAAATTATTTTTATAGATATTTTCTCATTTTATCCTCATAAGAATTTTGGAATAAATTACCCCAATTTTATAGATGAAGAAACTGAATAAAGGTTGAAGTGATTTAGAAAGGATCACACAGCTAGGAAGTTTCTGAAGTGGGATTTGAACTCAAGACAAGGTTCAGCATTCTATCCGTGCACTACTTAGTTTCCTCAAAACAGGATGAAGCAGACATCCTTATTTACAAAGAATACCATGTTTGTAGAATATGATATAATAGCATCTTTTTTTTTTTTTTTTTTTTTTTTTAGCACTTTAAGGTTTGCAAAGTGCTTTACATATTATCTCACAGGATCCTCAGAACAACTCTAGGAGGTAGGAGTTATTATAATCCCCATTTTACATATGAAGAAACTGAGGCTAAAAGAGATTAAGTGACTTGCTCAATATACCCTGCCTGCTGCCAGATTTGGTTGCTTTGCTGCTCAATTTTGCTTAATTGTTTTTTCTTTATTCCAAAAGAAGATTAGTCAGTCAACTAGAATTTATTAAGTACCTACTAAGTTCTAGGAAGGACAGCTAAGTGGTAAAGTAGATAGAGTGTTAGAACTAGAGTCAGAAAGACACATTTTCCTGTAATTCAAATCTGGTCTCAAACATTTACTAGCTATGTGAATTAGTCACTTAATCCTATTTGCCTCAGTTTCCTCATCTGTAAAATGAACTGGAAAAGGAAATGGCAAACCACTCCACTAAGTTTTTTAAGAAAAAAAAGGGTCACAAAGATTCAGACATGACTGAAATAACCGAACAACCACAATTTTCCAGGGACTGTACTAAATACTAGAGATTTTTTTAAAAAGTAAGAAAGAAAAGGAAAAACAAAACAAAACAAAACACTTCCTGTTTGCAGCCTAATCAAGGAGACAATATACAAACTATATTTAAACAAAATATATACAGGAAAAATTGAAGGTAACTCCAGAGAGAAACTTAAGGAAAACTGGGAAAGATTTCTTGTAGAAATTGAGATTTTGGCTGGAGGTGAGAATCAATGCTCTAGGAATGGGAAGTGGCCTATATCAGAAAGTAACTCTGATAATTTTAAAAGGCATCATTTTAAAAAGTTGATTTTCTTCTCTTAGTTGTATGATTTAGAATCTAGTTTGGCAGATAAACTTGGAATTCACTATTCAATATGAATTCTCTCACTTATCATGTTTTCTATGCCTAATGTTTCATATAGCTAGACATTTCCCTGTATTTTCATCTATCCTCAAAATTCCATATTTTCCTCCTTCAGTGTATTGCATTTTAAATTATTTTCCTAGATTTTGAGATCAAGCAGTTTAACTTGCATACTGTTTAGAAAAAGCTGATAACATGAATAAGCATGAAAAAACAAAAATTAAACAAAATGCTATAGATAGACATAGGCAGCCCCTTTGTTTCTCTTTGAAGACCAGATGAGAACAAGCATATTTCTCTGGAATTGTCTTGCTTAAAAGAACACAACAAATTTTTCTGGAATAAACTTGCTATCGATCAATTAATTTGTACCTTCTCTAAAATACTCACATCTATTTTGACATCCAATACCGAAAGCATTCAAGAGATATCTCCTTTTCTGGTTATGAAAATAATAGTCATGTATTGGTGCTATGTATAACCTTTTATCACACAATTCCCCAAATCCTCTATAATTATCTCATTTATTCTCATAAAGATTTGTGCTAATAGTATTATCCCTATTTTACAGTAAGGAATCTGAGGCATAAAAACAAAATTGACGAGATTGCACAATCTGTGACACAATTTTTTTTGCAAGACAAAGGGTTCATGCAATATTATTGTTAATATGTAAATTATTATTTTTATAAAATAATTCTTTCTGTGAATTAGTCCATTTCCTGTCTAGAGAGAACATTATGTTTACGTGAAAGAAGTATCCCATTAGAGGGCAAAAAGGAAAAAAAAAAGTGAAAAAATCCTTTTCTACACCTCTGCTCTCAATTATTCTCTTGAGATATGTTCCAAAAATAAAAAAAAAAAAATTTAAAAAGCTAATGATTACTCTTGTATTAAATCCCAGCAATTAAGAGATAAAAGGCAACAAGGATGACTTTAAAAGAATGAATGATAGCAACTGAAAAACAGTTTGTACAGAGTATAGAGGGATCCCAGAGTACACTGGCCTGATGGCATTCTATCTTCTTTCTTGCATTTAACCTTTTCTCAGGATTAAGAAAACCTGAAGTAAGTTCTCAGTCAAAGCTATCAAAACAGGCTAGGTAGAGATAGGGACCTGCCTACAGCTATTGATATTAAGTGCACATGTTTATTTGCTTAACCTTTATCTAATTTCAGAGTTTTCACCAAAATATTCCTAATATTTAGAGCTAAAGCTATATGTAATAGATTTCTCCTAGAGATGGTGGATTTTCCTTTACTAAAAGTTCAAACAAAGGTTGGATGATCCCTTTTCAAATATGTTGGAGAATGAGGAATTCTAGTTCAGTTATGGGTTAGTATATACATGTGGCCCTTCCAATACTGAGAGAGATAGACAGACAGACAGAAAGTAAGACACAGAGAGACAGAGACAGGGAGAGACAAAGAGAGACAGAGACAGAGAGAAAGAGAGAGAGAGACAGACAGAGACAGAGAGAGACAGAGAGGGAGTTAAAGAGAGAGGGAGAGTGAATGCTGGGCTAATGGTTATATTCCTTACATTTTCTCTGAAGCCCAAAAATGGGATGTTCAGAAATGCATTAATATTTGTAAGCACTAACTGAAGTTATAAAAACATTATTCTTTGTCCTTTAGGAGATTCTAACTTTGAAGTTCTTTCTCTGAGCTGTCATTTTATATATGTCATTTATATAATTTTGAAGACTAACTTTACAATTTTGTGGGAAAATGTGTGGAAAGATAATAATCGTAATACATATTTATATAGTTCTTTAAGGCTTGCGATTCATTTTTGGATAATCTCATTTGATCTTTATGACAACCCTGGCAAGATAGTATTATTATCATCCTCATTTTATTAGAAACCTGAGGTTAAATGACTTGCCCACAAGTCATACAGGAAGTGTTTAAGGCAGAATCTGAATTCATGTTTTTCTCTCTCCAAGTCTAGTTCTCCATTCTGTTTATAGTTGCACGTTCACTAAGCACTTATTACCTATCAGTATAAGAAGGAAGGAGGTTTAAAAGCTCTAAATTTTAAAACTAGTTCAATCTAGAGTGGCCTTCTGGTGCTTGGTTGGGTGTTCTCACTTCTGTAGTACACTGCATCTGAACCCTGGAGGGTAGAAATAAGGAAGAAAAAAAAAGCAATTATCAAACACTTTTTTTTTTGAGAAAAGAGAGAAGTATATGGATTAACAAACTGCTAAGGACAAACAAATTCTCAATTTTTTGTTGCAATTCCTTTGAGAGAGTGGTACTCTAAGTAGGAAACAAGTCCCCCTCAATTTTTTTCCTCTTGTTTGTTCCTAACTCCTGTCCTTTCACCTCTAACAAAGCTTTATAATGAAATCTTACAAAGAGAAATTTACCTGCTTTCTCAGAAATTCCCCATAAGAATATAACAACTTCCTCTGATGCTCTCAATTGTCTGAATGACTTGGATATAATTATAAAAAAGATAGGTTTAACTTAGCAATTATCCAAGAAGTCATAAGCAGTTTCTTATTCCCTTAAAAAAAGAGAAACATTCCACACTTAATTTTGTATTCTATCATTTTAAACTGAACAATCTTTTATGTAAGAAAGAGACACATAATTTTAATTTGAATATATTTATTCTTTGTTCCTTTTCTTTAATATAATTTTACTGTTAATTTCATATTTCAGTCAGGTTGTACCTTTGAAGTGTTTCAATATTGATTGAAAATCAATCTTTTGGGGAACTGGGGATCATTTTATTTAAATAGGTTCTTCCTTATAAAGTTGCTAATTTACCTTTATTTGTGCATTTTCATACAAGAAAAATGAAGAACTGAATAGGGATGAAAAAAAAATCCTTGAAATTGCTTCAGGCCATCCATTGCCCATAAGCAAATGAAATATTATGTAAATATATTTAATTCAAAACCATTTATTGTCTACTATATGTAAGGCCCTGTGAATTCAAATTTTTAAAAAAGGAGAAAATCTTTTGTCTTTAGTGAGCCTAGAGTCTACGGAAACATTTTGTAAAGGATAGTATCTGTATCAAAAAACAAAAAAAATGGAACTTTGAATTTTGTTTAATTCATGTTAGTAATGAGAAAAACCTGCTAAATCAAGAACACAATTAGAGAGTAGCCAGTACTGTAGTTTATCTCAAAAGTATAATGTCTTCCCTGATAACCTACATATTGTTGCACTAAATCTCTGTATCTTCCCTATCATCATGTGTACTTCTCTGAATATGGAATCATAAAATGTGAGGTTGGTCAACCAATTTATTTCATACTTGAAGCAGCCATCTCTTCTCCAACATCCTGGGCAAGTGGCATCCAACTTCCATATTGTCAGAGGGACTTTATTGTCTACCAAAGCAGCCATTCACGTGTTCCTTTTGGACAGCTTTAAATGTTAGCAAGAATGTTCTCAGAATCCTAATCTTCCCCTATGTAACTCAAAGCCATTGGCCTCTATTTCTGAGGCTCTCCACCTTTTGAGTTCTGCCATACTTATCTCTGAACTAATCTTAAATTCCTCTCTTTTTATCTTTAATAAATCATTGTGACTATCATTCATATCATACAATATGCAGTCATCAGTGATAAGATCTAAGGTATATTTTACCTTTGAGACAATGTACCTTCACTGACATTTCAATTTTTTGTCTATGATTAGTTCAATGTGATTTTTTTAAACCAAATTCTGTCCTATACAAAATTTAAATTTTATTGTATTTTGGATGATGCTAATGAACTTTGCTATTCTATCATCAAATGTTAGGTAAACTTTTTTTCTGGAATAGTTTAAAATAAAATCATTCTTCCCGCCTCTAAAGTGCATTATTGTTTTGGGCTATATCTTCTTTTATAGAGAGGAATTCTTGAGTTCATTCAGAGGTCTGAATGTTATAAAATGTGGTTCCTTCTTCCAAATAGTAGTGAAGTGACAGTAAAGGGAAGCAATATAGTTGGTGTTTGGGGTAATTTTTGGACTGAACATTCAAAAAAAAAAGTAACATTAAAATGGCAAAAATCACAGGCATTTTAAATGGTCAAGTGATTTTCAAAGGCAAACATAATTCTGTATTGATGCTAAAGATAAAAAACAAATGTAACTTTTTTTTCCCCTTCAAAATCAAATTCAAATTTTTTAAAAAGGAGAAAATCTTTTCTCTTTAGTGAGCCTAGAGTCTACGGAAACATTTTGTAAAAGATAGTATCTGTATCAAAAAACAACAAAAATGGAACTTTGAATTTTGTTTAATTCATGTTTAAATCAATTGCTCTTCTTGTTAATGGATTTTTTTTTCATTCCCTATTTACCAAAGGAGGGCTGGATATTATTTTGAGGATTTAAAAAATTATCTGAGAGTTCATTTACTTCACTCTCAAATAATTCAATAAAATGTGTGTATACAGCTCTCTCTCTTTGGGAATCTGAATGCAACAAGTTTCCATGGTTATTCTTTAGTTTTATAGTTTAATGGGCTGCTACCAATGAGGATTGATCATCGGTACCTACAATTTACAGGAAAACTTAAAAACTGTTAACCTTACAAACCAGGATTTCATATTTTTATTTGCTGATCTAATTTTGTATAAACGAGTGTGACAAAATGGAATCTTTTTACATTCCCTTGAGTATTCTCTCTTTTTGGTAGAGAAGAGAGGAAGAACTGCCTATTTTACTGAACAAATTTTCAGAAAATGGGAGTGTTTGACAAATGATTTCTACCACTCCCTTTGATAACAAGTGGATGCTCAGGACCTATCCTGAGAAAGATGGATTGTAGTCTTATGCTTCACAGTCAGAGCATACACATTATCACTAAGGGCTTTCAAAAACTAGTCAGCAACTACGGTTATGCCTTATTGCAGTATTACTCCCCTTAAACTTCTTAGGCTCGTATAATGAGACCAGAATTCAGAACCCTGAACAAGTTTCTAAAAATGTACTAAATGTTTACTAAAATGTTCTCTGTGGTGGTGTTAACTGATCTTTGGAAAAGGAAGTTATGTGAAAGCACAGAGGAGATTCTCATTGAGTATAGAAATGACACAGTGAATATGTATTTGAATTGGAAAATATTTTATTTGAATAGTAAATAGTTATACAGTTGAAACAGTTCTATTGAAGCATTCTATAAATAGCTAACAATTAAGAAAATAATGTGTGTAGAAAAGAGATTGCATCTAAAAGTAAGAGCTGTCAGTTGTACAAGAGCTGTCTGAGCCCTCCAAGCAAATGCTAAGGTTGTATGTAATCGCTCAGATAGGTATAAAAGTTATAACTTTTAGCAGATCCCTTTAGAAAAAGACCCTCTTCTAAAATGCACAGTGAAATGTCACACGTGGCAGAAAAAAAAGCGCATCAAAAATATCTGCAATCAAATAATATCATAATTTTCATAATATAAATAAATAGTGAATAAATAACACTCATAAATCAACATATACATTTAGAGTAAACTCATATGGTCCTACCTCAACAAAGATTATCAAACGAAAAAGTTGACATGTAATATTAAGGCAATTTCTACAGCATACTCTGAAAACTTCCCTCCCCTCCCCCTAAAAACAACCCTGAAACAAAACAGCAATTCAAGGCATTTGTGGCTATACTAAAGAAAACTCTTTTTTAAGCAGTTTGATTTGTTCACATACAAAAAGGTAAAGCCAGAATCCAGCAGTTCACAAGCCATAATAAAGCTAATCATGTGGTAAATTCAATTTACAGCCTGTGACGTATAAAGGCATTATTCCTTAAGATTGACTAAAAACAACCCGTAGGCTAAATACATATAGAGAAAAGAGTAGAGATGGGTAGAAAAAAAGAGAAAACGGAGACTTTCTAGAGACCGTCAACACATCGAACACTAGCAGTAAAAACAGTTGTTTTTCAAAAGGATTCAGCAGGTACATATTTTGAGCTTCCAGAAAATCCAAAGGGAAGGGGCAAAGGAGAGGGGTTAGGGAGGAATACCAACGAGGAGACAAAAGGGTACAGCTTTTTCTTCTCTCTTAACAGAAATAAACCAGCTCTTACGAGAACAAGTTAATTTAGAGAAAATTAAGGAGAAATTAAAAAAATAAATCACAACGGGGTTGGGAGAGGATAGGGGTGAAGAGTTGGTTACCAGCACGCTACGAGATCAAGACAACACTTTTCACGTTTCAGTTTTCACCACCAGCGCGTTTCATTCACGAACGCTAAGAAGCAATTTGGGGAGGAGCAAGAGGGGAAGGGCTGGGGACAGATTGATGGACTGAAGGACCGACGGAAGGGGCTCACAGTCTCTTTGTGGTTCTACAAGCGAAGGCACACTTCTTGAGGGGTTGGGGAGTGGGGCTATCGGGGCGGGGGCTGGGGTGGTGGTTTCTGACGGGAGAGAGGGGTAAGCTTTTCTTTTTTTTTTTTTTCCTTTCCTTCCTTTTTTTCTTTCCTTCTCCTTTTCTCTCCTTGCTCTCCCCGCGGCGGCGCTGGACAGACTCTTGTCTAGCAGGCGGGACGCACAGGCACCTGCAGCAGAATCACTTGTCTGTTCTCCGAGGGGTGGCATTTGTTGATGTGCCGCGTAAGCCCCGGCGAGCTGTAGAAGGTAGCCGGGCAGTATTTGCAGGGGAACACCTGGGCCGCGTGCAGCAGGCGGAGGTGGCGCTCCTGGCCGCTCTTGCTGGGGAAGGTCTCCCCGCACACAGGGCACAGATGGCATTCGGCGGGGGCACTCATGTTGAGGGGATTCGACACTTCCCCTTCGCCCCCAACTTCCTTCCCCGCCTTCTCGGTTGGTGGCAGGGGCTGCAAGCCTTCGGACCCGGGGTAGCTGGGGTAGACCAGCAAGTCGTCGGGCTGGGCTGGCAGGGGCGGCGGCGGCGGGGGTTGGGGCTGCGGCGCTCCCTTGTTCTGCAGAGCCTGGTGATGCGCTAGCAGGTGCTTCCTCAGGTAGGCCTGGCGACGGAACTTTTTTCCGCAGTGGTGACACTCGTACAGCCCGTCCTCAGACCCGGACTCCGACACCCCGGGGCTAGGCGTGTCTCGGTCGCTGCCGCCTGCCTCCTTCGGCTCGCCACCAACACCGGCCTTGGCCAGAACCTCTTCTGCACTGCTCTTGCCCTCGGCCGCTCGGGCGCCCCCGGCTGGCGGAGCCAAGGTGCCCGCGGCGGCGAGGCCGGTCCCCGAAGCGTGGTGGCCGCTGGCTGCAGCGGCTTGGGGTCTGGGTTTGTGCCAGCGGCGGTGCGAGGCCAGATTGGCTGGGCAACTGAAGACCTTGTCGCACTCAGGGCAGCGGTACTCCACGCGCACGATGCGGGAGCACTTGTGCTGGGCTAGGGCGAAGGGGTCAGCGTATTCCTCCTTACACAGCTGGCAGATGAACTCGCCCAGAGGCCGGCCCCCGCCGCCACCAACGCCCCCGCCGCCCGCGCCGCCGCCCGCGCCTCCCCCGGCCCCCGCGGCTCCGCCGGCCGCCCCCAGCCCGGCCCGGCTTTTGGGTGGCTCCACAGGGCCCTCTTTAATCTTGAGGCCCAATACAGGCGACGTGGTCACCTCGTCCTCGAAGTGCAGCTTGCGGATGGCCTTGGGCTTTTTGGCGGCCGGCGCTTTGGCCGGCTTGGCCGCGGGAGCACCGGGCTCCGCCGTTGGCGCGGGCGCAGGCCGTTTACTAGGGTGCCGCAGGGAGGCGGCGGCGGCGGCAGAGGCAGGGCCGGGGACCGCCATCAGGTTGCCGGCTGGCGGGTGGTGGCTACCGGCGCCCCGGCCCCCGCCCCCGCCCCCACCTTCTGCACCAGCGGCAGCGGCGGCGACTGAAGAGAAGGCGGTGCCCATTTTGAGGTCGGCAGGGGCGAAAAGGAGGGGGTCCCCGCCGCAGGTGCCCCCCCCACCGCCGCCCCCGCCCGCGCCCCCGCCGCCGCCCCCGCCGCCCAGCAAGACTGTGGGTGTGGGGAAAGACTCAGCGGAAACCGGCGAGCCCAGGTTGAAGCTGCGTTCGAAGTACTTCTTCTTCTCGTGCTCCCGGCTCACGGGCCGCGTGGGGCTGTACAGTGGCGCCGGGTAGACCGCCTCGGGGTTGCCGAACTGCACCGGCTTGGGGCCCGCGGCCGGCGGTGGCGGCGCGGGCAGCTCCCGGGGAGGCAGCGGCAGCGGCGGCGGCAGCAGCAGTGTGGCCGGGGGCGCACTAGCCAGCAGCGCCGCCGGAGCCCGCTCGGAGCCCGGGAGGGGTGGGGAGGAGCCGCCGCCGCCGCCGCAGCTGGAGAAGAGCAGCAGTTCCCGGTCGCCGTCCTCACAGCAGCGGATCCGGTAGGAGACGGGCGTGGACTTCTTGTTCCTTTTCACCAGAAATCCTCGGGGCATCTTTGGGTTCCTGCGCGGGGCGGGCGACCTCGGACACTGAGGAAGGCACTGGAGGGGGCGACGTAGGGATGCGCCTTCTCGGGTTCTCTTGCCGAGAGCCTCGGAGCGCACTCTAGTCCTTGGCTCCTTCCTCTCTGGCTGGTACCCGGCTCTTGCTCAGCGCCTCCCGCCGTCTTCGCCCATCAGTCTGGCTCCGCCCGCAGTAACAGTCGCGAACTCCTTCGCTCTTGCCTGCCGTGCCTGCCTGCTGGTGTGATGTCTATGGGACGTGTCTGTGGTGTGCCTTTTTTTTTTTCCTTCCGTGCCCCCGCGAACACGTCCCTGTTCTCCCCTGCCTGCCCAGATAGCAGCACTCTTTTTAAGGGGGGGAGGATGCCATTGTTCTCGCCTCCCGCTCCGTCCGGAGCCAATCAGCGCTTCCCACTGCTCCTATGGATTTGAGGGTGGGAGGGTAAAGAGTGGTTTGAAAAAAGGGGGCAGGGACTTAGGGGTTGCTTGGTAGGTATAGCAGATGTACCTGAGGGTGTTTTCCCCCTTTTCTTTTCTTTCCATCCTTCCCTCCGTCCCCTCCCCCCCCCTTTGCCTCCTATTTACTTCTGGCCCCTCCTGGATAGAGGCACACGCCTGGCCCCTCCTCTTTTCACGGTCTGATGGTTTTCTATAGGAAGGCACACGTGCCTTGGCTTTGTGTCTCTCCTCCGGGGGGCACAGATCTGCCAAATGGAAATGTCCATCAGCATCACAATGAGCAGCATCTAAAATCGGTGGGATTACCCGCAGTTCTGGAGCGAAATAGCAACAAAGAAGAAGAATGGCCCAAAATATGTCAGGAGGGTTCAATATGCAAACTGAAGTGGAGGGCGAAGTTGGGGAGAGGGGGGAACGAGGGGAAAGTGTGATTTGGAAGAGAAAAAAACTGAGAAGGATGGTAAGGAGGGCAATCAAAAATGTGACATCAGAATTGTTTAAGAAATCAAAGATAGAGAAGGAATCATTGTATTTGAAAAATTAATAAAATTATAAAACCTGTGCATCTTAAAAGCAACACACGGAATTCAAAATTGACTTCTTCACCAGGGTAGCAACCCAGAAAATTCCTCAGGGAAGCAGCAATTCAAGTGAAAATGGAAACACTGGCTTTTCTGCTAAACTAACTGAAGGGATTTAGGAATTCAGACTATCTGAATTACTGAAGTGAAATACTAGTATCCACATCATCAACTCATTTTCTGTTTAAAAAGTCTTAAGTAACTTCAAGAAGTCATTTCATAGTACTTTTTGAGACAAAACAGGTGGATTAGTCAAAATCGTCTTTTCTGCTTTCAAAAAGAACTTGCATTTTGAAACAGTTTTTTTTTTTTGTTGTTGTTTGTTTTTGGTAGAGTTCTATCAAAACTACTTATTTTCTGTATCTTTATAATGCCCTATTAAATAACTCATCGTTTGTGCAAAGTTGCCCCTCCGCTCCCTTACTGCACAGTCATTTCATTTATCCAAGTATTTGCGAAATACCAAAATTCACATACATATCAATCCATTTTGATAAACTTCTTTTAAATTATCCTTTGCTGCCTCATGCATTTTAATTCAGTTCGTGCATTTTGTCTGCTGTTTGACATCAGATGCTAAATCAAGGGGTCTAATCAAGTAGCTAAAAAATAAAGGGCCTGTCTGTCTCTGCACAGTAGCCTCCCAGAGCCGTGCCCCTTTCACCTTTGTGAAGGAAATTAACCTCCTTCTATTGAACACGAACCGCGGCCAATCTGGACGAGAAAGAGACGCGTGCTGCGGGGCCGAGGAAGGGGGGCTGGGGGAAAGAGGAGGGGTGAGTGGGGAGTAGAGGAGAAGGAGGGAGAAATCTGTCCACCAAGACAAGGCAACGGCTTTAAAGAGGACCGGCTGCCTGTTTTACACCAGCTAAATCGTAACAGCAAAAAGAAGGTAGTCGGTCTGCGCCTCACCCCGCCCCCGCCCCCACCCGGTGTCTGAAACCATCTCGCAAATTCTTGTAATCCACATTACAATCCACATCATTGGCTTGAATTTGGGGGTGACTGTTGGAGAGAAGAGGTTCCAGAGAAAATAAACTCCTGGGTGACAGTCTTTTATATAGAAATAGGATACAAGACCCACAAATGTATTTCTTAACGTTATCTAAAATAAAAGAATTAAATCCACATAAGGTGCAACAGGGTAAACATCCTTTTTTTTAACTAAAAGAAAATAGAAATTTAATTGAAAACATCGGTCATCGGTAATTTGGGTTAGTTTGTCTTGACAAGAGCTTTTGTTTGTAACTGATTTCAGGGAAGGTATTAGTTTAGTTTTGTTGTTTTTTTCTCTGGACAAATCCTAAAAATATATAAAGTGACCACCGGTTTTACAGCGTCGATAAGCGCAACAGTCTTTGATTTCTATGTAAGAAAACTTCCAATCAGTATGATTCAGAGTCATTTGTTTATTTGAGATTGGAGAGCTTTTAAATGTCAAAATGTGTAGAAAACAACCATTATGGGAATATAATAGTAGTCATCATGACTTTTGAAATATTAACTAACTCCAGTTAATGGCAGCTCTGTAAAATATCAAATCCAAGATTTGATAAAATTCAAAAATCTTAAATTTCCAAATATTTCTCTTCAGATGTTACGACCAATCCTTTCACTCCTTGACTAGTATTTCTTACAAATCTAGAAATGGGAGAGGTTTCCGTGGCTACCTGCCCCAGTTTTCCTAATTACGGATTTCACCTGGATTGCTGTGTAATAGCAGTATTCAGAACCATCTTCCCCTTCAACAGTAACAAGCCATATTTTGCATTTCACATATAACGCTGTCATTCAGTAGATAACCAGGTAAAATAAGTCACCTTGTAAACCTAGAAAAATTAATTAAAAGAACACCCATTAATCTAAGACCAGAAAAAAAAATACAAAACACCCCCTCTCTGCACACAGTGAATTCAAACAGAGCTATGAATTAACCAAAGAAAATCTATTGAAACCTATTGAGATACTTAGATTCAAAGGATCTGTTTCTTTTTGTTGTTTTTCTAGCTCTAGTCAGCTGAAATAAAAACTGCTTTCAGTCTCTTAGGGTAAAGATGAATTGAGACTTGAAAGGTACAAGTATTTCTAAACTAATTTTACAAGCCAGGGCTGCAAGGAGAAAAAAAAATGTCGCAAAAAGAAAAGAAAAGAAAGCCTTCAAAACAGCTGCAGCAGATTGTGTTGACTGAGAGAAGCTGGGACTTCTGTCTGCTGTACTTTTTTTTGCTTTTCAGTCTACATGTATATATATGTTTTATTGACATAAAATACAGGTATTTATTTTACTCTCTGAATGGCAAAGTATCAAATCTCATTCTGCCATCATTAAAACCTGTTCCTATTCACTTAATATTTGCTTTTATTTCTTTCTGGAAATTGTGGGTCAATTTTTTGCCATTTGAGGACTCTTGAGGTTAGGTCTGAATTAGTCTTTATCGCTTTCTGGTTAGCAGGTTCCCAGTAGGATTGAGTGTCTTCTTCTTTATAACCCCTCCCCAACCCTTAATTCTGGTTGCCCACATTGCTTTTCCCAGGGATACCTCAAGCTGGAAGTCAAACTATATTGGAATTTGCTGTAATGCAGGGCTCCCTACTCCAATTGCAGACTTTATTCCCTGTATCTCTGGCTTTGCTTTTCCTTCCTTCCTTCCTTCCTTCCTTCCTTCCTTCCTTCCTTCCTTCCTTCCTTCCTTCCTTCCTTCCTTCCTTCCTTCCTTCCTTCCTTCCTTCCTTCCTTCCTTCCTTCCTTCCTTCCTTCCTTCCTTCCTTCCTTCCTTCCTTCCTTCCTTCCTTCCTTCCTTCCTTCCTTCCTTCTTTCTTTCTTTCTCTCTTTCTTTCTCTCTTTCTCTCTTTCTCTCTTTCTTTCTTTCTCTTTCTTCCTTCCTTCCTTTTCTTTCTTTCTTTCTCTCTTTTTCTTCCTTCCTTTTTTCTTTCTTTCCTTTTTTTTTTTTTTTTTTTGGATGTAGAGTGGTGGTGGGAAAAAACAGATGCGGTCTTTTACTTTTCGCACTACAGACCCCAAAGCTGGGGCGGTAGCATGAGTGAATTTTTTGTTTGTTTGTTTCACCTCTATTCTTTATTCTCAGTCAATGAAGACCTTGATTTTTTTTTAAATTATTACTTACTAGCCCTACCCACCTGATTAAATCATTGGGGTGCAGGAAACTTGCTAACGGACCCTGGGAATAGGGTGATAAGAGGATTTTTAGCAGAGGTACAGCCTTGTATTAAACGTCCAGCTTAGCCACTTAAGCAGATGAAAAAATCAACCTCAAAGGGAAAATTCTCTACCTTTACTGTATGCAACTGGTCGAGGCATCTTTTTAAAGGTAGAGAGTGCATCGGTCTGGCTAGTGACACCTCCTTCCTCTCTAGCTTCGAGCTAAAAGGGAAAAGATGACTGGAAACCCTCCCCCCAATTTCCCCGGTTCTTGCAATAGCCATGTGCGAGAAAACGTAGGTTGCAGTTAGAGGTTCATCAGGTTTTCTAAGACCTATTGTAGCAAAAACTATAAACAATGGGCTGTGTTGCTAGTGTTTGACCCAGGTCGAGTTGGACCCGGGAGAGAGTGTATTGTGTTTGGAGGAATTAGTGATTGTTGTGTCTGTCTGAGGGGCACGCGATCGACACGCGAACCCTGCAGCCCCCATCTCCTCCCCCTTTGCCTCTATTCACCTTACCCTCTTTCCCCATTCCCCCGCCCCTCTCCTTTGTTCAGCATATTAGCATAAAGCTGCTATGGATCTCCCGTTTAAATAATTACACACAAAAGAATAGTACATGAAAGAGAGAAAACAAGAAAGAATCCATGAAGCTGTTCTATTCCACCCAGCTCGGGGGGGAAAAGAACTGAAGTATTTTCCATCCCTTAAGTTTCAAGTATCCCCCTGACAATCTGCTCTGCTCCCATTATTTAGCTTTGGGGTGATGGGAGAGAGACCGTCCCTTTTATTACACAAAGTATGTCTGTTGGAGGAGTATTCTTCCGTAAGTAGAGCACTTATGGCTATTTATGTCTACTTCAGGTAGGAAATTCAGGAAAGATAAGGCCTAAACGCCAGAAAGTCTGAGCGGCAATAAGTTTTGTTTTTTCAATGTGTGATTGTCAAAGGACAATCATCAGTCCTAAGAAGATAAATATGAGCACACAACGGCTTGTGCTAAAATTGTAGTCCTGGTTCCAGGAAGGACAGGACAAATTGGGAACCCTTTGTGATTGTCCAACAATTTAATAACTTTTAGCACAAAGAATTATGGTTGAATTTTTCTTAACCTTTTCATCGACTGCTGTGCTATCCAGTACTTCTTCAAAGGAAAGGGAAAACAAAACTAGTAAAAACTCAATTAAGAGAAAATATGGAAATGCCCAACCACCTCTCACGTTTTTCTCCCTACAAGGGACAGAATAACTTGGATTCATAGCTGGCCAGATGCAAGTATACTTTCTGCTGGTAATGAGGCACCTTCCTTTCTTGTTCCTTCCCTTGTGGTCCTGGGATGAGTGTGTGTGTCTGTGTCTATGTGTGTTATTTTATTTGCCTAGTGCGAGTGTATTTGTTCAGTGATGTGTGCTTCCCTGCCTCCCTGGTTAATGGGGGAGCAGTAGATTTGTTTCTATTAGCATTAGCATACAGCTGCAGGTTACTCCTCCCCATGAGCAATGTACACTTTATCCAAACCTTATCATCACTTCTTCTCTCAACCAGAAAACAATCAACAGCTTCTCACACATGGCTACTTTCGATCCCTCTCTCATTCTTAGCTAACACTCTTACATGTACATACTCTATTTTAGAAGCTTGAATATTCATAGGTGTGTTTTACATTTTATGAAGCACAGAACATTCACCTGCCTCCCCTCCCCTTTTTACTTCCTGTGTTATTTAGGTATAAAAATGCAATAACAAGGCATTATTGGAATTAAGTTGGTCTCCCTTTTCATTAAAGCTAATAAAATACTCTCAGCAGCAGTGCTGAAGCTCATTATGGCATGTATTCTGTGAGGGGAACATGACATAATTGATGTATATGATATGATTAAAATGAACTTTTATTTGTTATAGAATCATTTTCACAATATGGTCTAGTAGGCCTCACTTCTATTTGTACTTCCTAAATTGTTACTAATAGTAGAAATCAAGAGAGTGAAAAATAGGGCAGACACTGAAATTTTAATGCAGATTTATTATGTGATTGCTTTTATAAAACAGTAATCCTGTCACCAAAACTTTTCCTTTTTTGTTGCTTTTTCTTCTGTGAATAAAGTTTTTTATCTTTTTGGAATTTTAAGTAAAACCAAATACATACAAAAGTCCCTCCCCAATTCTTAATAAACTCTTATTCCCTATCTCTGCTCCCACTACTTCAGGAAATCCCTTCTCAAAAATCTGATGAGTATTCATTAACCTTATAAATGTCATCTGCTTACAGAATAAACAATTAACCTGAAAATCTTCAGACCAACCTACTTAATTAAGATGCGGTATTTAAAAACATTTAAAAGATAATGTGTAGTGGCAGAGAGCTGGATTTGAAGCTGGGATATTTTGGGTTCAAGTCCTTCCTCTGACACAAAATGGCTATGTGATTGTGCAAGTTCATTGGTTTTTCAGTGCTCCCGGTCATTTTCTAAAACAATAAGTTGCAGAGGAGATACTTACCTGGTGTGATTGTCCTGCTGGAGGAGTCCTCTCCACTAAGGAAATCAATCCCTCTAAAAGGTGGTGTCTAAATTAGTTATATTATGTTGATTAATCAGTTTTCTAGTCATAACTTTATGTCAAGAGTATATTTCCTATGTTAACTCATAGTCACAAATTCTATTACTATTAATATTCAAACATAGCCTTTATGATAATGTTTGTCAACATATTATAGGGAGCTACAACTGAAATTTTATCATTTTGCTAAAGGGAAAAAATGTGTTAATCACTTATACTAACCTATTCCCAGGCTTAAATTTGTGTTAAATTTAAATTTTCATTATAAGTAGTATTTTATGGCCATTCTCCATTCCATTGTTCTGTTTATATCCATATGGCTAAATTAGAATTCTATTTATTACCTGATGAAAAGGTCTGGTCCTTACTTTCAATTTCTACATATATTCACATAAATCTTATTAATGAATAACTCAGAAGAGTTGCTGATTGCACAAATTGGCCTGACTTAGAAAAACCAGTCTAATGTGCTTTCATGTGAAGTTGCTGCCCTCAGAATGGGGGAGAGTTGGAATGGGGAGGGGGACAATATCAAAACTCTCTGGCATCTATAACATAAAAATGACTAAATAGTTTTTAGAAAAAAAAGTTGGAAACTTGAAGGAGAATTATGTGATCATAACTGTGATTTCCCCCCTTCTTAATAGTTATGAAAATTAATTTACCTACTTCTAATCATAAATGAGTGGTACTAAAATTTGAAAATACTTAGTGGCAGGAAGACTGAAACCCAGACTGAGCTGAAGCTTTTAAAAAAATTTAAGGACAATAAAAAGACATTTTAAAGGTTTGTGTAAAATAACAAGAATAACAAAGAAAGGGCAGGCCCATTAGTTGAAGCAGGTAGCATTTTTTTCCCCTTCAAAAGCATAAGTAGCCTACTCCTTATTTTGAAATAGTAGAACAGATTAGGTCAAGAGGAGTTCAAGAGCCATAGTAAGTGAAGCCATAGTAAGAATGTACCTTCTGAGTTATTTTTAAAAATTAAAATTTCCAAAAAATCAAATGAAGGGGGCCCAGCTGTACCTGATCTAGAACTATATTATAAAGCAGCAGTCACCAAAACCATTTGGTATTGGCAAAGAAATAGACTAGTTGATCAGTGGAATAGGTTAGGTTCAAAGGGCAAGAGAGTGAATAAAAATAGCAATCTAGTGTTTGACAAACCCAAAGATCCCACCTTTTGGGATAAGAATTCATTATTTGACAAAAACTGCTGGGAAAACTGGAAATTAGTGTGGCAGAAATTAGATATGGACCCACACTTAACACCATATACCAAGATAAGATCAAAATGGATCCATGATTTAGGCATAAAGAATGAGATCATAAATAGATTAGAAGAACAGCGAATAGTCTACCTCTCAGACCTGTGGAGGAGGAAGGAATTTGTGACCAAAGGAGAACTAGAGATCATTACTGATCACAAAATAGAAGATTTTGATTACATCAAATTAAAAAGCTTTTGTACAACTAAAACTAATGCAAACAAGATTAGAAGGGAAGTAACAAATTGGGAAAATATTTTTACAGGTAAAGGTTCTGATAAAGGCCTCATTTCCAAAATATACAGAGAATTCACACTAATTTATGAGTAATCAAGCCATTCTCCAATTGATAAATGGTCAAAGGATATGAACAGACAATTTTCAGATGATGAAATTGAAAATATTTCTATCCATATGAAAGAATGTTCCAAATCACTATTGATCAGAGAAATGCAAATTAAGACAACTCTGAGATACCACTACACACCTGTCAGATTGGCTAAGATGACAGGAACAAATAATGATGAATGTTGGAGGGGCTGTGGGAAAACTGGGACACCGATGCATTGTTGGTGGAGTTGAGAAAGAATCCAGCCATTCTGGAGAGCAATTTGGAATTATGCCCAAAAAGTTATCAAAATGTGCATACCCTTTGACCCAGCAGCGCTACAGGGCTTATATCCCAAAGAAATACTGAGGAGGGGAAAGGGACTTGTATGTGCCAAAATGTTTGTGGCAGCCCTTTTCATAGTGGCTAGAAACTGGAAAATGAATGGATGTCCACCAGTTGGAGAATGGTTGGGTAAATTATGGTATATGAATGTTATGGAATATTATTGTTCTGTAAGAAATGACCAGGAGGAGGAATACAGAGAAGCTTGGAGAGACTTACATGAACTGATGCTGAGTGAAACGAGCAGAACCAGAAGATCACTGTACAATTCAACAACAATACTGTATGAGGATATATTCTGATGGAAGTGGATATCTTCGACAAAGAGAAGATCTAATTCAGTTCTAATTGATCAATGATGCACAGAATCAGTTATACCCAGAGAAGGAACACGGGAAATGAGTGTAAACTGTTTGCATTTTTGTTTTTCTTCCCAGATTATTTTTACCTTCTGAATCCAATTCTTCCTGTGCAACAAGATATTCGGTTCTGTACACATATATTGTATCTAGGATATACTATAAACACCTTTAACATGTATGGGACTGCCTGCCATCGGGAAGGAGGGGAAAATTAGGAATAGAAGTGAGTGCAAGGAATGTTGTAAAAAATTGCCCATGAATATGTATTGTCAAAAAAAAGTTACAATTATAAAATTAATTTTTAAAAATGTAAAAAAAAATTAAAATTTTCTGGCCTCAATTACTCCCTGTGATAATGGATAAAACAAAATAAAACTTGAGGATTGATTTCCAAAGAAATCTTAAAAAAACATGAAATGTTAGATGAAGGTGGTCGAATGTTCTTTTTTCCCTTTCTTTCCTTTCTTTCTCTTTCTTTTTCTTTCCTTCCTTCTTTTTTCCTTCTTTCTTTCTCTTCCCTTCTTTCTTTCCTTCCTTCTTTTCTTTTTCTTTCTTTCTCTCCCTCCCTCCCTCCCTTCCTTCCTTCCTTCCTTCCTTCCTTCCTTCCTTCCTTCCTTCCTTCCTTCCTTCCTTCCTTCCTTCCTTCCTTCCTTCCTCCCTCCCTCCCTCCCTCCCTCCCTCCCTCCCTCTCTTCCTTCCTTCTTTCCTTCCTTCCTTCCTTCCTTCCTTCCTTCCTTCCTTCCTTCCTTCCTTCCTTCCTTCCTTCCTTCCTTCCTTCCTTCCTTCCTTCCTTCCTTCCTTCCTTCCTTCCTTCCTTCCTTCCTTCCTTCCTTTCCTTCCTTCCTTCCTCCCTCTCTCTCTCTCTCCTTCTCTCTCCCTTCCTCCTCTTTCTTTCTTGTATTGAAGGAGGCAAAAGTGATTTTTGAAATCAATAGAACAATGAGCACAATATTGATTCCTAGTAAACTTCAGAGATTATCGAATGGTTGCTTTGTGTGCACTTAGAAATGGAAGCAGTAAGCACTAGATGCCAGCATGGGTTCACTAAGAATCTTGTGCCAAACTCATTTTCATTTCTTTATTTAAAAGATCAGAAAAATGTATTTACCTTGTGTGTATATGTATGTATATTTTGCTCTCTATCTCTCCCCCCACAGAATATAAAACCTTGGAGAGAAAGCTCTTGTTTAATTTTTGTTTTTGTTTCACTGTATCAAGCACAGTTCTAGAATATAATAGATATGAAATAATTAAATACTTGCCAATTGATTATTAATGTAATACATATCCATCTGATTTCAGCCAGACACTTAATAAAGCCTGTCATTATATATATATATATATATATATATATATATATATATATATATATATATATATATATATATATATTTTAGTCACTGGGAAAGAGAAATGTGATATGGATCACATGTAGATCAAGTCAGAACTAGTTAAATGAAGTAGTCCAAACAGTATGACTTTACAAACACTTCCAATAACTCAAGGACTTTGTCAGCAGCACTATCAGGTTTAATATTGTCCTCAATCGGAGCAGCTAGGTGGCGCAGTGGATAGAGCACCAGCCCTGAATTCAGGAGGACCTGAGTTCAAATCTAGTCTCAGACACTAAACACTTCCTAGCTGTGTGACCCTGGGCAAGTCACTTAACCCCAGCCTGGGGGGGGGAGAGGAATATATATATATATATATATATATATATATATATATATATATATATATATATATATATATTGTCCTCAATCACTGAAATGGACAATACACCCATTAAAGTTGAGGGTGACATAGAGATTGGAGGGACACTAAGTACTTTGAATGATAAAATCAGGATCCAGAAAGATTTTGATTAGTTGGAGTAATGAACCAGATAGAAACGGAGAAAATTTAACAGGATTAAATGTAAAGCCCTCCATTTCGGTTCAGATAATTAGCCATGCAAGTACAGGATGGAAGAGAGGTAGCTTTCTAGCACAGGTATGAAGTAGTTTTCAACTGACTTCAGGTAAATTATGAGTCAGCAATATAATGTATATACCAATAAATCTTCCAATTCTCAGTAAACTATATGAATAAAAGTGTCCAGAATAAGTGGAGCAAATCTTGATGTACTTTGTAATAGGTAAGTCGTTACATTTAATTCCGGGTGACCCATTTTAAGAGAAATGTTGACACGTCGAAATATGTTAATATTTAGCGAAGATGACTAGATTTAAGGGTACTTTAAATCATGTCATTTCATTTGAAGATTATAGGAACTAAGGATATTTAGCCAAAAGAGAAGATTTACAAGAAAATATCTGTCTACAAAAAATGAAAATTCATCAACCAAAAGATGGATTTGTTTTATTCTATGCTGTTCCAAAGGTCAGAAGCAGAATCATTTAGTGACTGGGAAGAAAAATATGGACTTGATCTGAGAAGATTTTTACAATCAAAACTGTCAAAAATGGAGTGAGTTTCTGTCTGCATTTATGAGGTGCATATCACATGCTAGTATGACCATCTATTAAGTATATTGTAACAGGAATTTCCCTGGGGAAGAAAGGGCTGGACTAGATGACCTCAGATGTCCTTCCCAATTTCAGACTCTCTGAAAAGTGTTTCTACTTGATCTAATTGTTTCATTAGGTCCAATAAATAAGTATAGGATAAAAGCAAATGAATCCAATTTTGAGCTTTACTTGTTGAATATTCACTCAATAGTACTATTATTTTTAAAAAGCATCTAAATGAACACTCCTCAAATAATAAAACTGACCATTCTGTGTACTAGTTCCTAAATAAATGTGTATGTTTTATTCTGTTGACTTAATTCACTTTGTATGCTAAGGACAAGATTTCTGACAAAATGTAATGGGTCATATTTATTAAAGAATTTCCTTTTCAAACACAATTTAATGAAAATTAAACACGTCCATTACATATCAATGTCCTCCACTCTTATTACATTTATTAAATACCTAAAATATGCAGCAGATGCTCTCAAGGAGTTTGAATTCTATTAGAGGAGACAACATGTATTCAGTTGAGAATAAATCATAATTTGAGGAGAAAGGAAAGAGACTAGAAAGGGAGATAGCATAGACACTGATTCTTGGGAAAAAAGGGATTCCAATAGGGGGAGCTGAAGAGGGAGTTTATTGTTGGCGAAATAGGAGATGAAGTATTGTGTTGTAACAAAGAAAAGTTCAGTTTGGCTGTAACATCGAGGAAATAAGCCTGGAAGAACAGGCTAGGGCTAAATGCCAAGGTGAAGAGTCTGTATTTTTATTTTATAGGCAATAGGGAGCCACATAAAGTTCTTGAGGGGACTGACATGGTCAGAGCTATGTTTCAAGAAAATTATTTTGTCAATGGATTGAATGGATTGAAGAGATACTTCAAGATGGTTATTCAGGGAAGAAGCTATTGAAATAATCCAGGTGAAAGATTATGACTATGGAATAGACAAAAGGAGATGAAAGTTAAGAGATACTGTGGGAAACGGGAAGACTGAAATGGCAAGCAAGTTTCCAAGGTTGGAATTAAAAGGATGATGATACCTTAAGCAGAAATAGGGAAATTAGCAAGTTGGGAAAGATAAGTTCAGTTTTGAGTTTGAAATGCTTATTGAATATGTTAGTGGAGTTGTCTAGCAGGCAATTAGCTGTAGGAAACTGGAGCTCAGTAGAGAGATTGAGGTCAGAAATTTCGATCTGGGCTTCTCCATTTAGATGAAGCATCCTGTGGTTGCTGGAAGAATTACTAAGAGAGAAAATATAGTTCAGGAAACAGCTTTGGTAGAGGGAGACACCTATGCTTATGGGTGGACTATCCAGCAAAGTAGACTAGTTTGCATGTTTATACACACATTTATGTAGATGTATGTATACATATATGTATTATACCCTTCTTCAGGCTGTTTCTACTTTTAGGATTGCATTTTTCATATGAGACAAAATTTCTGTTACTCTTATCTGGGTAAAACTGTTTATACAACTTTTCTCATCCAAAATACTTTCTTATGGAAATTAAAACATTAGCTAGGTGGCATATATGATAGAACACTTGTCAGAAAAAAGTTCAAATCTAGCCTGAGACACTAGCTAGATGATCCTTGTTAAGTCACAATATCTGTTTGCTTCAATTTTCCCATTTGTAATATGAGGATAAAAATAGCCAGAATGCCACAGTTGTTGTGAGGATCAAATGAGATAATATTTGTAAAACACTTTGCAAATCTTAAATTGTTGCTATTGTTGGGGGCCCAGCTAATGTCCGGTCTAGAGTCAGTTAAATAAATCTTCATGAGTTCAAACTGGGTTTCTCTCAAACAAACATTTGTAAAGCACTTTGCAAAACTTAAACGTCTAACTGATACATTGATGGTGGAGTTGTGAACTGATCCAGCTCTTCTGGAGAACAATTTGGAACTATGCCCAAAGGGCTATCAAACTGTGCATACCTTTTGATCCAGCAGTGTTACTACTGGGCTTGTATCCCAAAGAGATCATTAAATAGGAAAAGGGCCCCACATGTGCAACAATGTTTGTAGCAGCTCTTTTGAAGAAACTAGAAACTGAGTGGATGCCCATCAGATGGAGAATGGCTAAATAAATTATGGTATATGAATGTTATGGAATATTGTTGTTCTGTAAGAAATGATCAGAAGAGAATTTTAGAAAGGCCTGGAGAGATTTACAGGAACTGATGCTAAGTGAAGTAAGTAGAACTAGGAGATCATTGTGTACAGCAAAAAGATTATGTGATGATCAACTGTGGTGGATGTGGCTCTTTTCAACAATGAGGTGATTCAGGCCAATTCCAATAGCCTTGTGATGGAGAAAGTCATCTGCATCCAGAGAGAGGACTAAGTCTTCTCCATAGTCCTCTATGGGGACTGAATGTGGATCACAACATACTATTTTAATCATTGTGGTGTTGTTTACTTGCTTGTTTTTTCTTTCTCTGTTTTTTTCTTTTTTGATCTTATTTTTCTTGTGCAGTATGATAAATATGGAAATAGGTTTAAAAGAATTACACATGTTTTACCTATATTGGATTACTTGCTCTTAAGGAGAAGGGATAGGGGGAAGGGAGAGAGAAAATATGGAACATAAAGTTTTGCTAGAGTGAATGTTGAAAATGATCTTTGCATGTATTTTGAAAAATAAAAAGCTATTAAAAAACTTAGGTCTATATAAATGCTAGCTTTTAGGATTATTATATGTAAACAGGTAATTTAATTATGCTACTGGCACTGATTTTAACAACTTAATTGTTTTTTTTAAGGAAAATCAAAGAAAAACATTTTCTTTTTCAATAAGTCCTAATGAGTAGCATGGTAGAACAAAGAAAAACCTGGGTGCTAGTTCTAACTCTGTTAATAACCTTTTTCGAGTTCTTTCATAGAACCACAGAATAATAAAGATCTTTAGAGAGTTAATCTAATTCCCCTTGTTTTTTAGATAAGGAAACTGAAGCCCAGGATGTTGCTATTCATGTTTTATAATTATTGTCATTATTATATGAAAAATAACAACAACAAAAAAAAAACTAAAATAGTGGCCACTAAATTTCACAGAACAAATGATATAACTCAAATGAAAACAATTTTCACATAGAAAGAATTCAGTTTTATTACCAAAATGCGCATTATTAAACAAATTTTCATGTTTTTTCTAAATGTTCTCTCCACAGTACTATTTTAGTACTACTCCACTGATCAGGGATAACAAGCCATGTGCCACCTACTGGAAAGTTTACATAGTGCAGTTTTTAGAAATCACTGGAAAGGCAAAAATCAATACAAAGACTATTTAGTACAAGGTTTAATGGTTAAGTTTCAAAGTCAAGACAACATAACATAAAGAGCCATATTTATGTAGCCAATGAAACTGAAAATGTGGCTTTAACTAAATAATCCCTGGCCATGCATACATAGGCAGATGGTATTTATTATAGTGCAGGTACTCAAGGATGCTTTTTTCCACCTCTGATTTATAGATCGTTTCTTCAAAGAACTTTTGAAGGTATTTCTTCGGCTTTTCAAACAGGTTGATTTCCTCATCTACTATTTGTAGAACTAAATTTTCCATGGAAGGAAGTTCTTCATCCTATAAAATATGGACAGAAATAATAACAACACAGAAATGAATTTGAATTTGAATAGGAATGAATTTGGAAGGTAGATCATATTACCATTTCTTAATAAGGTAGATTATATTTCACTGTATTACAATGATAAGCTGTAAAATTTGTGAATAGAAGAGAAGATAATAGCATGTTGACATGGTTCTTAGGGATTAACAATTAGCCATGGATGATGAAAGGTCCAAACAACACAGGAACAAAACTGTAGTAATTGCTTCCTTATTTAGGAAGAAATTTTTGTGTTTAAAAAAAATGAAGGCTATTTATATAAACTGTATTTTTAATCCTTTCTTTTGTCAAAGGTTAGAACACAGATTAAAATAGCAAATCACTTTTGTAGAGTAAAGATAGCCACACAGATAAGACAAATCTGGGAAACAAAATGTTGCATTTTTAATGATACTTTAACTGTCTCCTTTTATAGATGGGGAGAGCAAGTCAAGATCTAGTGATGTGACATGACTTACTCAATAGTCACAGAGGTAGTGGGACTTAAACCTAGCTCCTTTCTACAACATTCCTAGCAAATAGTCACCAAGTTTCAGTAAAATCTTTAGCATTCAAAGCATTGCTATTTCTCAGAATCACAGAATTTTTACTTAATGGCCATTTAGTTCAAATGAATTCAAAAATAATGCCCACTATAACATTCTAAAGAAGGGTGACCATCTACTCTTTGCTTAAATAAGGAGAGGGAATCTATCATCTCTAGAGATAACCTATTCTATTGTAAGCTGGTTCTTTTAGCATCCAGTATTCCTCGTTTGACTTCTTGGACCAAAAAGAGCAGGTCCAATCACTCTTCCACATGCTAGCTCTTCACATATTAGAATACAGTTAACTGGTTCCACTTGATTTTTCTTTTCTCCAGACTAAATATAAACATGCCTTATTATGTTAGATGCAAGTCCTTGTTCTTTGATATACATTCTCTAGCTAGTCAATGTCTTTCTTAAATCATTGTGCCCAGAAAACACTAGTACAGTTGTGATTGGATCAAGGCTAAGCACAGAAGGTCTATTTTCATCTCTTTATTCCTGGAAGCTTTGCCTCTCTCTCAATGTAACCCAAGATTGAATTAGCTTTTCTGGATGCTATAATCACACTGTTTTTGTTTTTTTCATCTTGACCTTATAGCTTACTAAAAAATATACCAAATCTTTTTTTTTTTTCTGACAAACTGGTCTCTAACTAGGCCTCTAATTATAACAAGTACCAACTTGTGAAGTTGATTTGCTGAACTTCAGTTTAAGACTTTACAGTTTTCCTTTTGAATTCATCTCATTAGATTCAGCCCAATCTCTAGCCTGTCAAAATTCTCTTCCAGTCTATCTTCCTGGGTGTAAGCAGTCCCTCCCAGTTTCGTGTCTTTTGCAGATTTGATTAGCATGTCATTTATTCCTTTATTCAGGGACAAACAATTCAGATCTGTAATTATCAGATAAACAATAGATTTTTTTCCTTCCATAAATTTCAGATGATTTTTATTTGACATTTATATTTGAAATTATTATATTTTATATATTATTATAATTTTTTCAAAGGCTAGTTATGGATGTTTTATTTTATGCACAACTAAAAATAAATGCTTTCCTAAATCTTAAGATAGAATTCTGGCTGACGATGAGTTCTTATAGCACCAAAGAAATATGGATTCGTTAGTATTATTAAAAAATCATAGGTTGTACTAATCATATGATAGTAAGTTATTTAAAAACTGCATTAAAGTATAGTATTGCATATTTCAATGTATGTTTTGCTCTACTTCAAAGCAATCATGGATTAACAATTCTTTTTTTAAATTACATTAACTTGTATGGTATTTTATTTTAATTTGAAACCTGTTTTGCTTTTTAATTTTGGAAGGAAAGAAAAAGAGAATTATTCACATTCAAAATATTACTACCTTATTAAATGTAAGAGCTGACAGGTCTCTAATTCTAAGGTTATCCAAGTAAAAAGGCATTTCATATGTCCAACAATATTAAGTAAAACGATCAAATTCAATCCAATAAGCTATTGATAGCCTAATGTGTGTAGACATTGTGTTAAATGGCTACAAAGACAGAATGAAAAACAACCCCTGCCCTCAGAGAGCATAATGCAAATTGCACTGAGGGAAGCCTCATATCTAAAGTCACCAGATTCTGATGATTCTAACATTGAAACATCTTCCAAGTCTCTCTATTCTTTTCTACTTCTTTGTCAAGTTCCTCGAACTAATTTTGCTCTAATTTGGGTGTTTATCACTTCTTGCCAGGATTATTGTGATAATCTCTTAATTGGTCTTCCTGCTATTCTCTAATTCGTGGCCAAATTACTTCCTTAATGTAAAGATATGGCCTTGTCATTCCCTAGTTAAAAATATCCCTAGATCAACAACAATCAACAAACATTTATACTGTACTCGGTAGGCATCAGGCATTGTGCTAAGTGGAACAAAGGTGTACAAACCCAAAAGGTGCTTATATTCTAACACGGGGAAACAATGTGTACACAAATAAGTATATACAAGATACACAAATTTTATACAAGGTTATCTTAGAATGGAAGGCAGTAGCAACAGGAGGTTAGGAAGGGCCTCCCATATAGGGCATTTAGCTAAGCTCTGATGGTAGCCAGAGCATGAGTAATAATAGCCATGGAGATTAAAAAAAAAAAATAGGTGAAGGTCACCAAGCAGGTTAACATGGCTGGAGAATATTAGACAGGTAGGAAAGACAAATTATGAAGAATGTCAAATGCTCAAAAGATGAATCTATTTGATCCTCGATGTTAAAAGGAAAGTTTACTGAATAGGAAGTGACATAGTCAGACATACACATTAGGAACATTAAGGAAAATTAAGTTGGCATCTGTGTGGAGATTGGATTGGAAAGGAGAGGCACTTAAAGGAGAAGATAAAATAGGAGAACATTGTAATTTTCCAGGTGAGAGATGGTGAGAGCCTGAATAATTATGGCAACAATGTGAGTGTTGAAATGGCAGGATTTGGTACCTATTGGCTACCACTGAGAGTGAGTTGTTGAGGCTGATGATTAAGTTTCAAACTTGAATGATTGGAAGTATGAAGCTGTAATAGTGAAATTCAGAAGAAGAATGAAGTTTGTGTCAAAAATAATGAGTTCCATTTACATATCAAGTTTGAGTTGCCTATGGGACATCTAGTTTAAAATGTTCAATGAGCATTTATTTGATAATTTGGAATTGGAGCTCAAGAGAGAAACTTTTTCTCACACACACATACATACATATGCATACATAATCTATTTACATGCACAGAACACATAGTAATTGAGTTTATGGTGAATTGAATTCACTTTTATGAGGTCCCAATGAGAGAGTATAGGGAGAAAAGAAAAGAGGGCCCAGGGCAGAACCTTGGCAGATATACCCACAATTAGTGATTAGCATAGTACCTAGAATATAGTAAGCATTTAATAAATGCAACTTAATTTGATTTGACATGACATGAAATAGATGAAAATCCAGCAAAAGAGCATGAGAAGTGGCAGTCATACCAGTAGGAGAATTCATGAAAAGATGACAGTCAGTATTTGTTAGATGCTGTAGAGCTGTCAAGAAGGACATAAGAACTGGAAAAAAAGTCATTAACTTTAAGCAATATAAACTTTTGAGATAAAAGTTTCAGTTGAGTACTGAATTGGAAGCTAAATTATAGAGTATTTAGAAGAGAGAGGAGAGGAAGTAGAGGCAGCAAGTATGGATAGTTTTTTTCCAAAAGAGGAGAGTAAAAGGGAGGAGACAGACAGGAGAATGAATAACAGCTAACGGGGTAGTAAGATATAGTGAAGTTTTTTGTTAAGGATGGCAGAGGATTCTTATATTTGTAGGCATCAGGTAAGGGTCCAATGCACTGGAAGATACTGAAGATCAGAGAAAGAGGGGATGAATGCTGGCAATGTACTGGAGAGATGGTGGGGAGGAGAATAAAATCAAGGGTTGACTTGGATGTGAAAGCCACATTTCAATAGAGACAGGAGGAAATAGTGCTAATAAAGTCAAAAGATTTAAGCCTTCATTTTCTTGTAAAAGTATGTAAAGTTCTTGGTAAAGTATGAGATTAAATCCAGTCCTTAACTTGAAGAACAGAAGGTTTGGAATAGTTGCTTGGTGAATGGAAGAGAGGGTCAATTAAGGAGAAGTAAAAGTATTGTTTTGCTGCCCAGGCAGCCCAATTGATAGTAGGTTACATAACTTTGCAGTGGACCTAGTTAGCACAGTTATATGACTTCCTTTGGCTCTGTTCAACAGCAGGTAAATGGGAGCGGAGGAAGCAGATAGTGGGAGTAATGTGGGGTTGGAGTTTGACAAGGCATGAGCAGCAACAGAACAAGGGATGAAAAAGCAGAGGAGAATTCTGAGTTACTCTGATTAACTAACGGGCTAATTGGGAGGGATGCAAGTGAAGCCAGAGCAGAGTTGACAGGATGGGAAAGTTCTGAGGGAGGGAAGTGTTGAAGGTTAAGATGAGGAGGAAGAATGGATTTAAAAGGAGTAAGAAATAGAGGAAGGTGGGATAATAGATGATGATCACACCAATACAGTTCAGATGTATGGCTTATTTGTTTATTTAATCATGGAAACAGAATACTTGTGGCTGATAGAAAGACCAATGATACACAGGCTTCAGTGGAGTAGAGGGGTGGGTATTGGGACCTCAGTACTCTAGTAGCTAGAAGGTTGGGTATTTGAGAGACTATAAACAACTATGAGATAGTTCATTGTCAAATTCATTCTCTACCTCTGATTTTTGAGAGTAAATTCTAACATTTGGACGATTTACTTGTAAGCTTTTTTTTTTTTTAAAGTAGCTAGTTAGTAAAAGCAAGCACTAGAGGAATTTAATCTCCATTCTTGGGGGAGGGGGTATAATTTTATGTCAGTTTGTAAAACAATGTTGAAACCAAAAATTGCTAAGTAAAAATTTGTGGGAAAAAATCTGTCTCTTTTAGAAGGGGACCTGTATGTGCCAAAATGTTTGTGGCAGCTCTTTTTGTTGTAGCTAGAAACTGGAAGTTGAATGGATGTCCATCAATTGGAGAATGGTTGGGTAAATTATGGTATATGAAGGTTATGGAATATTATTGCTCTGTAAGAAATGACCAGCAGGAGGAATACAGAGAGGCTTGGAGAGACTTAAATCAACTGATGCTGAGTGAAATGAATAGAACCAGAAGATCGCTGTACACTTCAATGCTGTATGAGGATGTATTCTGATGGAAATGGATATCTTCAACATAGAGAAGATCCAACTCACTTCCAGTTGATCAATGATGGACAGAAACAACTACACCCAGAGAAGGAACACTGGGAAGTGAATGTAAATTGTTAGCACTACTGTCTATCTACCCAGGTTACTTATACCTTCGGAAGCTAATACTTAATGTGCAACAAGAAAATGGTATTTACACACCTGTATTGTATCTAGGTTATATTGTAACACATGTAAAATGTATGGGATTGCCTGTCATCGGAGGGAGGGAGTGGAGGGAGAGAGAGGATAATTTGGAAAAACGAATAAATAAATAAATAAATAAATTTTGAAAAAATAATCTGTCTCTTTAAATATAGGATTATAACATTTGTGAATGCATCATTATATATACCCGTACATACCTAATGATTGGCTTTAGAAGTGGAGTTGATCTTAGAAATGAAATACTATAGTGGATATAAAGGTAAAAATCTAAATGACTAGCAATTTCAGACTGCTTATAATTTGCAAGTAATAAGATAGTCACTTCTTTTACCTCTTTGGATGCTAGGATTTGACGGAGTTCTTTCTTAAGATCAATAAAACGATCATGAAAGATGGCCATGGACCAAGGTTCTGCGAAGAAGCTGGTTAAAAAAGAAAAAAAAATTCATTATCCAGTGAACCTCTCATTATCACTGATAAAGTATTTACCTGCTTTTTTGCCTTTATAAATTACAGTTCTGGACCCATCATGATCGTTTGTTCATAAAATGCCTCCCGCAACAGCATGGTCAATCAATTTTTTAAATGGATGTTCCTGATGTACAGCCAGCTTCAGTAATTACATTTAAAGTGGTTTAATTCAGAGCTGTGGCAAGACCCAGTGAAGAATCCTGATTTTATCAGAATTTAAAAGCCTGTAGACTTGTAAAGAACTGTGTCTCCATTATCTGTCCTCGTTTGAGAAAAGCAGATTGCAGGATTAGCTGAACTGCTGCATAAACAAATTAAATTTGTGTAGACAATGACACAAATGTTGTTCATCATTAAGGTTTCTGGATTAATAATGACCAGAAAACAGGCCACCACAGTTTCACAATATGTTCTTCACACCAGTGCATGATATTTAATTGAATCTCTTCCATGAGAAAAGTTCTTTTTAATATTTACATATTTCTAACTAACTTCTTATAGAAAACTGTTTTAATGAATAGTTTCTATCAAGAACAATGTGATGATTAATTTTAAATAGTTAACATTTATAAATATAAGTAGAGTCAGTTGGATCGCCAGGAACACTTATTTTTATTTGTACTTCCAGTAAAACAAACTAAGTTCTTCAGAGCATCAGAGACATGTTAACTAAAGGAGATTTATTCTTCTTTGAATACATGTGTATGTGTAAGTCCCATTAGTGTTAATAGATATCATGTGTGAGAGAAGACAACCCCCCCCCCACTTCCCATAAAGAGTTGGTGTACTGGGATTAAATAGATGAGCATTTCATATTTTCTAAACTTTAATTAATAGTCATCTTAGTTCAAAAGAAATTACATAAGAGTTTGAATGATGATTATACCAATAACAGATATATTTAAGAACATTTTATCCCATTCTCTATACTCCTGCCAAATGTGAATTGGCTGCTGTGTGTCTGGGCTATTGTATAGTGCCTGATTGGCTTAGGCTGTAGTTACATGCCAGCTTTAGCAAGACTGAGCAAGCATTTTAAACTCTCTTTATGATCAACTATTTAGAACCAATCTTATTGACCAGGAGAAGTTCTAATTACATTGTCAAGATGGTCAAAGTAACCAACCTGATTGTGTGGATTGTACATATTCCACTGAGCCTGCAGCTCCTAGGCAAAGGCAATGTATTTTCAGAATAATACCTACCAATGGCTGGAACAAAATACTATTATTAGAGAATGAAAAACATTAACTTTCTGACAAGTAAATGGATGGACTGTGTAATATGCAGTGGAGTTGTAAATAATAATACTAGTTATGGAAAGAGGTAATCACATGGATCACAATGAAAATGGATGAATATTGTGGTTATTTTTATTATCTATCTCTACTTTAAAAGTTCTTTATTTTTTCTTTAATATGTATTCATTCACTAATTTCATTTAAACTAGCATCACTGTCTTAGATAATAAGTTCATGTTATATGGGTTATGACCTATGTATGGACCCTAAAACATATACATGTACATATACAAAACATATATACATATCCAAGGGAGAGTGTGATGAAAATGATAAAGATTGCTTGTTTTATCTTATTTTGTACTTCTTCACTTCACCTCCAAAGCACCTAGAGTAAATAAAACATGCTTAGCACATGTTATTTACTGGTTGAGATGGAATATTTTTCCACTGTCTCAATTATGATACTGTGAATGATTATAGTATATGTGAATGATAGTAGTGGGTTGGAAGGCCCTGGTTTCTCCTAAACTTCTCCCCATTTCCATTTGCTTTTCTGTGTAACAGGTGAAAAACATCTAGCAGGCCTTTTGGGGAAAGTATCAAGTTTTATTTTTAGTAAACTGTTTTCTACCAAAAATATTGTAAGAAAAAACTTCACCTGAAAAAATGAGATCTAACAATGTTATTTTGGTATATCTAATTTTTTCCTTTAAGCAAGAGCTGATTTTTATAGAATTTTATTTAGATTTCTTCTCTTAAGGAACAACTCTTGGGTTCCATTAAAACAAAGTGCGATAATGAAAAAGACACCCTTGAAAGCAAACCAACAAGTTGACTTCCTGAGGCCCATTTTGAATTTTATTACTGCTTCAACAGTAGTCCCTAAGGGCAAGCTGCAAAGGGGGCTTGAAAGCATAATGCTCTTCAGTGTTGAAGATGAAGCTGGCAAGCTACCAACAGTGGCTTGTAGGCTCCTAAACTATCACGAGAACAGCATCTGCCACATGTGTTTGCATCATTAAGTCTTTCATAACCTGCCAAACTGATCAAGCTAAATGTGTACAAGATGACAGTATTAGCCAGGGGCAAAACAGGGATTTCAAAACTTGGTTGATTCCTGAAAAAGAGACAGGGGCCCACAATTGGAATTCTATTGAAAGGTTTTCCATATCTATTGTGGTTGTCATCAGAAGGCATTTGGAACTGTAGGGTCTTCAGGAAAAAAACTAATAGTTCTTCCTAATATGTTCCTGCCTTTCACCAAAGAGCACCATTAAAAGTGTTCCATGTCAAGTGTTTGAACACGATTAGCAACACTTCCAAGTTTAGAGGAAGTGGTCGGCACCTTATAGGCATGGCTTAGTACAAGATATACATTCAAATCATTTAAGCATTATAATGAAAATGAAGCACTTCCTTTAAAAATACATACCTCTGACCCTGCTGCTAAGAAGAAACTCATTTAGCTAATATGGCCAAGATATTTTGCACTGTTCTTTCACAGTTCTTACAGTAACATTTTCCCCTTTGGGAGAAGAGTACCCATTTAAAAATACTTAAAAGATGGTCTTACAGGCACTCCTATAATGATTCCCATTTTCTTCATATTATAGTTTATGTTCTCTCACTCCAGTATTTACACAACACTCCTCTGGGCCCCCAAACCTGGCTTAAGTGTCCCATTTGCAGGTAATTTTAATGCTTATATCACACTTTTGCTTTTGGTCTCTTTGTGTTAAAATGTGGCATTATCTTTATTTTATTTTAAAATTTTTTTTCATTTTTTTCCCAATTACATCCTAAAACAATTTTTAAAACATTTTTACAAGTTTTGAGTTCCATTGTATACAATAACAGCAAAATTATGTGATGATCAACTATGATATACTTAGTTCTCAGCAATGCAATGATTCAATAAAATTCTAATTGACTTGGAATAGAAAATGCCATTCGCATTCAGAGAGAGAACTATGAAGACTGAATGTGGATAAAAGAATATTTTCATCATTTTTGTTGCTTGGTTTTTCTTTTTCTTGTTTTTTCCCTTTTGGTTTGATTTTTCATGTACAACATGACATATGGAAATATGCTTAAAAGTATTGTACATGCATAATCTATATCAGATTGCCTGCTATCTTAGGAAGGAGGAAATAAGGGGAGGGAGACAAAAAATTTGGAATGCAGTTTTACAAAAATGAATTTTTAAATGTATTTGGAAAAAATAAAATACTATTAAGGGAAAAAAGAGAGAGAGAAAAAAGGAAAAAGCCTAAGATTCAACACAAACAATAAATACATAAAGTTTCAAGTTCCAAATTCTATCCCTTCCTTTCTCTGTCCCTCCTCCCTCCCTAAGACATTAAAATTTTTTATATAGTTTATACACATGTAAAAAATTTCCATAATGATCATTTTCAGAATGAATTTTTATTAGAGAAAACAAGGATCTTAGGAGAAGGGACTTTTAAAAATTGCATTTTCCCATATTCCCTTTAAAAACTTTGTTTGTAACAAGACGATTTCAGAAAAGCTCAGAGAGACTTACGTGAACTGATGCTAAGGGAAATGAGCAGGACCAGGAGATCGTTGTAAGCGTCAACAACAAGATTGTATGATAATCAATTCTGATGAAAGAGGCCCTCTTCAACAACGAGATGAACCAAATCAGTTCCAATAGAGCAGTAATGAACTGAACCAGCTACACCCAGTAAAAGAACTCTAGGAACTGACTATGAACCACTATATAGAATTCCCAATCCCTCTGTTTTTGTCCGCCTGCATTTTGGATTTCCTTCACAGGCTAATTGTACACTATTTCAAAGTCGGATTCTTTTTGTGCAGCAAAACAACTGTTTGGACATGTATACATATATTGTATTTAACTTATACTTTAACATATTAACATGTATTGGTCAACCTGCCATCTGGGGGAAGGGGTGGGGGAAGGAGGGGAAAAGTTGGAACAAAAGGTTTTGCAATTGTCAATGCTGAAAAATTACTCATGCATATATCTGGTAAATTAAAAGCTATAATAATAATAATAATAATAAAAACTTTGGTTGTTTCATTCAGTATACAAGTACAGTATAATGGTTGATTGTAGCTTAATGTAGTTTTTTATCAGTTCTAAATAGACAGGATGTTAGATAACAGCAGTTTCTTTTTGAAAGCTTGATAAAGTACCTGATTTTGAAATTAGAATGTGATGCAATATGATGGTATCTGTCTTTCCTTTAATATACAAATATATTGAGGTTTTCATTATAATGGTTAAGACTTGTAACTTTTTTTTTAAACTCTAGGCTGATTAACTACAAAAATGAACTTTTAGTTATAATTTGCCAGAGACTAGAATGAGATTTGATTCTAGCATACTTTAAAAGTAGGTTTGGAGGAGACACAAGGAGGCAATCTGTACTTGAAAAGTGACCTTTCTTGACTAAAAAGTACAGTTCCTCTAAAAATATCCATGTATTTGTATCACAATTTATAGCTGACAAAGTACTTCCATATATGCTATCTTTTTGGTTGAAATATCCATGTGGGGTAGGCAGAACAATATTGTTCTACAGAGAGATTGTGATTTTTCCAGGCCTATAGAGTAAGCAGAGAGATTGGGGACTAGAACGATGACTTCTGATTTCTAGGTATCACAGTCCAAAAGAGGTGATTTTATGAATAAAATCAGAGGCTTGTTAAGAGTTAAGACTATGCACTAGAGTGGAGGTATAGAAGAGGAAGGGAGGACCAGATGTGGAATGGATCTCAAGAAACTTTTCGACCTCAAAGTATTCAGGATTAAAACCCAAAACAAAGCAAAATTTCCATTGCTCAAGCATGTGTTTCTGCAGCTAACTGAGAAAATGATTGTAACCTCGAATTTACTACTCCAAGTTTGAAAGGTGGGGGCTTTTGCTAATTGTGGGAACACTTTCTAACTAAAGTTACTGTTGTCCTGAGTTGGTTAAGTTTCCCTTTGTCCTGTTGTTGAGGAGGGCCTGCATACCCAGGTGTGTCCAGCTCTAGACCATTCTTCTGGAGTTATTTATGGGTAGCCAGCCTGTTCAAGAATGGATCTTTTATAGTTATGAAATGGCATCTTAAGGAGCCTCAGCTTTCTTCATCTGAGATGCTCTGTCTCAGCAACACCTTCTTTTCCAACCCAGTAACCCTTCCCTTATACTGTGCTGTTCTGTTGGAATCTTCCACGCCCAGAATCTTCTGTGCTTGGAACTTTCCAAATGCGAAACATCCACACTCAAAAAGCCTTTGGCTCCTCCCTGCCTGTGACATTAGAAAACCCTTGTCCTAAGGAGGCTCTCTAAGCTTCATGGATGTATGAAGTCAAACAAAGCTCCAAGCCCTGGCAGCAAACTTCTTGGTTATAAGAAAGGAACTTGCAAAGTGCCCACAATTTGTTAGGCACTATGTTAAGTGCTTTAAAATTACTGTCTCCGGTGATTTATCCTGCACGGTTGATGCTGTAAATGTTCCCATTTTACAAGGGAGGAAACTGAGGCAAAAAGAGGGAAGTGACTTGCTCAGGATTACAGCTAGTAAGTAACCTGAGGCCAGATTTGAACTGATGACTTCCTGATTCTAGGAATCACACACACACACACACACACACACACAGCCACATCTATACATAGCACTAGCCAAGCATTTTCCACACCGACCCTATCAGCCAGTCCTAGTTCATAATAGCCATTCTGTATGCTGCAGAGCCAGAAGATAATGTCTCTCTCCCCAAACCTAAGGGCAGGTAATAATTCCCAGGTTTTCTCTTGGTTTACTTGTCTTAAGTTCTATTATTAAAAAGCAGCATAGGTTAGTAGACCCACTAAAGTTGAGGTCAAGAGATATTTGGTTTTGGATCTCAACTCTGACATTTAAATTGCTGTTTGACCATGGACAACTTGCTTACTATCTCTGAGCCTTAGTTTCTCATCAGTACAGTAAGAACTATTTCTTGATATTGTGAGGAAGTAATATATGCAACCCCCCAAGTTTGAATACAGAACTATATAAATGTCAGCTATTATTTTTAAAGGTAAAGTGCCCATGGTTTTTTATGTCTCTCAATTATTTTCCCTGTACTTTATTCCTTTGAATATTCTCCCGAACTCCAGTTTTGGCCAATGAAATTTTGGCACTGCTTATTGGCTATCCAGAATTGATGTTCCTTCTGGACCTCAGCTGCGTATATGTTACACAAGGACACAGGCTCCTGATGCCTGGCCTGCTGTCCCTGAAACTCCAGTTCTGTTGATGACAAGTCACCCTTCATTTTGGACCTCTGCCTCTTTTACTCATTCATGGAATCTTTGCATGCAAAGTTGCCCTGCCTCAGAAGACACCATCTTCTGGCCATCATAGAATTAGAATGTAACAACCTGCAGCTTCCCAGTTCTAACTGGGAATGTGAGCTCATTGTGAGAACAAATTAGTTCATTTCAGTTTTGTATTCGCAGTGCCTAATAAATACTTATTATTGGTTGATTAATAGCCGCCTCATGTCGATTAACACATTGAGGAAAAGGAAGAGGTGTCCATCTTGCCCCAATCACTCTGAGGTTCTTCCTAATTAGCTAGGTCATTGTATGCTGATTCTAGAGTAGGGGAGACCACTAGGAAACTTTTATCTTTTCACTGTGTGGTTAATAGCAAAATCTTTTTTTTTTTTATTATATATATATATATTTTATAATATTATCCCTTGTATTCATTTTTCCAAATTACCCCCCCTCCCTCTATTCCCTCCCCCCGACGACAGGCAATACCATACATTTTACATGTGTTACAATATAGTCTAAGTACAATACATGTGTGCGAATATCATTTTCTTGTTGCACAATAAACATTAGAATCCGAAGGTACATGCAACCTGGGCAGACAGATATTAGTGCTAACAATTTACATTCCCCTCCCAGTGTTTCTTCTCTGGGTGTATCTACCTCTGTCCATCATTGATCAACTGGAAGTGAGTTGGATCTTCTTTATGTTGAAGATTTCCACTTCCATCAGAATACATCCTCATACAGTATTGTTGTTGAAGTGTACAGTGATCTTCTGGTTCTGCTCATTTCACTCAGCATCAGTTGATTTAAGTCTCTCCAACCCTCTCTGTATTCCTCCTGCTGGTCATTTCTTACAGAGCAATAATATTCCATAACCTTCATATACCACAATTTACCCAACCATTCTCCAAGTGATGGACATCCATTCATCTTCCAGTTTCTAGCTACTACAAAAAGGGCTGCCACAAACATTTTGGCACATATATGTCTCTTTCCGCTCTTTAGTATTTCTTTGGGATATAATCCCAGTAGTAGCGCTGCTGGGTCAAAGGGTATGCACAGTTTGATAACTTTTTGGGCATAATTCCAGATTGAATAGCAAAATCTTGATTAACTAGAACTGAACTAACTAGAAGCTTTGGTATAGTTGATAATCCATTTTTGGAATCCACTTCCTGCTCATCTCTGTTAAAACCCCTCACTTCCTTAAAGGGACAGTTTAAACATTAACATAGAAGAAAAAGCTTTTTCTGATCTCCCAGCTGCTAGGCTCCCACTTGCCAGAAAATATTACATTATATCTACTTTGCAAATATTTCAGATTTACTAGATTTATATGTGTATGTGCTGTTTCTCCAATAGAATTTAAGTTTCTTGAGGGAAGAGATTGTTTAATTTTTTTGGTCATTATATATTTAAAACTTTGTATAGTTCATATTAAGCACATATGAGTGCTTGGAAAATTTTTAAAAATTTTAAAATCATTTACTTTTAGCGAAAAGGGGTAATGGGAAAAAAAAAGCTGGCACAATGCATTTAGTAAAGAATAAACAATCACATCTCTCATAGTTTGTCTCCATTTCCAACACCTTCTGTATTTATCTTCACTGAATAGGGAAAATAAGTCTTCATGTTAATGATAAAGAAGCGAAGGAAACACACCCATCAAAGAGACTAAGTCATTTAGAAGGGTTTTCAAAAGAGGGTGTGAAACAGAAATGGGTTTCTGATTGACACTGAGTTAACTATATAAAATTAAATTAACTAGAACACTCTATTCCCTGAATATTATAAATAATTAAAGTTTTACTCAATCTTTTTCTAGGATTCTATGAATGGATATGTCAAAAATATCTAGAGATGCTGAAAAGGGAGATCCTTCTTTGTAGAAAATGTTTAGTTTCTGTATGAACCACTTTTTAAAAAAGATGACTAGTAGATGATTTCTACTTAGTGACTCAACATGAGTATGTTAAACGCAAACCAACACTACTTATTCCACTGCTCCCAAAGCATCAATTCTTACAGTCTTAAAAGGGACCATTAAAAAAAAGCAAACATCCAAAATTACAACCAATAGACTTAAAACTCCTGGAAACTGATTGGGACAGGAGCAGAAAGTAGAGGTAAATTGAAACTAGATTCTGATCTAGTTAGCCTTAATTGAATAATAGCAATGAGACAGATCTGTATTAAAACCGAAGCAATACAGCTTAGATTCAATGCTGAGGAAATTTGAAATGTCTTTTTCAAATGATGAGACTTTGAATAGCAATATTATTACTATAGAACTAGCACTAAAAAAGGGAAGAGAATATTATGAATGTAGTGCCAATCATAATTGCTTCCACCCCTAGAATAAATGATTCTCATGCACCAACCAGTGAAATTGTAAACAGGTTATTTGACTGATATCTGTGTTTTAACTAGTTTGACTTGTCACAGTGTCAGTTATTTCCTTCTACCTTTAAAATGGCCAGCCAGCACTTTAATGGATTTGATTCTTCATTTATGTTTGAACCATTTGTGTATACAACACTTATGATTACATAAATACTTTTTGTGGTTTTAGTCATTTGTCATGTTTAACTCTTTGTGATCCTCATTTTAGGGTTTTCTTGGCAAAGATACTGGAATGGTCTGCAATTCCCTTCTCCAACTATTTTTTAAATTATATTTTTAATACTTAAAGAACTAAGTCAAATAAGATTAAATGATTTGTCCAGAAATTTGTCTAGGCACTCGATACACAGCCATTATATATCTGAAGCTGCATCTGAACTCATGAAACTAAGTCTTCCTGATTCTAAGCCAAGTTGTCTTATCCACTATGCCATTTAGCTGCCCATAAAACAATACTTTCAAAAAAATCCATTTTTATTTTTGTCTTTTAAAGGAACATCCAATAAGTCAATAAAGTGTTTGGCTGATTTCTCCATTAATTAACATGGCTTTGTGAATAACTGGAACTTTATTAGAAATTGTACACTGGTACATAAACAATATTAAAAACCACATTTTATTCCTAATTTAGGTGAATTGGTCTATAAGGCACTGTAATTAATCCATTCAATGCTTTGCCATCTAGTGATATTTTAACCTAATGTATACAAAGTACTTTCTATATATTTTCTTACAGAGCAATTTTAGACATGTGTATATCCTTATACCATATAATAAATTAAATATTTAACTGCAAGTATTTTTCTATTTATATTGTTTATAGTTTCTCTGTACATGTATAGTTTATTAGTAGTTACATTAATTATATTTGTAAAATAAAACTATAACTACTGAAAGTTGTCCAGTGATTTACATTGATTTGCTAAATAAATTCAGGGACTAATAGTATGAAGCAAGGTTAGCATTTAATTCCAGTAGAAAAGAAAAGCTCTTAAGGCTTTAGCATCCCTTCATGTGTTCTTCCTTTCTTATTCTGCTTCTCTCTTCATAAAAAGCACAACCATTTTCCTCTAATTAGGCTGCAAAGAGTACTGAAGAGCATTAGTCCCACTCAGCCACTCAGTCATGCTCACAGCTGTCCCCATTTGCGATCTATTTTCTGTAGGAAAAAAACCCTACACACACACACACACATATATATATATATATATATATATATATATATATATATATATATATATATATATATATATATAATCTTGATAGATAGATCTCATGTAAGTATGAGAAATACCTTTTGTGTGATTGGCACACTAATGCCTCAAGAACTGACAAACTCTAGAAAACAAGATACTGTCCTAATATTATTTCTTTGGTTAAACAATTTCTCATATTTAAAAACCATTAGCAATCTAATTTAGGCACATAGAGTGTGCTACATTAAATGTAACCAATTTTTGTAAGCAACTTTGAAAGGTTTTTTTTCTAGTAGATGAAATTTATATCTTTTCAGCAAAAGGTACAATTAAAAACCACCAGGGGCAGCTAGGTGGCCCAGTGGATAGAGCACCAGCCCTGAATTCAGGAGGACTGGAGTTCAAATATGATCTCAGACACTTACCACTTCCTAGCTGCGTGACCCTGGGCAAGTCACTTAACCCCAGCCTCAAGAAAAAACAAAAAACAAACAAAAAAAAAAAACAGAGAGCTTCCTTTACTTCTCTTTAACATTTTTTAGTTTGTTATTTCCAAGAATCAAACATTAAAAATGCAACTGAAGTTGAATTTTCTTTCTACTTTCATGAAAATTACACTAATTCTTTAACCTCTCTAAACATAAAGTCTTAAAAAACATAATATGTTTGTATAAATTGTCTGTAAGTTGAAAAGGCTAAAGGAGTGAATTCATAAAATCAGTTTAATGTGATGATAGTTTGATTTTTTTTTTAAATTTTAGCACTTTGGGTAGTGACGAGTAGAAAGTAGATGTGACAGAGGATGTAGTGGAAACTTACTCATAAAGAAAATGTTCATATCCATTTTAAATACTGAGTTAAGGAGCATTGCTTATTTTCTACAAAAAGGTATTTTTCATAAATCCATTTTAAACTAGAACAGAATTTTTAGAGCTTATTAGGATCTTAAAGATCAATTATTCCTTTGAAAGCAGTTGATGAAACTGTGGTTGTGATTTGCTTATGACAATAATAGATCTATAAACCACCTCCAGATTTCTAGTTCTATGTTCTCATTATGCTGTTCTCATTCTCAAACCAGTTATTGTAACCAATACAATACAATACACACATATGCACAGGCACATTCTATCACTCTGACTTCTCCCTGCTGGTTAGTACACCAGGGGAAAGACAATAAGGGAAATTTCTTAGGAAACCTAGAGTAGTCATATTGCCTTTCACATACACTGAAGTCTCATCTGAGACTTACTTTTGCTCTCTGAACAATTCAAATAGTCCATAAACAAATACAGTAACCAGCCTAATTAAATCTACCAATACTAGTAACACTTTTTCTTCCTTAAATATAACTAATTAATAGTACATTTGCTTCTCTGGTTGACTCTATCATATTCCCCATAGCATATGTTCTACACTTCGTTTTCCTGATGTAAGTCTGGTATAGACACCAGATGTGTCAAACACTGGCTGCAGGCCAAATTGCAGCCACAACATAGATTAAAATGTAATTGGAAGATATTCAGCAAATAAACAAAAATAGACTAGAACATAGATAATGTGATTTTTAAGACAATAAGTAACCTGTATAAATAGGCATCTTTATAAGTGATTTAATATCTCCATTTCTATTTAAATTTGATACCACTGATCTACACCATTCTTTTTCTTAGCAGAAAAATTCTTATTCTTCATTCTCATACTCTACTGAGAAAATTAAAATGACTTCTTGTAAATGACCTCTTTCCCTTAATTATACAGCTTCAAACTCCTCAATAATATTCCCTATTTTCTCTTCCTTTCCTTCAATCTTTAGATACATGAAGTTATCATTTTATATCCCTTTTTTGTATTACAGATAATATCCTCAAAAAAGCTTTCTATATTTGTTGCCTTACTTGCTCACCTTCCATTCACTTTTCAACTTCTGGTGTTTTGCCTCACCATTTAGTTGAAACTACTCTCCTCCCCATGACTACTAGTGATCTATACATTCCAAAAGCCTTTTTCAGTCCACATCCTTCTTGTTGACAGTATTTGATGCTGTTGACCATTTCATTCTCCTAGATAATTTTTTCCTCCTTAACTTCATGGTTGTTTTTCTTTCAGTTTTTCTATTCATTGTATTTAATCATAAATCCTTGGTTTCTTTTGCAAGATCATAATCCATGTCCCACTCCATTTGTTTGGATGTATGCATATTCTGCCTTGAGTCCTTTTCTCTTCCTTTGCCCTATTTCAAACTTTGATGATATTATCAGTTCATGTATTCAAATATACTTTATGTGCTAATTATTACTATTTATATTGAGACTACTACCATCTTTCCAGTTACTCAGATTCAAAATGCCAGTTATCCTTGATTCTTCTTTACTTACTGTATATCCAAATAGTTACCAAGTCTTGCCAATTTTATACCCCAATACATCTCTCATATGCTTTTCTATGCTCACATAGTCACCACCCAAGTTAAAGTTTGCTCCCCTCACTTTTGCCTGGACTCTTGTAATATCTTCTTAATCCATCTCTCCCTCTCCATGTGATCTCTTCCCTTGCCAATTCATGCTCCAAAAGCTGCAAAATTGCTATTCTTAAGGCATAGGTCTGAGCATCTCACCACTGTGCACAAGAAGTATTAGTAACTCCTTATTGCCTTCAGGACAAAATTTTGTCAATTAAAATACTTCACAATTTGGCTTCAAATCTATTTTTAAATACTGATTTAATATTATGTATTTCAATCATTCTATGCCCATTTAAACTAGTCTTCTTGTTCCCATAGATATATTAGATCTTCTTTCTCCTTGTCTTTGCACGCAGACTGTTTCCCATTTTTGGAATGTTCTTTCTCCTTTTCTTCATCTTTTTTTTTCTGAGGCAATGGAGTTAAGTGACTTGCCCAGAGTCACACATCTAGGAAGTATTGTGTCTGAGGCTAAATTTGAACTCAGATCCTCCTGACTTCAGAGCTAGTGTTCTATCCACTGCGCCACCTAGCTGTCCCCTTTTCTTCATCTTTGAACCCCTAGACCCTTCATGATTATTTTTTAAATAGCTTTTTACCTTCAAAATATACATAAAGACAGTCCTCAACATTTACCCCCACAAAACGCTGAGCTCCAAATTCTTCTCTCTCCTCTCCTTATACCCTTTTCCAGACAGCAAGCAATCCAAAATTTGCCAACTATGTGCAATTCCTCCACTCATACCTCCACATTCACATCACATTGATGCAGAAGAAAAATCAGATCAAAAAGGGAAAAAAATGAGAAAAAAACAAAAAACAAGCAAACAACAAAAAAGGTGAAAAAACTATGTTGTGATCTACATTTAGACTCATAGTTCTCTTTCTGGATGCAGATAGCTCTCTCCATCACAAGTCTGTTGGAACTGGCCTGAATCACCTTATTGTTGAAAAGGGCCATCAGAATTGATCACCACATAGTCTTTTTGTTATCGTGTTCAATGTTCTCTTGGTTCTACTCCATTTAGCATCAAGGAATGTTTTATAATTACTTTTTTTACTTATCTGTATAACTGATATTTCCTCCTAGTACAATGTAAATTTCTTGAAGACAAAGGTTATTTGTTTATTTTCCCTTGTATTCCTAGTGTCTATCACTCAATGGGTGCTTTAAAAATGTTTGCTGAATTTAATTGGATTTTTGAAAACAGAGATGTCATTGTATTAGCAATATGCTGCTGTCCAATGCCTTGGTGCTGAAACAATTGCTACTCAGCTATACTACCGCTAACTGGCCATGGTGCTGATTTTTCATGCTAATAAATTTTGTGTCTATACATACTGGGTAATTTGATTGGTTTAATTGATTTAACTCAGCAAGTCAGCAATCAAATTCAAATTTTACTTTTACAAATAATTTTTAAAACCTTTCTACTAAAGGATTCAGAAAGATTTAGGGGGTACTTCCAACTTACCATTAGCAATACTTTTTTTTTTTAAAAACTGGGATTTATGAAATGAACACTAAAAATATTTTCTAAAAAGATCTTCTAGCTTTTTAGACTATGAAAATACTTTAATTATTGGAAAAATCTAGGTTTTGTGCAAAATTGTGTTGATACTGTCTCAGAGCTGAATACAAAGTTCTTTATCTGCTCAATTTGAGCCTTGTCTTCTAGATTTTATGTTTTAGTTATGTATCTATTCAGTGATTTTCTTGGTATATGGAGTATGGTGTTGGTCTAAACAGAATTTCTGCCAGAGTTCTGTTCAGTTTTAAGATAGTGGACTGAATTGCATTTGGAAAATTAAATAGCATTTTCAATTATTCTATTCCATCTTTTTAACATAAATATTTTCCAAATGATGTTACATAGCTACAATTTGTGAAACATTCCAAGCTCTAAAGAGTGAAAGCACATATGACTCAAATGCTCAAAAAGATCTGTGATCTTATCACTTGAAAAACTACTTTCAATGATAGAGATTGTAACTCATTTCTTGCTTTGCTTACTTCCACATACTGGCATTAGTTCCCCACTTCACTTAATGGTCTTTCTCCTTACACCATAGAAATACAGGTGGAACACTGACCACTCTGATAAACATCTATCATCTCTTGCTTTTTCTACATGATAAGCTCATATTTTCTTTCTATCATACAGATCCTCAATGACATCCTTTATATACTTGTTATTATCCACACTTCCTCAATGATTGTACATTTCAGCTTTATACTTTCCATCTATTGTCATCTATGTAATAGTCATCTTTATTCATCAAAGGCAGTGATATTCTAGATGTTGCTACCTTACAGCAATACCAGTGAAGTAAGAACTTGATTGAAAATATAGGTCTTTGCTTTCATTGGAAGTTTGCAGTTAGTAAAAAGAGCATTGTAATTTCCCACAGGCAATCTAGCCTGTTCTTTTTTCAACTCTGGATTCATCTTTTCATCTATTTTTACTCTCTGTGCCCAAATATGCATACTGTTAGACAAGCTTTATATTGTGTTGATTATATTGTTAATATATTATATTATATTATATTGTTAATATTATATTGTTAAGATGAATGTTGAAATTTGGATAATAGATATTCTTCATCCCTATAGTATTTCCTTGTGAATTGGTCAAATTTTTATGAGTGATTAGAGATATTTTCTATGTTCTACAGCTAAATACAATCAGGAAAATGTTATTTATAAACAGGAATATCTAGAGGACCTCATTATTCATACAGAATTTCTTCCCAACCTGAATTCTGTTCTATATATCTTTCATCACAATGAAAAATATTTTATTTTGCATATGTACTTCCTAATTTTATGCCATAAGCAATGTTTATTATTAGGAGGTAATTGAACAGGGTCATTTATGTTATCACATCTGCCAAGGAATCCTCAATGATCTTGATATACATTGTGAAATATCATCCTTTAAAAAAAAGATAAAGTGGCATTTTGCACTAAAAAATCAAGTGCTTTTTCATGATAAAGAAACCATAGATAAAATAGGATCTTATATTACTTATACCCTTCAATCAGCTATGAGATGGTAAATTTTTGAATATCATTTGTGAAAGTCTTTTTATTCCTCATTAATATACTCCTCAAGGATGCTTTCAATTCATGCATAGGTTACCAAAAGAAAGATTTTTGTGTAGTCTGGAGATAGGTCAGTAGACTTTTATTGTTCTTTCAATTATGTTTCTTCTTTTTCCATACTAGAAATTTTGGAAATTTTCCATACCTTTGGTATTTTTCTTTGCTTTAAGACAACTTTTATATTGTTTCTTCAATGCCCTCCCAATTGTTTCACTTCCAGCATGTATCTCATACACACACACACACACACACACACACACACACACACACACACACACACACACACACATACTTGATTCAATTCAGCTATTTCCTCATCTTTGTTCTTATTTGTATCATTTCAACTTCTTCTGTCATCAAGGAATCTGATTTTTAGAGTCCAAGAGAAGTGGTTCTATTATTTTTTTGGCTCCATTATTTTTCAATGGCTTCATAATGGCTTAAAGATGTTTGAAAATATTTTCCATAATTTTTCTGTTTATATCTATTTTTCATATTTAAATGTCTCTGAGATGACCTTGTTTAATTTAATATTTTGTCAATCTTTATTTAATTTGGCTTTACCTTTCACTGCTTTTTCTGCTTTATAAGATCATAATAATAAGTATATTTCATCCTTCTTTATGAGATTTTACAGAAAAATTTACATAGTAAGCTGATGTTGCCTTTATCAGGCATTTCTCTCTACATACTGAGTAGAAGTAAGTCAAATGTTTATTGACTAAAATCCAACAACACTGGATGTTGTAGTTAGTGGCAATGTTATTTCTGCTGTCTATTTATGATTTTTAATATTTAGTAATCTAATTAATTTAGGGTTTAATCTTTTAATTGTATACCATATCTTTTTCTTGTTATTATTCTTTTTTGTTTATTTTAAATTCTGATCTTAGATCTAAGGAGTTGATGGGGTCTGACTGTGCACACACAGCTGACTCAGGGAAAATTCCCACATCAATGATAAGTCTAGCCAAAAAAACAATTCACAATCAAGTGGCCAGCTTACTGGTGATTTGCCTCTCTATAATTGGCTTTTGGAAACAGGGTTAGTCTATTACCAGAGGCATTCTGAAAGCTTTCCCAACATGTCAAAATCTGTGACAGCTTGCATTCCACCAGCATAGCCTTTGAGAATCCAGAATCATTTCCATGTCATGGAAAAGCATCAGAATATGATTTTTTTCAGTTATTGAAGTTATTTCTAGGAAATATGTGGTTGGGAAAATAGATGGGTTGACCAAGTGTTGACAATGGAAAACAATAGGATTTTAAAAAATATTACATTGATAGCTTTGAATTATTAAAATACCTATGGGGAAATACGTCAAGTGAATTAAACAGAACAAATATAGAGCATTTGTAGTAAAAAAAATTGGCCAAGAATTGCACAAGATGAGAAAGCATTGATGGGTTGAGATCTATTATTCTGGGTATTCTCTATTTTCTTGAGTTTTATGACATTGTTTTCTCTTCTTCTCTTACTTAGTTCCCCTCTTACTTATAGGGCAGGTTTTTCTCAATCGTTTTCTTTTATTCATCATATTAGTCTTGCTTCTGAAGTACAGGATTCTCCTACTATCTTTAGCTTTCTCTTCTGTTTTTTTTTTGGTGACCTCAGTAAGTTTCATGGCTAAAAGTATCACTTATGTACAAATATCCTCAAATATACATATCAAGCTCCTGTTTCTCCTCTGAAATTGCCTTACATAAAATTTTTATTAGAAATTTTCATCTTGACAGGAAAAGATGATAAAAGTTGAAGGGAATGTGGGAAAGGTGGGGCATTAATACATTGTTGGTGGAGTTGTGAACTGAGCTAACCATTCTGGAGAGCAATTTGAAACTATGACCAAAGGACTATTAAACTGTGCATACCTTTTGATCTAGGCCTGTATTCCAAAAAGATCATAAAAAAGGAAAAGGACCCACATGTGCAAAAATATTGATAGAACCCCTTTTTGTAGTGGCTAGGAACTGGAAACTAAGTGTGCCCATCAGTTGGGGAATGGCTGAATGTTAAGGTATATGAATGTAATGGAATATTATTGTTCTGTAAGAAATGACCAACAGGATGATTTCAGAAATCCTGGAGAGACTTACATGAATTGATGTTAAGTGAATAGAACCAAAAGAATATTATACACAATAAAAAGAAGTTTGTGTGATGACAAACTCTGATGGATGTGGCTCTTTTCAACAATGAGGTGATCCTTTGATCCAGCAGTGATGCTATTGGGCTTATATCCCAAAGAAATACTGAGGAGGGGAAAGGGACCTGTATGTGCCAAAATGTTTGTGGCAGCTCTTTTCATAGTGGCTAGAAACTGGAAAATGAATGGATGTCCATCAATTGGAGAATGGTTGGGTAAATTATGGTATATGAAGGTTATGGAATATTATTGTTCTGTAAGAAATGATCAGCAGGAGGAATACAGAGAGGCGTGGAGAGACTTACATCAACTGATGCTGAGTGAAATGAATAGAACCAGAAGATCGCTGTACACTTCAATGTTGTATGAAGATGTATTCTGATAGAAATGGATATCTTCAACATAAAGAAGATCCAACTCACTTCCAGTTGATCAATGATGGACAGAAACAACTACACCCAGAGAAGGAACACTGGGAAGTGAATGTAAATTGTTAGTACTACTGTCTATCTACCCAAGTTACTTATACCTTCGGAATCTAATACTTAACGTGCAACAAGAAAATGGGATTTACACACATATATTATATCTAGGTTATATTGTAACACATGTAAAATATATGGGATTGCCTGTCATCAAGGGGAGGGAGTAGAGGGAGGGAGGGGATAATTTGGAAAAATGACTACAAGGGATAATGTTATTTAAAAAATTACTCATGCATATATAATGTCAAAAATTTATAAATAAAATTAAAAAAACAAAACAAAACAAAACAAAAAAACAATGAGGTGATGATTCAGGCCAATTTCAATAGACGTGTGATGGAGAGAGCCATCTACATCCAGAATGAATTATGGGGACTGAATATGGATCACAACACAAGTCTTTTTTACCTCTTTTGTTGTTTGCTTGCTTGTTTTTTCCTCAGTTTTTTACCTTTTGATATGATTTTTCTTGTGCAACATGATAAATATGGAAATACATTTAGAAGAATTGTACATGTTTAATCTGTATTGGATTACTTGCTGTCTAGAGGAAGGGGGAGGAGGAAGAAAGGAAAAAAAATTGGAACACAAGGTTTTTCGAGAGGAAACGTTGAAAATTATCTTTGCATGTATTTTGAAAAATAAAAAGCTATTTTATTAAAAAAAGAAATCTTTATCTTTATGTTATATCAACAACTATCTAATTCATCTTCCCTGTGAGTTTCCATTTCTTCATCTGTAAGGGGGCTGAAATAGGTAATCTTTAAATCTCCAACCCTCAGTGATAGGATTCTATGAACCTACCTTTCCAACTTCTTACTATTTTCCTTTACACACTTTAATTTCTGGTGAAACTGAACTATTAGCTATTTCTGATATCATCCTTAACCTGTCCCATTTCTGTGGATTCACAAAAGCCACAGGATACATACCTTCAATAGGCTAAATCTTCATCTCTATCTTTTGAATCTTTTTCCCTTCAAGGCCTGATTCAGACACCTCAATTACCTATATGGAATCTTGATTCCCCCTCCCTGAAGTGACCACTCCCTTCTCAAATTTTCTTTGATTCAGAGCTTTCTTTCGCCATTATCACATTCTACTTATATCACATTTATTGATGAATAATATTTCATCTTCCTACTCCCCTTCCATGCAAATATAATGGAAGATGTAAATTCTTATAGGCAGGGACTGGGTCATTTCTGTCTGTTGTTGGGCAGCTATATTGTACAGTGGTTAGAAGCCAGGACTTCCAGTCAGGAAGACCTGAATTCAAATCAAGCATTAGATATTCACTAATTGCAACTCCTCAACAAGTCCCTTAACCTCTTTGTTGGGAGAATCAAAGGAGATATTTGTAAAACAATTAAGAAATTCCTGACATATAATTTTTCTAAATAAATGCTTATTTCCTTTTTCTTTTCCCTTTATAGCTCTAGTAACATGAAATGTTAATAAATAAATGTTAATGTTAAGTGTTTTAAGGAAAAGTATACATGTGGTTATTATGGAAGTCAGTTATTGATGCATATCAGTACTATTGGATTAGTGCAACTTTTGAATATGTTAAAAACTTGCCTACAAAAAATAAGAAAAATTGATGTGGAAAAATGTATGTTCCAATCGCTTTGAGAGTATAGGAATGCTCAGATTCCTTAAAAATAATCCTTTCCATTGGTGGTCCAATCTATTCTTTAAAATCTCAAGGAAATTTCAAATTTTTCAGTCTATATAAGTATAGTCTTCAACAAATTGCACTGTCAAAAGGTGTCCATTTGTTTAGCCTAAATATCATCTTTTTTTTTCCTGAGTATTCAACATGGCTCAGACTCTTTGGGTGCAATACTTTCTGGAGATGAAAGTAGACTAGTTAGTCTCCAATGGTCTATTTTGCTACCGTTATCCTATAACATTGGTTCTTCAAGCTTTCTCATCTGTAGACTGAAGAAGCTTTTTCAGGTTTTGAAAGTGAGGATCATTATCTAATGATCTCATTATCTAATATGCCTCTTCTCTTCACTTTTGAGAAAACTGTAGGTAAGTTAGAATCCCTGCCTGTGTTGAATTCTCATCAGTAATATGTAGGATAGCAATTTATATGCTTCTTTTTGAGACTGTCAGAGGACTAGTGTTGTGCCAAGGTATAGATATCAGTTCTTTATACCTAGGTAATTACATTATCAAATTTTGCTGGATATTATTGAAAACAAAGTCACTTTAACAGTCTGAAGCATGAAAACCACTCACCCCTAATTCAATAAGTAAGCTACTTAAGTATTATAATAAGTCACAAGTAAGAATAGATTTTGTATCATATTATCAAATTTGATTTTCATTAATGCAAAATGAATGTCTTATATGAAGCACTTTCATATCATATTAATGATATGATAGCAAACAGTATTCACTGGTTGCTAAGTTACATGAGGACCCTCTAATTATCTCTTCTGCACTTCACAGGACATAGAGAGAAGATGCCAGTGCTCTAAGGTTATTTTCTATATCTTGGCAACCCTCTCTGCTAGAAAACAAAACTGAGGGCTGGGTGGTCATAGAATTAATGATATTGTCTTCACAGTAAATATATACTTTCCTATTTATTCCAAACTTTTAATTATTTTAGTATGTAAGGAAGATTTTTAAAATGAATTTAAATATTAAGCAATAATCCATATTTCTCTTCCTGCTTGGATGAGGCAAATGGTTCTGCTCTGAATCAAGAAGGGGCTATCATATGTACCATAGTTGATTCTTAAAGAACTGAGGAAAATGCATTAATGTTAAAGTTTTGCATGTATTCATTCATTTTTAATAAGTTAGTGTGTGTAAATTTCAGTTCTTGAGGTTCCAAGGAGAGTGTTACTGAATGACATACCATTTTGGATGAAAACTGTGTGGGTGCTGGGTTATAGAGTTTGGGATGAACTGGAAATATAGGTTTTTAATCTTAATTTCATTTAACTTCTATATAACTTGTTTTATCTATCCACAAAATAAGAATCAAATGAACAATTTTATCTTCCTTCACTGCTATTCTAGATCACTTTGATATTAATGGATCAAATGAAAAATTATATTTTATAATACTTCAAGCTGTTAGAAAAAAATCACATAAAAATAACTAGTGACATTATTAAGTTTACTTAAACAAATATGGATTGTGAATCTAATACATTCAGTATTGTGTTCTGGGTGCTACAGATATATAAACATAAGGAGTTCAGAGTTCATCAGAAAAAGATTAATATTTTTTAAGACAGATGAAATTAAACCATGGGATTTAGGACTAGAAGGGACCTTGGGAATCATTAAGTGCATTTCTTGATTTTATAGGAGAGGAATCTGAGATTTGGAGAGATTAAGTGGGCTTTCTATTGTCACACAATTAGAAGGAAGAAAGAGTATTGTGGATGGAATTTATCTCTTTTTTTTTTTTTTTTCTACTATGACACTTTACTTTCTAAGGTATGAGATCGTGATGGGTACAGTTCAAACTATACCTTTTTTAGTCAGATGAAAATATTAGAAATGAGGAGAAGCCAGGTTGGTTAAGTAAAAGCAGAGGTCTCCCAAGTTACACTCCAAATAACTTTAAGTTGGAGGAGCAGAACCAATGAAAGCTTAGGATGAAACAATTTTCCAGCCCAATACAACTAAGGAGGCTGGCAGGAAAGATCTATCTCACTGGGGTGAGAGTGGAATTCAGTGCTCTGCTGTACTGGATGACTTCCCACACTTCTTTAGGCTCCAGCAAGCCAGCAGAAGGCCTTGGAAATATGTGGCATCTTCCAGAGCTCTTTGTACACAGATAGTAAAGAGGTCAGATAACTGATCAGGAGATTACAGTTTGCAGTCACTGAATTTAAAATTCTGTTGTATTGTCCATATAAGGTTCTGAATCACAGTCCCAATGTAAGAAGGAGCACTAATGTAACTAGTGCTTGTGGCCCCAGAAAATGGGGACCCTGCTTACAGTTTCAAGGCAGAAAAAAGTGCTTGCAGTCACACAAAGACCTGAGCACAAGCAAGGAAAACCATGATCACTCTTCTCTTTAGATAATGCCATTTTGAAAGACTTAAAAACTTATAGACCTCCAGAACTAGCTTGAAAAGATAAGAATAAAAAAACCTGAAACTTGGGACAGAGCCTCCTCCACTTCAAGGGCAGAGCCCAATTTTAATATAAAGTTATAAGTCAAGAAATAGGCTAGAAAATGAACAAACAACAAAAGACATGGAATTCAAATCTGTTAAATTGTGAATCACTTTTATACCCCTCTCTCCCACCCCTATTTTGTGGAAGAACTCAAAAAGGATTTTAAAAATCAAATAAGATAGAGAAAATTTTTTGACACTTGTGAGAGAGTAAAGCTTTTGGTTTGGGGGTCTAAGTCAGAGGGAAGACCTGATATGAAGCTAGAGGTACCAACTTCCACAACCCAGGATTAGAGGTGCTTACATTAAACTTCTGATTTAAAAAAAAGAACTGGAAAAAAGGAAGAATCCAATCATACAAACTTACTATGAGAATAGGGAAGACCCAAGTTCATCTTCCAAGTAAAAAAAAAAAAAAGTTGCTTCTACTCCAAAGAATAATGTTAAATGGCTTCCTACTCAGAGAGAATATAGAAGAATTCAAAAAGAATTGAAAATTGAATGAGAGACATTGAGGAAAAACTAAAAAAATCCAAAAAAAATGAGATTATAAAAAAAAAAGTTAGCCAACTAGAAAATGAAATACAGAGTCTTAAAGACAAAAATAACTCTTTGAAAATTAGAATTGGACAAGAAGAAGATAGTGAAACTATAAGAAACCAAGAAACAACAAAACAAAATATAAAGAATGAAAACATAGAATAGAATGTGAAAGATTTTATAAGAAAAATGATGATCTGGATAATAGATCAAGAAAAGAAAATATAAGAATAATTGCACTATCTTAAGCTGTAACCAAAAAAAAAAGAACTTTGACAAATAATTCAAGAAATAAAGAAAATTTTCCTGGAGTAAGAGAACATGAGGAGAAAGTAGAGATGGAAAAAAAATCCACTGATCATCATCTCAAAGAGATCCTTTGTGGAAAATATAAAGAAATATTATTGCCAAATTTTGAAACCCCCCAGATCAAGGAGTGCATAGCATAGAACAAAAGAATAATCAATCTACAAGGAAGAAAAGAAAAGATAGAAGATATATGCTTTTTGACATGGAAATTTATTGTTATATATTTTGAATCATCCTTGGTGCTAGGCACATCACAATGTTTTGTTTTGCTTTTTATTTTCTTTTTCTGTCTTTATCCTGCTTTTTTCTTTTCTACTTAGTTCAAAATAAAATTAAAAAGGAGGGAAAGAGTACTTTGTCCAATTATATGTCCATAAATCTAATAATCTAAGTAAGATAGGTAAATAATTTACAAAATATAAGTTACCTAGATTAACTGAAGAGAAAACAAAATACTTAAATAACCCAATTTTAGAAAAAGAAAGTGAGTAAACTATCAATGAACTCCCTAAGAAAAATTCCCCATGACCTGATGAGTTCACAAGTAAATTCTATGAAACATATAAAGAATATTTAATCTAATACTATTTAAACTATATAATGGAAAATAGACAAAGAAGATGTTCCCTATTAGATCCCTTTAATTAAATAAATATGGTGCTGATACACAAACAAGAAAATAGAGAAACAAAACTATAAACAAATTTCATAAATGTGTTGATGCAAAAAATTTAAATAAAATACTCATAAGAGATAACAGCAATATATCATAAAAAGCATACACTATGACCAGATGGGAGTTATACCAAAATGCAGGGATGATTTCTATTAGGAAAATCATCAGCATAATTGTCCATGTCAGTAGCAAAACAGACAAAAAAATCATATGATTATAGATGTAGCAAAAAGCTTTTAACAAAATATTTATTTAATCTTATTTTTAAAAAAGACTAGAAAGTATAGAAATAAATTAAGTATATAATGGGCATAAGCTAGAAACCTTCCCAATAAGACTGGGGTAAAGCAAGTTTTCCTATTATCACCATTCTTTTTCAATTTTGTAAAAAAAATGCAAGTTTTAGTAATAATAGGAGAAAAAGAAATTAAAGGAATTAAAATAGGCAATGAGGAGGGGGAAATTATCATTCTTTGCAGATAATATGCAGAAGCTAGTTGAAATAGTTAATAACTTTAGGAAAGTTGCTGAATATAAAATCACAAATTATCTTCGATATATTATCAATAAGGCAAGAGATAGAGAGAAATTCCTTTTAAGACGGAAGAACAACATGAATACACAAAATACTTTTCACACAAATAAAGTCATATCTAAACAATTGAAGAAATATAAATTATTTATGGATAGACCAAGCCAATATGATGAAAATGACAATTCTATCTAACTCAATTTACTTATTTCGTGCTTTAGCAATCATACTACCAAAGTTTATTTTACATAGCTAGAAAGAATGGTGAAAAAATTCATCTGGAAGAATAGTCAAGAATATAAAGAAAAACAGTGATTTAAAAAAATGTGAAGGAAAGTAGCCTAGCAGTACCAGATCTCAAACTGTACTCAAAGTAGTAATCATCAAAATACTCATCAAGAAATAGAGTAGTGGAGCAGTGAAACAGATTAGCTACATAATACATAGTAGTTAAATGACCATAATATTCTAGTATTTGATAAATGCAAAGAGTCAAGCTTTGGAGGCAAGAAATAACTGTTTGAAAAAAATTGCTGGGAAAACTGAAAAGCAGGTTGATTGATAGAAATTACATATAGATCAGCATTCACACCATATACTAAGATAAGGTCAAGATGGGTTTATGATTTAGGTATAAAGGGTGATATAAGCAAATTGAAGAAGCAAGGTACATGTCAGATCTATGGATAAGACAAGAATTTGTGACCAAATAAGATAAAGAGCCCCATGGAATATAAAGAGGACAATTTTGATTACATTAAATTGTAAAGGTTTGCACAACAAAACCAATGTAGCCAAGATTAAAAGGAAAGCAGAAAACTGGGACTTTGTTTTTTTACAAATTACATAAAGATCTTACTTTTCAAATATATGGAGTACTGAGGTCAAATTATAAGAATGAATAATTTCCCAGTGAATAAATGGTCAAAGGCATAGTAACAGGCAATTTTCAGAAGAGATCAAAGCTACCTATAGTGATAAATGGAAGTATGGGGAAATTTTCCTTCTCTGGAAAAATTTGATCCTCTAATTTATCTTTTTTCCCAAGTTCCATCTGAATGTTATTTAGGGTAGTTCTCTCATATTGTTGTCACATGACCATATTTTCATCTATAAAGTCCATCAGTCTGTCTCAAAGTGAGTTGAGCTGGAACTACCAATATTACTTATTTTAATTTTTAACTTTTTATTACAGCTTTTTATTTACAAGATATATGCATGGGTAATTTTTCAGCATTGAGAATTGCAAAACCTTTTGTTCCACTTTTTCCCCTGCTTCCCCCCACCCCCTTCCCCAGATGGCAGGTTAGACCAATTCATACTAAATATATTAACGAACAATATTACTTATTTTTTTTAAAAAAATTGTCCTACACTCATATCTTATACCATAAACCACAATAAACTCAAAAGGAATATCTGAATATTAAAAGTCACACAATCAAATAATTAGAAGAAAGAAGCAAATAACTTTCACAGTTATGGACAAAACTGAATGAGAGATAGAGACTATTGCACAACATTAAAAAATTTCATTGAGAAGAAAATGTAAAAGCTTTTACACAAATTTTAAAATTTTTAAATAATTCTTAAAAACAAATAGAATAAAAATAAGTATTGGGAAGCACTCAAAAAACCTGCTTCAAATTCTCAAAAAAAAAAAAAAAAAAAAAAAAAAAAAAAGAAAAGAAAAGAAAAGAAAAATTCTTAACAAGTTATATGGAAGCACTCAAAAAACCTGCTTCAAATCAATGATAACAGGAATGATACAAATCAAAACAAATGATGCCTATAAAATTTGACAAAGATGAAAAAAATATGAGTAGGATCAGTACTTAATTCCTATTAGTGGAGCACTGAATTGTTCTAGCATTGTAGAAAGCAATTTAAAATTCTGTTAAGAAAGTAAGTAAAATACCCACACCCTTTGATTCAGCCATCTCATTGCCAAGGCTAATTACCAGAAGAGGTTAATGATAAACAGAAAGATCCCCTATATACCCAAATAGTTATAGCAGGACCTAGAGTAGCAAGAAGCTAAAAACAAAGCTTGATTGACTAAACAAAAACACAGAAACAAAAGACATTCTCTCCTAATGATACGTGTCATTGAGAACAATGTATAAATTAATGAAAACAGCATTTCTGTAGTCTGGAACCTAAATTCTGGAGCCCAATAGCTACAATTATAAATTCCATTGACATAATTGTGGAGGTTCAGATAATTTAGCCATATGTTAAGATATTGTCATACTAGTATAAAGTGAAAGTATAGGGAAAGAAATGGATTTTGAGCCAGAAGACTTAGATTGAAATCCACACTGTACTAATTTACTACTGGAATGACACCTGGACAAGTAACTTAATTTCTCTGCTCATTTCTACATCTGTAAAATGAAAGTATTGCTTATATTATCTGTAGAATATCTCATGGTTCTATTTCCTATGGTCCTATACAACTTCATTAATACACTAAATTTTTTTCACTTAATAGTATTTTATTTTTCCAATTACATATAATGATAATTTTCATATTCATTTTTTAAAAAAATTTGAGTTCCAAATTTTCTCTTACCTTTCCCCTCCCCCAAAAGGCAAGCAATCTGATATAGATTATAGATGTACAATCATTCTAAACATATTTCCATGTTAGCCATGTTTATAAACTGCATTTCTATCATAACTGTGAAGTCAAAAGTTATATAAATTTAAACAGAAGTTCTGGGATATGTGTTAAATGTTTATATGCCTTTTCATTTGTTATTTTGAAACTTGCAATATCATTAACTAGGAAGAATATCAAGTAGCCTGTTTTACATTTTATCCAAGGAAAGTTAGAGATGACTGAGTTCAATAAAAAAGCCTTTAATATTAAAAACCCTAATAAAAGAACAAAATATGCTCAGCTGCTTCTAAAGTCTTCATGCTTAGGTGCTTCGTGCTAACACTTCGTGTTAGCACGAAGCACCTAAGCATGAAGACAGGGTATAGTGCAAAACTTGTTAAATTATTTAAGATCTAGGTGAGATCTCCTATTCAATAGATAATTGGAAAATTGGGGGATAGCCTTGTTAGTTAATGAATCTGACCATCAATCTTTGACTCCATCTAGGTATTTACATTTGGGGGTTCACAGAACTATCCTTCAGATAACACCCATCATCTGAGAGGCTTAAAGTCCCTGAAGATCAGGGCACACAGTTGCAGAATGTCCATTTCAGCCTCAAGAAGGAGTTCTAGTTTGGCTCAATTAGCACATGTAGAAAACCTGCAGCATATAACCTCTGGTTGTCAGATAGGACTGCTAATGCCTGGAAACTAATCATGTTAGCAACAGAGGACTAAGGCTTCTCATCAACATCCTGTCAAATTTGCAGCATGGTGCACATTTTCCTACTTGTTCTGAATTTTCTCTTAATGATTAAAGTATGGATTATTAATGCTGTGACTCTTTGGGATCTCAGTGTGACAACTCTGGGCTCAATTTTGTCTTCAAAGCTCATGGCACAAATTTCAGGTACGTCCAACAGTGCTAAGGCAGCTGGATCAGCTGTTTAGGTTGATGACGTAATCTGCAACTCAAAAATTATGCTTCACTCTTTATCATTGAAGGGTTCTCACTGTGATAAGTTAGGTGGCATTTGGATCTGTGAATCCTAATTCATAACACATTACCAGGTCTGATGCATAATAAAAGGTCAATAAAGTTTCTTTTAAAAAGTAAAGAAATGCAGTGGGGGCTGTTTGATATTACCTGTAATGGGTGGGGGCTTCTATTTTCACTTATAAAAATCAAATTAAGTCCAAGTATCCTTTTTTCCATATAAGTGGAAATAACAACCAAACTGGTCACACTTCAAGCCACCTTTATTAGGAGGCCCACATCTCAGATGGCACAGAGAGACAAAAACATTGGGCACTAAAGGGTAATAGAAAAAGTGACACAGTCTTTGTGTAACATACCTAGAACTGCAAGGGAATTTAGAGGGCATCAAACTAAGCTAGATAATTATATGACTTGTCTAGGGCCCCATAACTAGAATAGAGCTAAGGCAGATTTTGAATTTAAGATCTTCCAGACCCTGGTTTTATCCACTTATCTGCCTAAGGCAACACAGTGGGGAGAAATCCTGCTCTTGTTTCCAGTTCCTGAGGCCCACACTGGGTCTACTTAGTATGAAAAACAATAATAGAAACATTCTGGGAGAACAGAAGGCCTCCCAAAATCAGCAACAGCAATTCTCCCTCCCCTTCCCCAAACATCCTGCTCTCCTTTTTTTTTTTTCCTTTTCTTTTTAAAATTTTTTTACTTTCCTTTTTCTCTGTTTGTCTCCCTCTCTCTTTCCCTTTCTCCCAACTGGATTTCAACAGTGACTGACCATTTTTCATTATAGTGCCTTCTGTTTACCAGTACTCCAATACTGTATGTGGCCCAATGAAATGCACTGGTCATGCTGGGAGATTATTTACTTAATATAGGAAGGGAAATGGTACTCTTAGAACTGTCTCTTCAGGTCTACAAATTATAGATCTGACAGAGGACATCTAGGCTGCAAGACTATAATTACTCTGAATCAACTAGTTGTTCATAACTTTGATTATTGAATAAATATTAAGAAAAGAATAAAAACAGAAAAAAGATTGGTTTTAGTTTAAACATTTTAGTTTGACTCACCAGGTGCTAGCAGTTTGATTTGTTAATCTGTTTTCTAAGGCAGAGAGTGAAGAAATCAGCCTGATTCCAGAGCCAGAATTGGAATGGGACCTCAGAGGTAATCTAGTCCAGTTTATAGACAGAAAGGAATCTGTTATAATATCTTCAACAAATGGTCATTTACTTCTGCTTCAGAGGATTATGGATTGTGTACTGGAAGGAACTGTGGGAGATCATCCAACCTGTTCATTTTACAGATAGTTATTGATCAACTGAAGGTAATTTCAACTTTACTGCTTCTGAGGGGAGGTACCACACTTGAAGAACTCCAGGGAAGGGTAATACATTAGGAAGGCAAGCCATTGCCTCATTCTGCTTTTGGAAAGCTCTAGCTCATAGTTATTTAACTGGATCTATGTTTTGATCAAATTGGAAATTCCTTCCATTAATGCAGATTACAACCTATGTTTGCTTAATTTATGTGACACATTTACCTCATGCATGTTAATTATGGCTCTGGAAAGTGTCACTGGTCATGTCTATTCTAGGCTGTGAGAGTAGTCAGAGTGATTAGCCAGGGAAAGGCTCTTAATGAAACAAGTTACCTCAGAGGAATCTAGATTTTTGTCTTGAATGGCAAAAACTAAACAAAACAGAACAAAACTTATGACTTATAACAAGCGAATATACTGGAAGTGCCATGGACCTTCTAGGGCAGCTTACAAGATATTCAAGAGATGGTCAATCCTTATATATTAATGTGAATGAGAATAAATGCATAAAGAGTACATGGAATGGAGAAAATCATGCTTTAGCTAGAAAAACCTGATCAAGAGTCATTACTGATCAATCCTGAAAGTAACTGAATTCAATCCCTCTAGAGGAGTACTAGCTTGAGATTCACATTTATCTTTACTTTCAACTTATTTCCTCTTACCACTTCCTTCTCTAAGTGGATGTAACACATTTATTCCTTTAGCACAGAACAGTTTACTCAGGAAAGTATTTCTTCCTCCTTCCCTCCTCCTCACTTGAACATTCATTAAACACCTAAATTATCTGATACTATATTTGCATGTTAGGTGCTCAGAACCAAATAGATTCAATTATTAGTATTATTGGAACTGATCTTACACAGATACTATGCCTGAAACTGACTCCCTCTAAATTCCATAAACAAGAAGATACAAAAAAAGCTTTAAAATTATCAACTACTTAAAAAGGTTTGGAATGATTTATATAGCAATATATAAACATTGAGTCTAGGCCCTGGAAATAAAGAAAAAATTTAAATGAAGCAAACTAAATTAATTTTAAAAGTTGGTGACATCAAACTAAGTCATACTTTGATTCATGTAGAAACATTTAATCATCTCATTTCTGAAGAAAACATGTGCAGTTTAAACAGTTCTCTGGCTTATGAAGTATGTCTCCTTTATTATTAATAATAAATTCTAAATATTTTTCTCAGGTGATGATACTGATAAACTATGAGACAGTACAAGGAATCGAAAATAAGCAAATTTTCTGTGAGGTATAGTAAATTGACATTGACATATTGACATAATTGTCATATTGACATATTGTCAATAAAAATTGACAAATTGACATAATTTAAAATAATGTTTATGTAAAATATCAGTGAGGTTTTTAGAGATCAAAGGATAAAGTATATTTTACTATCAGAAATCTTATTTCAAAATAATTTGCATTTATTTTTAGGCATGGAAAGGATGAGGAAGCAAAGACTAGCAGTATTTCCAGTATTCAGAAAGGCTAAATTTGTTGATTTGTGGCTGATAGTTGAGCATGCTATAATTATGTTACCTTATATCTTATTTCATTTGTACAATGACTCTATGAGGTTGATAACATTATCTCCATATTACAAATAAAACATTGAGGATCAGAGATCATAGGTTAAAAATTGATTTCAGGTCACAATTTATTTCTGGACCACAACTTAAAATAAGGGAATAATAGTATCCTGGGCTAGGGATTGAGTGAATCTAACAAGGCTTGATAAGAATGTATTTATCTATAATTTATCACATCTAAATCAGCAGAGCTTTAAATTGACAAAGTTGAGGGGAAAACAGCTTATCCATATAAACATACACACACATATGTATATCTCCTGGAGGGATTTGTTTTTTATCTTTGTATCCCTAAAGCCCATCCCAATATCTGGTCCATATTAGGAGTTTAATAAATACTTGTTGATTAATATCTACTAAAATAACATATAGAGTAGCTACAATATAGGAAGAAGAGTAGCAATAGATATACAGAAATTTATAGAAGACAAAAAATAATAAACTGACAAATCATTATTTATTTATTAATAGTCTACTTTGTTTCAGGCTTTGAAAATATAAATATAAAGACAAAAAATGAAAGTTATAGTCCTCAAGGAAACTAAGCTACAAGGAGAGGATGTTGGGGATAGGGAACAACATGTATACATAATATATTTTATAATATTTATTATGTGTACATGTTCATTCTATACATAACGTGTGTATATATGTGTGTAATGGTAACTGAACATGGAATTTTAAGAGAAATTATTATATATTCATATATAAATGTGTGTATATGTATGTGTTTGTGTTTGTATAATTTGTTGGGGGAATTACTAACAGACTGAGAAAAGCCTCTTGTAGCAGGTAGTCTTAAAGCTAAGCTTTGAAGAAAGTAAGGGATTCTAAGAGGCAGAATATATTATAATCATAGTATAATATGATATATAATATAATAATAGTAAGTTAACATTTAGATAGATCTTACTATGTACCAGGCCTTGTGCCCAAGTGTTTTTAATTCTCTTATTTGATTCTCATAACAATTCTAGGAAATAGGTTCTATTTTTACCCCTATTTTAGAGATGAGAAAACTGAGACTCAAGTCACACACTAAATGTTTAAGGTCAGATTTGAATTCAGGTCTTCCTGACTCCAGGCCAAGAGTTCTGCCCACTATACCACTTAGCTCCCCCAAGTGAAAAAGAAGTGTATTCCAGGTGTGGGAGGGTATGGCATGTGTGAGAAATAGTCAGAAGGCAAATGAATCTGAAGGCCAGTGAATTTGAGGACAGTGTTGTATAATAAACCTGGAAAAGTAGACTTCAATCAGATTGTGAAGGGATTTAGATGCCAAACAGAAGAGTTTCTATTTTATCTTATTAACTAGAGGGAACCATTGTAATTTACTGAGCAGAAGAATGACGAGTTAAATCTGTGCTTTCTGTGTGTCTACATACATACACATATCACTTTGGAGTCTATGTAGGAGATAGATTGGGAAGGGGAGAGACTGTAGACAAGGATAGTAATTACAAAATCTACTGTAATAACACATGTGAGGTGAAGACCTGAGCTGTGGCAGTGGCCATATTAGTGCAAGAAAACGGACAAACTGGAAAGCGCTCTTAGAGGCAGAATATGAAAGACTTTGCTACCATTTGGACATGTTGGGTTGGGGAGGAGGAGGATTTGGGAGTGCCTGCAAGGCTTGTGTTGCCCACAACAGAAATAGGAAAACGAGAAAGAGGAGTAGGTTAGGAGAAAAGGTGCTGCTCCAAGTCCAGATCCAGAGTACCTATTTCTAGGGGTGATGAGAGGTGCAGTCATAGGCTCTGGCTGTGCACCGAGCAAGGAAGAATTCAGAAGTAAGCAATGTGGTTCTCATCCCAGGGCTCAGTTCTAGCCCCAATTCCAGGTTTCAGTTTTAGTGGAATAACCAGACCAGGAATTCCAGACTAAAAGAGAGCTTGCAGCTCAGTCATTCCAAACTATGAAAACCTCCTAGCAGCTAATAATGGACAAGTCTAGCAGCAATCTATTGAAACTTATAACCAGAGACAAGCTAGCAAAGGTTTTGATCAGATGAAAATTTGGCTCAGGAACTTGCAGAGCTCTGACCAGGAAAATAGTGAGGGGGCTTCAATAAGGATCACTTTGAGAATACTGAAAAAACTTAAGGACTTATTTGTGTAAAAGTATGAGGGTCAAAAAGAATTCACTGTTGGAGAAAAATTTCTGGAAAACAGGAAAGCAGTTTAATAAATACTAGATATAGACTAACATTTCACACTGTATACTAAGATAAAATCAAAATGGATACCTGATTTAAAAATAAAGGGTAGTATCATAAACAAATTAAAGGAACATGCAATATTTTACCTGTCACATATATGGAGAAGGGAAGAATTTATGAATGAACAAGAGACAGAGAGCATTATGAGATGTCAAAGAAATGATTTTTATTACATTAAATTTAAAAGGTTTTGCTCAAATAAAACAAGTGCATCCAAGATTAGAAGGAAAACAGGAAACTGAGAAAAATATTTCTATAGGAAGTTTCTCTGGTAAAGGCCTCATTTCTCAAATATTTAGAGAACTGAGTCGAATTTGTAAGAATAAGAATCATTTTCCAATTTTTAATATAGTAAAAAGATATAAAAAGGTAATTTTCAGAAATTTTTATAGCTTTGTGAAACATGTGAAAAATACTCTAAATCACAATTGAGTAGAGAAATGCAAATCAAAACAACTATTAAGTATGACCTCATATTTATCAGATTGTTTAACATGACAGAAAAGGAAAATTATAAATGTTGGAAAGCAAGTGGAAAGCCTGAAACACTAATGCACTGTGGTAGAATTGTGAACTGATCTAACCATTCTGGAGAGCAATTTGGAACTATGACCAAAAAACCCATCAAACTATGTGTGCCCAACAATGCCGCTACTAGTCTTAAATCATAAGGAAATCAAAGAAAAAGGAAAAAGACCCTGTATGCACAAAAATATTTATAGTGGCTCTTTTTGTGGTGACACAGAATTGGGAAATTGGAATGGATGCCCATCAATTGAGAAATAGCTGAACAAATTGTGGTATATGATTGTGATAGAATACTATTGTGCTATAAGAAATGACGAGCAGGATGATTTCAGAAAAAGATAAGAGAAGACTTGGATTGAACTGATAAAAGGGAAGTGAGCTCAGCCAGATGATGTACACAGTAACATAATAGTATATGATGATCAACTATGAATGAATAAGCTGTTTTCATCAATACAATAATAGTTAATTCCAAAGAACCTATGAAGAAAATTACTATGAACCAATGGGGTCAATGCAGGCCATAGCATAGTTTTCCTTTCCTTTTCTTTTTTTTTCTTTCTTTTTTTGATCTGTTCTTTCTTTCAACATGGCCAATATGGAAATGTTTTGCATGACTACACTGGTATAATCTATACCAAAGAGACTTCTGAGGGATGGAGATAGGGAGGAATGAAATTTATAACTAAAAAATTTTAAGTTTAAATTATTTTTACATGTAATTGAGAAAATTCCTTTTTACACACACACACACACACACACACACACACACACACACACAATTTCATTTGTTTTAAAATGAACAAATCCACTACAATAACCTCTTTTTCTGATACAATTCAATTAGCAACATGTACACATCTTTAATTTTGTTGGCTATAAATAAGAATGTTTTCCTCTCTTTTTGATGTGGCAGAAGGTATTAAATATGAAAATTAAATACTTCATATCAACAGGTTAGTATCAACAATTCAGAAGCACCATTTCCACATCTGAAGGACAATAGTTTGGTTTTATTAAAAAAAATTCTTGATATGCTATGTCACATGGGCTAAAGATATATTAAGATTTTATTCCTTTTTTTCTTCAAGGAAGACGTGATCACTATCCATCACTGCAATAACATATTTTTAACATGGGTAAGTGACCAATTAGTCCATGGCACATTTTACACCTGTCAGAATGAAACCTGTGCAAAAGGTTCCATGTTTATAAGCAACAATACATACTGATGATGCCTCAATCTTTTGAAAAAAAAAAATAGTCTTCTACTGGCTAACTTACTTGCTTTGCTATTACTTAATTTCCCCCTCTCAAGAATCCTTCCCTCTTTATTATTTTCCCATTAATCTACATACCTTATCTCACTCTCATTAATTTATAAGCCCTTCTATATCCTACCTTATCCTACTCTGCCTCCTTCCTTCCTTCCTTCCTTCCTTCCTTCCTTCCTTCCTTCCTTCCTTCCTTCCTTCCTTCCTTCCTTCCTTCCTTCCTTCCTTCCTTCCTTCCTTCCTTCCTTCCTTCCTTCCTTCCTTCCTTCCTTCCTTCCTTCCTTCCTTTCTTCCTTCCCTCCCTGAGGCAACTGAGGTTAAGTGACTTGCCCATAGTCACACAGCCAGGAAGTGTTAAGTGTCTAAGACCATGTTTGAACTCGGGTCCTCCTGACTTCAGGGCTGGTGCTCTATCCATTGCACCACCTAGCTGCCCCCCTCTTATTTCTTTACAGGTTTTGGAGGGTGCTACACCCTACTTGATTGATTTTATATGTATGTGTGCATATGTGACAGTATGTATGTAATGTTCCCTCTTTAACCATTCCTAATATGACTAAGAAAGATTTCAGAACTACCAGCCTTCCTTCCCCATCTAACTCCTTTTTATCAGTTCTTACACCTCATACCACATTCATATAACAATTACTGTTTTTAGTTTTTCTTAGTTTTTGGTTTTGCTTTTTATAATTACATCATACTCAACCCTACCCCAATCTTTCATTTGGACTACCCAACTACTAATGATAATCTTAGAGATATGGTTTACATTTACACATATAAAACATAAACAGTTTGTCCTTATCAAGTCTCTTGGAAATTAATCTTTGTGTTGGCTCTTCCATGTTACATTTTCTATTGAATTCAGTTTTGTTTGCAATAAAATCCTGAAAGTTTGACTTTTCATTGAATGTCAATTTTTTCCCATTCAATATTATCCTTAATTTTGCTGGATATAATATTTTAGGCTGTGACTTGAGTTCTCTTGATTGTTGATAAAGTATTCCAGGACCTGCAGTCTTTTATCATAACTGGTGATGTCTTATGTGACTCTATTTGTGGTCCCAGCACATTTGAATTATTTGTTGTTGCTTGTAAATTTTTTTCTTTGATCTGGGGGCTTTGAAATTTAGCAGTGATGTTCTTGTATGTTTTTATTGTAGGATTTCTTTCAGGTGGTAATTGGTGAATTTTTTATTCTATTTCTACTTTCCCTTCTATCAGTTTAGGACAATTTTCTTTAATTATTCCTTATATTATTCTATGTAGGTTTGTTTGTTTGGTTTTTTTTTTTGGTTATAGTTTTCAAGTAGACCAATTATTGTTATGTTTTCTCTTCTTGATCTATTCTCCAAATCTATTGTTTTTCTTATATCTCACATTTTCTTCTATTTTGTCCTTTTTTCTATTTTGTTTTATTATTTCTTGATCTTTTATAACTTCACTTGTTTCTCCTTGCCCACTTCTAATTTTCAAAGAGTCCTTTTCTTCCTAATAAATTAGGATATCCTTTTCTGGTTGCTTAACTTTTTCATAAAATTTTTTTCTTGTTCTTTTTTTAGCTTTTCCTCAATCTCTCTCATTTGATTTTTAAAGTCTTTTTCGAATTCCTCTATAAATTCTTTTGGGACGGGTAACCAATTAAGGTTACTCTTTGGGATAGGAGAAGTTTTTTTGTTTTTTGTTTTTTTTTAACTTTGGTATCCTCCTCAGTCTTCCTATTTGCATGGTATTTTCTATGGTTAGGTTTTTTCTCCTTTGCCTTCTCTTAAAAAAATAAATTTCCTAGTTTAATAACCTCTAATCCTGGGATTGGGGGATGGGGATGGTACTTCTGGCTTCAGGTCTTTTTCTTCAGTTCTCCCCTCTAGCCTGGAACCCTAAACCAAGAACATCATCCTCCTATAAGTGCCTGCAACCAGCAGCCTCCCTTCCCCGCTGCTTTGTATTCACCCAATATGTGCTGGTTCTTTCTCACCCAGGCCAGTGTCTCAGCAGCACAGCTGGGCCTGGAATACTTTATTAGCTGAGGTTCTCTCAGCCTTCCCAGACTCAAACCCATGACTCCACACTGTTAGAGAAATAAAAGTTCCTGTGGTTGGTGCTGAGGCTATCTCCAATCCAGTGTGGTCCAAGGCTCTCTGCTTGTTGTTTCACTGGAACAAGCCTGGAGAGGTTTATACTTAACAATGGTTAAACCTGGCTCCTGGAGTCTTTCTTCTGGGCTTCTCTGGTGGTCCCAGAACTCATGAGGACTCCTGTTCTGCCCCAAGTCTTATTTTTCATGGGTCTATGTTTGCCCTGAGGCACAATTTTGTTTTGTTTGTGAGGGAAATCTGGAGAGCTTGGAATTTCTTACCTACTCAGCCATATTCTCAGAAGCCTTTCCCATTACAGCAACTTTTGCACAGCAATATTTAGAAAAAAGTTGGACACTTCATTTTCCTCAAAAGCACATGGATGGTAGAATATCTTCCAGCTAGGATCTTTTTTTGGGACATGGTTCTGTTTTCTTCAGGAATGGTTACTGAACAAGTCTATATGTCTATCTAGTCTTCAGGGAGACTATCAGGGAGTTTGAGTAAATTCTTTTGGCAGTTGGGATATAGATTAGGTGAAGGCCTTAGTTCTTTTATAGTGTGACTATCCCCCCTCTGAGCTGTAAGAACCAGTGTTGTGGATGGAAAGTTTCAACATTTGAACAGGTGAAGGTAATGCAGGAGAAACAAAAGGATCTGGATGAGGTAACTGAAGCCTCTCTGGTTTAACCTTGGCATTTGCTATTCTCACCCAATCTTCCAGTGTGGTGCTGAATGTGTTACATGTGGCACTAACCACATTCTCTACACTGGGGAATTAACGACTGCCATTATGATGGACCAATTCCTCATGGTGTGAACTTGCTGGGTCACAGTACAGTGGAAGTTCTGAGTTTGGGTCTTCAGATTCATTGGTTTCATTTCTTTCTTTTTCCTTTTTTGCTTTAGTGGCAGTCAGAGAAGCTTTTGCACAGGCCAAACCGAAGAGCCAGCTCTGCCTCTCGCATCATTCACAGCTTTCCCTGGAATGATTAGTTCCATTCTTGCATTGTCTGCCGGGACTTTAATTTCACAAACTGCCATCTTTATGGTTTCTTTGCTCCCTTTGCACATGTCATCCTGTGAATCATAATAGGATAATATTCCATTATCTAAAATATACTGGCGAGCTTGCCAACCTGTGAGAGAATTGATCCACTTGTACAGAGCCCCCCCTGCATCCTTCAGAGACAGGTGCCCTGCATCCTCCTCAAGAGCCTGTAGGCTGGACCTCCTCTTCTCCAGGCACTGCTGCTCCTGTCAGGGCCTTCACAGCAGCAATGGGCTGCAGTGGGGAGAGGGCTTCGTTGTTCCCACCTGTGAGCCAGCGGGAGGCTGAGCTTGTGCAGGGCTGCCCTTGCCCTTCTGGCTCTCCTGCCTGCCTCTCTCTCTATCCTTCCTTCCAAAGATTCTTTTTTCTTTTTAAAGATATGGAGTAGTAGATGAGACCTTCTCTACTGAAAACAGCTCAGTTTTACTGGAACATAGTGAGGGAAGGGGTGAGATAAAAAAGTAATACTCAAAAGGAAGGTGGTGGCTATTTCATAGAAAACTTTTAATGTTGAACCAAGGAGATTCTATTTTATCTTAGCACAATGGGCAGTCATTTGAGCTGGGTATGGATATGTTTATGATCGAATCTGTATTTTAGAATTATCACTTTGGTCTGTCAGGCAGATCCACGAGAAACAAGAACAGAGTCACGACGTGGGTAGGGAAGCTATTGTAGCAGTGCTGAGAAGAGGTAGTAGAGTGGTGAGGAGATGGAGGAGAAATGTGGTGGAGAAAGGAGCAGCAGGGTCTGTCAGCTGTTTGGAAATGGAGGATGACTCCAGAGTGTAAATCCAAATGACTGGAAAGATTGTGGTGCCAACGAGAGGAAGAGAAACAGTGTTATCAAGAGTATACTGCAAGACCACTTGCACAGAGGTTTGGAATACAGATTAGAAATCTGGTCTTGGGGCATGATATAGTCTTTTAAAAAATTATTACATACTTTTTTCCTTTTTCAATTTCAATTAAATTTTTTTTCAATCAATAAAAACCTGCCTTTTTTTTCTTCCCATATCATTCACTGAGAAACAAAAACAAACAAACAAAAAAACCCAAAAAACCAAAAACTCACCTTACAAACCTGTAGTCAAACTAAAGATGTTCTTCATTGCCCAGGGAATGAGAGAATAGATGTGAGACTTTAATTAATTATATACATGTGTTGGAACTTGATCTAAAAAACAAATACAAAATAGCTAATAACTTCTTCAATCACCTAAATGTTATGATCATTTCATCTTTCAACAAGGAGAGGTGAGTTGTTACTCTGTACCTGTCATAAGCTAGTAGCAATTGATTGCTGAAGTAGAAATGGTGGAAAGCTTGATGGGGGTGAGGTTGAGAAGAGTGAAATTACTGTATTTTAGAGTTTGTAATAGAAAAAGAGGAAAGGCAGGTAAATTCTCATGGTGTGTCTTAGATTTTTGGCAACATAGATTTTAAAGGGTTCAGAGAAATGCTGGGTAGGATCCTATGGACCTAAAGGAGTACAGGAGGGATGGGAAACTGTCAGGGATGAAATTTTGAGAACACCAAAAGGAAGAATTTCAAAAAGGAGTTTAAAAAAGCATTGTTTTAAGAGAATATAGAAAACTTATCAGCAAATTTAAATTTTAAAGAACAAAAAATGAAAAATACAAAATCATAGCCTACATTTTTTAAATAGCGTAAGAAATAAAGCTCAAGCTGAGTGTACTGAAGAAAGGCAACAAAAAGGATTTTGGATTTTTAAGAAAGCAGTATTGAAATAAAGAGGATCAAAGATGAGAAAGGATCTTTACTTGGGATAATTGGTATATTGGCATGGAGTATGTAGAATGCTCATCTCTTATTTAGTTTGTGGTTTTTATCCAAAGAAAACCAGTGGACTGGAAAAGCAGAACTGAAATGTATAGGAAAGATGAATTTCTTGCTGCCTTTGATAAATCTTAAGTCATCAGACCAGACAAATTCTATGCCAAAGATGGGGGTGGGAGTAATCTTGTGGTTATAAGTATTAAGCTATTGTTGGTGACTCTTGAAGGATTATAGAATTAGAAAGGGTGTTATAGAATTGGAGAAAGACAAGTGTTCCAATTTTCAAAAAAGGGGACAGAATGGATTTTGCTAACTTTGGGACAATGACACTGACTCTAATTACTAGCAAACATTCAAAAATATATGAAAGAAATAGTAAATGAACACTAATAAAAGGGAACAGTAATCATATGATTAAAGAATAGAGCAGACCAACTTGGAAACTCTTCAGATATTTGAAGACAGTCACCATATTCCCCTTGAGTCTTTTTTTTTTCCTCATAGGTTAAGCATGTCCTCTTCTGCAATTGATCCTATGCCAGAGACTTAAGGCCGTTTATCATCTTTGCTGCGCTCCTCAGGGAACTCTCTAGTTTATCAATGTACTAATTAAGCTATGTTGCCCAGAAATAAACATAACACTCAAGACCATGTGTGATGAGGGCAGATCAGATTGGGACTATTACCTCTAGAGTTCTGGAAGGTATGATGCTTTTATAATGACAACTAAGACTGTAATTACTGCTAAATCACAAATTAGGTTCGAAACCTACTAAAAATTCCAGAATTTCTTAATATATGTGTTTCTCCCATCTCCTACTTGTAATGTTGAGTTTTTCTACCAAAGTAGAAGATTTTACCTTTATATCATCTGAATTTCATTTTATTAGATTCAGTCTAATGCTCTAACTTGTCAAGATCCTTTTGTATCTTACATCCACTGTGTTAGCTATTTCCTACTTTTGTGTCAATAAACACTTGATAAGTATTTTTCTATATCTTTATTCAAGTTATTGATAAAAATGTTAAACAACACAAGGGAAGCATGGATTGACTAGATATCGCCTGCCATGTTACTGAACCATTAATGATTATACCTTGGATCTGGCTATCTCATTAATTTTGAATCCATTTAACTTCCTTCAGGTCTTCCATAAGCCCATAAAGTTTCTTTGCCTACCAAGAAGGAATGGAGAATCCAAAGCTTCCTAGACTATCCATCCACTACATTTTAGGCCTCTCATAACTCCATAAGATTGCCTTTCCTACTTGGGAAAGAGAGCAGAATCCTAGGTTCTCTTTGTCAGCCCTTCCATCATTCCATTCCAGTCATTCCAATATGTTCCAGATCTCCTACAAGAACATAAAGTTGTTTTATCCTACCCCCTTTCACTACTTCTTGATATATCTGAACCATACCATTTCCACCCCATTCAGTTACATATAGAGATGGTCGCTCTCTTGATCTGATCTTGATATTTCACTTTCATATTAATGAATTCTGAAATTCCTTTATTTGGTCTTAATTATTACTCCATATTTTCCTCTGCTCTGTGACCCTAAACACTATGTTCAATCTTGACTTTGACCTCCAATCCTTCCAACTGTTAGATCTTTCCTAGGTCATTATCTCTGAACTGACTATACTCTCTTCTCTTCTCCATACTGACCTCTTGGTAAACCAATTTAACTTCATTCTGTCTATCCTGGCTAAAAACTTAATCTACTTCAGCCATGGATTACTTCTATCATCCACTGATTTTACTTTTACTCAAGTGCAATTGAGTGATGTTGTAAAAATTCCTGAAGCTCTATTGACCAAATCAATATACATTTATATTACATTATCTCAAGTGGACCCTCATGGTGACAAGACAATCCTTTTACACCTCCCTTTTACACATTGGGCTGTTTTTGTTACAAATACTTGAAAGTCTTTCAGCTATGAATTAAATTTTCATTTAGTATTATATTTAATTTGCTGGGTAAGTTACCTTTGGTCATAATTCAAGTTCTTTTGCTCTACTAAATATAGTGTTTCAAGACCTACAGTTTTTCAACATAGTAGTTGCTAGGGTTTAGGCAATCTTTATGATAGTTCCATGACAGTTTTATTTCTTGTTACTATCAATACTCTTTCCTTAATCTTAGAAGTTTGAAACATGGTTATAATATTCCTGAGAGTTTTCCTCTTGGGATTTCTTTCATGAGATGATTGATAGATTTTTTCTATTTCTGCTTTGTCTTTCTTATTCTAAAACATCAAGGCAATTTTCCTTGATAATTTCTTATAATCTTGTGTTAAGATTCTTTTTTATTGTAATTTTCACTATTGTTAAATTATTTCTCTTTGATCTGTTCTCCAGACCACTTGTTTTTCTGATGGGATATTTCATATTTTCTTTTTTTTTCATTCTTTTGACACTGTTTTGTTATCTCTTGGTGTCTTAAAATGTCATTAGCTTCCCTTTGTCCAGTTTTAGTTTTCAAGGAATTATTTTCTTCCTCAATTTTTTATTCTCCATTTATTTCAAAGTTGGTTGACTTTCTTTACATAATTTTCTTGGATTGCTCTTTTTCTCCCCTCATTCTTTCCTACTTGACTTTTAAAGTCTTTTTAAAAGTTCTTCTAAGAATTTTTTGTACTTGGGACCATTTGACTTTTTTCATAGAAAAATGAGTAGCTTTTTAAAGCTCTATTATCTTCCTCTGAATATAAATCTAAATTTTCTCCATCCACATAGTAACTATTTATGGCTGAGTTCTTTCTCAATTTAATTTACTTTTTAGTTTTATTTTGTTTTTAGCAACTGTTAGTATAATCAAGTTCTAGTTCATCAGGGAAAGTTGCTTCAAAATTCTTTTCACGATTACTATTGCTAACTGTATATCCTCTGTTTATTCTATTCTCTCTTTCCTTTTACCCTGTCCCACCTCAAAAATAATTTTCTATCCCCTCCCTTAATATACCTTCCCTCCTACTTTCTTGCAGGATAAGATAGATTTCTATACCTACATTGACAGTATATGTCATTTCCTCTTTGAGCCAATTCTAATGAGAATAAGGTCCACTAACTTTCCCTCCTCTCTTCTTCCCCTTCTCTCATGTAAAATCTTTTTCATGCCTGTTTTATGGCAGATAACTTGTACCAGACCACCTCTCCCTTTCCTTTTCTCCCAGCACATTCTTCTCTTACTCCTTAATTTTATCTTTTTAAAGATACTACCTCTTCACCTGGAAATTGAATGGATGCCCATCAGTTGGGGAATGGGTGAATAAGTTTTGGTATATGAATGTAATGGGATATTATTTTTCTATAAGAAATAACAAGCTGCTTTCAGAAAAGCCTGTAAAGAATTGCATGAATTGATGGTAAGTGAAGTGAGTAGAACCAAGATAACATTGTTCACAGCAAAAAAAAAAAAAAGATTTTATGATGATCAACTGTGATGGACTTGGTTCTTTTCAACAATGAAATGATTCAAGGCAATTCCAATACATGTGATGAAAAGAACCATCTGCAACCAGAGAGAGAGAAAACTATGGAGACTGAATGTGGATCAAAGCAAAGTATTTTCACTTTCTTTTTTTGTTGGTGTTATTTGTTTACTTAGTTTTCCTCATGTATTTTTTTTCTTTCACCTTTAAAAAAAATTTTGCGTGCAGCATGATGAATATGGAAATATGTTTAAAAGAATTGCATATGTTTAACCTATATTGTATTGCTTGCTATCTATGAGAAGGGATGGGGAGGAGGGAGGGAGAAAAATTTGGAAAACAAGGTTTGTCAAAATTGAATGTTGAAAACTATCTTGATATGTATTTAGAAAAATAAAGGCTATAAAAAACAAAAAAGATGCTATTCCTTCATATTCACCTCATAACTGTGTTCTCTGTCTCTCTCTGTGTCTCTGTCTCTTTCTGTGTGTGTGTATGTGTGTGTGTGTATTTCTCTAATGGCTTTAATAATGGGAAAGTTCTTATGAGTATCATTCTCCTGTGTAGGAATGTAAACAGACTAATTTTATTAAGTATATTATGATTTCCCATTCATGATTATCCCTTTTTTCCTGAGTCCTGTATTTGAAAGTCAAATTTTCTATTCATTTCTGGTCTTTTCTTTATGAATGCTTTAAAGTCATCTATTGCACATTGAAAATATTTTTTTTCTCGTTAGGATTATACTCAGTTTTGCTGGGTAGGTGATTATTGGTTGTAATGTTAGCTACTTCATTTTCCAGAATGCAATATTTCAAGAGCTCTGATCCTTTAATGTAGAAGCTGCTAAATCTTGTATTATCCCAAATGTAGTTCCACTATACTTGAATTATTTCTTTCTGGATTCTTGCAATATTTTTTCCATGACTTGAGAGTTCCAGAATTTGGTTATAATATTCCTGGGAATTTTCATCTTAGGAGCTCTTTCAAGAGGTGATCGGTAGATTCTTTCACTTTTTATTTTAAACCCTGGTTCTAGAATATCAGAACTTTTCTTCAAAATTTCTTGAAAGATGATATCTAGGCTTTTCTTTTGATCATGATAAGGTAGTCTAATAATTTTGAAACTATCTCTCAGTTGTTTTTCCAACAAGATATTTCACACTGATTTATATATTTTTTCCATTTTCTTGCTTTTGTTTCTTGATTTCACATAAAATAATTAGGTTCATTTGTTCAATTGTAATTTTTAAGGAATTATTTTTTCAGTGAGCTTTTCCATTTGGCCAATGAATTTTTCTCTTAATTGGCTTTTTCTACTTCTTTTTGCATCACTCTCATTTCTCTCCCCAATTTTTCTTCTGTCTTAATTTTTTTCTTTTTTATTATTATTATAACTTTTTATTTATAGAATATATGCATGGGTAATTATTTACAACATTATCCCTTACACTCACTTCTGTTCCAACTTTTCCCTTCCCTCTCTCTACCTCCTCCCCAGATGGCAGATGAACTTATACATGTTAAATATGTTATATTTTATACTAGATACAATATATGTGTGCAGAACCATACAGTTCTCTTGTTGCACAAGAAATTGGATTCAGAAGGTAAAAAATAACCTGGGAAGAAAAACAAAAATACAAGTAGTCCACATTCATTTCCAGTGTTCCTTCTCTGGTGTAGCTGATTCTGTCCATCACTGATCAATTGGAACTGAATTAGATCTTCTCTATGCTGAAGATATCCTCTTCCATCAGAATATATCCTCATACAGTATCGTTGTTGAAGTGTATAATGATTTCCTGGTTCTGCTTATTTCACTCAGCATCAGTTGATGTAAGTCTCTCCGAGCCTCTCTGTATTCATCCTGCTGGTCATTTCTTTCAGAACAATAATATTCCAAAACATTCATATACCATAATTTACCCAACCATTCTCCAATCGATGGGCATCCATTCATTTTCTTGTTTCTGGCCACTATAAAAAGGGCCGCTACACACATTTTGGCACATACAGGTCCCTTTCCCTTCTTTAGTATTTCTTTGGGATATAAGCCCAGTATTTAGCACTGCTGGATCAAAGGGTATGCACAGTTATTGATAACTTTTTGGGCATAGTTCCAGATTGCTATCCAGAATGGCTGGCTTCTTTAAAACTAGGACATCAGTGTCCTAGTTTTCCCACATCCCTTCCAACATTCATCATTATTTTTTCTTGTCATCTTAGCCAATCTGACAGATGTGTAGTGGTATTTCAGAGTTGTCTTAATTTGCATTTAGCTGATCAATAGTGATTTGGGACACTCTTTCATATGAATAGAAATAGTTTAAATTTCATCATCTGAAAGTTGTCTGTTCATATCCTTTGACCATTTATCAATTGGAGAATGGCTTGATTTCTTATAAATTAGAAATCAATTCTCTATATATTTTGGAAATTAGGCCTTTAACTGTAAAAATGTTTTCCCAGTTTGTTGCTTCCCTTCTAATCTTGTTTGCATTAGTTTTATTTGTACAAAGGCTTTTTAATTTGAAATAATCAAAATTTTCTATTTTGTGATCAATAATGATCTCTAATTATTCTTTGGTCACAAATGCCTTCCTCCTCCACAAGTCTTGGAGGTAAATTATCCTATGTTCCTCTAATTTATTTATAATCTCATTCTTTATGCCTAAATCATGGACCCATTTTGATCTTATCTTGGTGTACAGTGTTAAGTGTGGGTCCATGCCTCGTTTCTGACATACTAATTTCCAGTTTTCCCGGCAGTTTTTGTCAAATAGTGAATTTTTATCCCAAAAGTTGGGATCTTTGGGTTTGTCAAGCACAAGATTGCTATAGTTACTGACTATTTTGTCCTGTGAACCTAACCTATTCCACTGATCAATTAATCTATTTCTTAGCCAATATGAAATGGTTTTGGTGACGGCTGCTTTATAATATAGTTTTAGATCAGTACAGCTAGATCACCTTCATTTTATTTTTTTTCATTAATTCCCTTGAAATTCTTGACCTTTTGTTCTTCCATATGAATTTTGTTATTTTTTCTAGGTTATTAATATAGTTTCTTGGGAGTCTGATTAGTATAGCACTAAGTAAATAGATTAGTTTAGGGAGTATTGTCATCTTTATTATATTTGCTTGGCCTATCCAAGAGCACTTAATATTTTTCCAATTATTTAAATCTGATGTTATTTGTGTGAAAAAGTGTTTTATAATTTTGCTCATATAATTCCTGACTTTCCTTTGGTAGATAGATTCCCAAATATGTTATGCTATTGACAGTTAGTTTGAATGTAATTTCTCTTTGTATCTCTTGCTATTGGATTTTGTTGGTAATGTATAAAAATGCTGAGGATTTATGTGGATTTATTTTGTATCCTGCAATTTGGCTAAAGTTGTGAATTATTTTTAATAGCTTTTTAGTAGAATTTCTGGGGTTCTCTAAGTATACCATAATATCATCTGCAAAGTGATAATTTGGTTTCTTCATTACCTACTCTAATTCCTTTAATCTCTTTCTCAACTCTTATTGCCAAGGCTAGCATTTCTAATACAATATTGAATAATAATGGTGATAGTGGGCAAACTTATTTCACACCTGATTTTATTGGGAATGGTTCCAGTTTATCCCCATTACATATGGATAAACTGGAACCATTACATATGATGCTTACTGATGGTTTGAAATATATGCTCCTGACTATTTTAAGGAAAAGTCCACTTATGTCTATACTCTCAAGTGTTTTTATTAGGAATGGATGTTGGATTTTATCAAATGCTTTTTTCTGCATCTATTGAGATGATCATATGGTTTTTGTTAATTTGGGTTATTTATGTAGTCAATTATACTAATAGTTTTCGTAATACTGAACCAGCCCTGCATTCCTGGTATAAAACCTACTTGGTCATAGTGTATTATCCTGGGGATAATTTTCTGTAGTCTTTTTGCTAATATTTTATTTAAGATTTTAGCATCAATATTCATTAGGGAGATTGATCTATAATTTTCTTTCTCTGTTTTCAACTGGTTTAGATATCAGTACCATGTCTATGTCATAAAAGGAATTTGGTGGGAGTCCTTCAATCCCTGTTTTTTCAAGTAGTTTATATAGCATTGGAGTTAATTGTTCTTTAAATGTTTGGTAGAATTCACATGTAAATCCATCTGGTCCTGGGATTTTTTCTTAGGGAGTTTATTGATAGCTTGTTCTATTTCTTTTTCTAAGATGGGACTGTTTAACCAATTTACTTCTTCCTGTTAATCTGGGCAAGCTATGTTTTTGAAGGTATTCTTCCATTTCATTTAAGTTATTGAATTTATTGACATAAAGTTGGGCAAAGTAAGTCCTAATTATTACTCTAATTTACTCTTCATTAGTGGCGAGTTCTCCCTTTTCATTTTTAAGACTAACAATTTGATTTTCCTCTTTTTAAAAATCAGATTTACTAAGGGTTTATCTATTTTGTTGTTTTTTCATAGAACCAACTCTTAGTTTTATTAATTAATTCAATAGGTTTTTTTTTACTTTCAATTTTATTAATCTCTCCTTTTATTTTTAGAATTTCAAGTCTAATGTTTGACTGGGAGTTTATAATTTGTTCCTTTTCTAGCATTTTTAGTTGCAAGCTCAATTCATTGACTTTCTCTTTCTCTGTTTTATGCAAGTAGGCCTCTACAGATATAAAATTTCCCCTTATTACTGCTTTGGCTGCATCCCACACATTTTGATATGATGTCTCATTATTGCTATTTTCTTGGGTAAAGTTATTAATTATGTCTATGATTTGCTGTTTCATCCAATCATTCTTTAGTATGAAATTATTTAGTTCCCAATTTTTAAAATCTATTTTCCCCTGGCTTTTTATTGAATATAATTTTCATTGAATCATGATCTGAAAAGGGTGTATTTACTATTTCTGCCTTTCTGCATTTGAATTTGAGGTTTTCATGTCATAATGGTCAATTTTTGTATAGGTTCCATGAACTGCTGAGAAGAAAGTATACTCCTTTCTGTCTCCATTTAGTTTTCTTCAAAGATCTATCATATCTAATTTTTCTAGTATTCTATTTACCTCTTTGACTTCTTTCTTATTTATTTTATGGTTTGATTTATCTAATTCTGAGAGTGCAAGATTGAGATCTCCCACTATTATAGCTTGTAGCTCTCTTAATTTCTCTTTTAAGAATTTAGATGCTACACTACTTGGTGCATATATGTTTAATATTGATATTGCTTCATTATCTATGCTACCCTTTAGCAAAATATAGTGCCCTTCCTTATATCTTTTAATTAGATACATTTTTGTTTTTGATTGATCTGAGATCAGCATGGCTACCCCTGAGGCATAGTAGATTCTGCTCCAACCTTTTACAACTTTACTCTATATGTATCACCCTGCTTCAAGTATGTTTTCTGTAAACAACATATTGTAGGATTCTGGCTTTTAATCCAGTCTGCTATCTGCTTCCTCTTTATGGGGGAGTTTACCCCATTCATATTTATGATTAAGATTACCAATTCTGTGCAGTGAATAGAGCACCAGACTTGAATTCAGGAGGACCCGAGTTCAAATCTAGTCTCAGACACTTAACACTTCCTAGCTGTGTGACCCTGGGCAAGTCACTTAACCCCAGTCTCAGGGGAAAAAAAAAAAAAAAGATTACCAATTCTGTATTATTTGCCATCTTGTTAATCCCTGCTTATGCTTTTCTCCTTTCCTTCCCCCTTACTCTCCTCCCCAGTATTAAACTTGTGAGCACCACTTGTTTTTCACAGCCCTCCCTTTTTAGGATCCCTCCCCCCACCTTAGAATTCTTCCTTCTTTCTTACCCCTTTTTCTCACAATTTCTGTATTCCCTTCTGCTTAGCTTACTCCTTCCGTTTTCACTTTTCCCCTCCCACTTTTCAATGAGGTGGGAGAAATTTCTCCATCAATTGAATATGTCTAATATGTTTCTCTTTAAGCCAATTTTGACGAGAGTAAGATACACACTATGTTCATCCCCTTCCCTTCTTTCTCTCAGATATAATAGGTTTCCTTTGCCTCTTCATGAAATGTAGTACCCCCACTTTACCCTTTTTTTCTGGTACAATTTTCTTTCCACCTCTAGTTTCTAAGAACAAATTATACATGTGTTCTTTATGTATCTTTATAACAGAAATATAGTTCCCAAGATTTCTTTTTACCTTTTTAGGTTTCTCTTGAGTCCTATATTTGGAGAACAAATTTTTTGTTTAGTTCTGTTTTTTTCATCAGAAATAGATGAAATTCTCCTTTCATTGAATGAATCTTCTTCCCTGGGAAAAAAATGCTCATTTTTTATTTGCTCATAAGTTATTTTTGGCTACATACCTAGTTCCTTAGCCTTTCGGAACATCAGATTCCAAACCCTTTGATCCTTTAATGTGGATGCTTCTAGATCCTTAGTAATCCTTAGTATGGCTCCTCTATATTTGAATTGATTTTTTCTAGCAGCTTGTAGTATTTTTTTCTTTGGTCTGATAGTTCTGGAATTTAGCTACTATATTTCTTGGAGTTTTGATTTTAGGGTCCCTTTCAATAAATGATCAATGAATTCTTTCAATATCTATTTTACCCTCTGTTTCTATAACACCTGGGCAGTTCTCTTTGATAATTTCCTGGAAAATAGTGTCCAGGCTCTTTTTTTCATCATGTTTTTCAGGAAGTCCACTAATTCTCAGATTATCTCTCCTAGATCTATTTTCCAGGTCTGTTGTTTTCCCAATAAAGTATGTGACATTTTTTCCATTGTTTCATTTTTTTGGTTTTGTTTGACTGATTCTTGGTGTCTCCTTGAGTCATGAAATTCCATTTATTCAATTCTGATTTTTAATAATTTTCTTCACTCACTTTTAAAATTTCTTTTTCTAATTGTTCAATTGAATTTTTAAGTGAATTGTGAATTGTTTTGTTCTATGGAATTTTTTTTCCTTCACCAACTTTATTCTTTAGAGAGCTATTTTCTTTTTCTAATTCACTAATTCTATTTTTCAAGGATTTGATTTCTTTATCCACTCGATCTTTAAATGAGTGGGATGACTTATCCAGATCCTCTTGCCAAGCTCCCCTTTCTTTTCCCCATTTTTCTTCTAGCTCTCTTGTAAGAGCCTTTTTAATTTCTTCTATGAGAGTCTTATGTGGTGGGGATTAGATCATATCCCCCTTTGGGGATTCATCTGGAGACAATCTGTTTTTAGTCTCCTCAGGGTTTAAAGTCTGCTCTCTATCCATATAGAGGCTCTCTATTGTCAGAGTGTGCTTTAATTTTTTGCTCATTTTGTCAAAGAAGAATTAAAGAAAACTAACAAAAAAAAGCAAATGCAGAATGCTTTTTTTTTTTTTTTTTCTTGGGGGGGGTGGGGTGGAGCTGCATGATATTACCAAGCTTCCTCTACAAACTGCAGGGGCAGCAGTGAGGCACTAGCATGACAGCAATGGCTGTGCTATGTCTGAGCTCCAAGACTCTAAGAGTGCTGAGTCACTCTGGGTGGATGTGGCCAGGTCCTGAGACACTCTAGCTCTTTGGGGTTATAATCTTTACCCTGTGTTTATAGCTTCTCTGCTGATCTACTGGCTTGCTGCCAGGGCAAAGTATCCATACTGTGGATTCTTCCCGCAGAAACGGCTGATGTCACCCCCCCCCCTTCTGCTTTCAATCTGCATCTGATCTAATCATCCCAGCCCGTGAGCAAAAACAGACCTTTTCTGGCGAATTTCGAGGATATCTTCTGTTGGTAATGTATTCGTGGGTTTTTTCAGTCAAGCACTAATTCTGAGGCCTTGTCATGAAATAAAGTATTCTGAGAGCAAAAAAGAGCTTAGATAGATGTATGTGTCCCCTCTGCCATCTTGGCCAGAAGTCCCTGTCTTAATTAATTTTCAAAATTTCTTATGAGGTCTTATATGGCTTGTACCCAATTCTTATTTTTCTTTGAGGCTTTGCAAGTAGGAGTTTTGACTTTGTTATGGTCTTCTGAGTGTATATTTTGACTTTCCTTGTCATCATAGTAACTTTCTATGGTCAGAATATTTTTCTGTTCTTTGTTCATTTCCCTAGCCTTTTATTTGACTTTTAGCTCTTTGTTCAAATAGGGCTCTGTTTCCAGGATAGAGGCAGTGTCCCAAGCTTCATCAATTTTGTGTAGCTATTTTCAGAGATTCTTTTAGGGACCTAAAGTTCTTCCAAGGTTTCAATTCTTCCAAGACAGTATGGTGCAAGAAGTGAGTACTTCCTTCTTATACTTTCTTCTCTGTTTTTTGATCACTGCTCTCTCCTGATTCTCCTCCTACTTCTCTGAAAACTTATTCTCAGTCTCCTTTGATAAATATTAATCCAGGGTCACATCTGTTAAACTATTCAGATCTCCTAAGCCCTCTTCTCTTCTCCATCTATACTATCATGGTTGGTGATCTTACTAGCTCTCATGGATTCAATGATCATCTCTATGGATATGATTCTTGGATTTATTTGTTCAGCCCTAATGTTTCTCCTGACTCCCAGCCTCTCACAGTTTGAACTGGGAATCATATAGAAATCTTAACTTCAATAGATCCAAAGCTGAATTCATCCTGTTTCCACCAAAATCCTTCTCTAAACTTTTCTTCCACTATTATAGCAACTACTATCCTCCCAATCACATATGTCTTAAATTTTACACTGGACCCTTACTCCCTCATCTTTCCTATATCCAATCTCTTGCCAATTCCTGCTAAGGACATCATAATATTATCATATATGTTCCCTTTTTTTTTCTCAGATACTACCACCACTCCACTGAAATCTCTCCTCGCCTTATACCTGGACTATTGTAGTGATCCACTGGATATATACTTTACTTCAAGTCTCTCCTCATTCCAGATTATCCTCCATTTAGCTGTCAAACTGATTCTCCTAAAGAGTAGTACTAACAATGTCAATCCTCACAGCATTATCTCCAGTGGTTCCCTATTATATCCAAGATGAAATACAAAACTTTCTGAGTTTTAAGGCCCTTTATAATGTGTTCCTTTTTTACCTTTCCAAGTTTTATATACCTTACTTCTCACCACATGCTCTACATTCCAGTGACCAGACAGTCTTGCTGTATTCATAGATATCACTTTATCTACTAACTTCATTTTCAATGGTTGTAATTCATTCCTGTAATGTTCTCCCTCCTCATTTACATATCTGGATTTCTCAACATTTTAAGTTCTGAATATTGGACCCCAGAGCTGTGAACTGCAGCGCAACATGGAGAAATGACCATGAACATTTGACCAACAAGTGGTTGTGATTGCTAATCTATGGCCTGCTTTTATGCCAGCCCATGGGTGTCTTCTTCAGGACCTTCTGAAAAGTCAAAAAGGGTCTGTCAAGGTCTGCTCATTAGCCCATTTGTAAATCAATGGGATTCTGCATTTTGAGTCTACCCTCTAGAAAGTCAAAGGCTAGGTCTATCAGCTAATGAAATTCTGTATCTTTGGTCTGCTTTATCTGTGTTATCTGGGTATTAAGTGCTATAAAACTAAGGCCCTGGAGGAAGAGGGTGTCTCTGAGCATGAGAAAGATCTGAGGTCCACTTCCTTAGAGGGGGCCATGAACACTATAATAAAGTGCCAGGTTCAGATCTCTGTATCCATTTCTTTTATTTTAAGTTAGATAATTTCCAACCCCACATCTTCAAAAATAGTTTGTCAAAAGTTTTGTTAAAATTTAAATAATCTGTATTCATAGTATTCATCTCATCTACTAGTTCAGTAATCCTAAAAAAAAAAAAAGAAGTTAATCAATCTTGTCTTTTTCTTGATGAAGCCTTATTGGCTTATTATAATCACTGATTCTCTCTCTAGATGTTCACCAACCACTCCTTTAATGGTCTATTTTATAATTTTACAGATGTATAAGAGAGTAGATTGAATGATTTCTAAGATCTTTTCTGATTCTAAAACTCTATGAATTTATCACTGACAGAAGTAGTGGTGGAGATTCCTGATGATCTTAATAGAATTAAGGAATTGTCAATAATATAACATACCATGCTACAACTTTTAAAATTGGTAGGAATCCAAATTTTAAAAAAGTCCAACCATTCTGACAAATATCAGCAGGAAGTAGGGGATATGAATGAAAAAACTGAGAGTGGGAAGCAGTTCTGAAATTGATTTTGAAGATTAAAGTTCTATAATATTAAAGTTTATTCTTATTACATAAATGAGTATGCTTTAAAAACTTTAATCTTTACTTTTAATTTTATGAGTAATTGTCATAACATATGCTGCCTAACATTTCAAATTGGCTAATAACTATCTTCTCCATCATAGAAAATATGTCGATTACCAAAAGAAATCTTAGGGATTAATTATTTTAATGAAGAATGACCTACCCCTTTTTATTAGATCACTTTGTGAATTTGAATGGTGAAACTCACTGAATCATTACAAGTCTATACTCTTAATATGATTTAGTAGATAAATCATAGGGAGATGTTTGAGATATCTAGAGATTAAATGACTTCCGGAAGGTCACCCAGGTCTTTCTGGCTTCAAGCCCAGAATTTTATCAATGTCACTAAATTGACTCTATAATCATATAAATAAAATTAATAAGAATGGATTTTTATTTTATAGTATTTCTAATGTTTTTGAGGATCTAGCTATTTTATTTTCTAATATCTAGTATTTCTGGTAGTATTTTCTTGTATTCTAAGCTGTTTTTTCACATACACATACTAAATATATATATATATGTATATATATATATATATGTGTGTGTATATATATATGTATATATATATATATTATGAATATATATATTATGAATATATATATATATATATATATATATATATATATATATATATATATATATATATATATATATCCACAATTTAGATCCAGATGCTCTCCCTTTATCTCTCTCTCCCTTCTTCCTTTCTTCCATTTCTTTGTGTTATATTGAACATACTTTATACTTATTTATAAATGGGCATTTTTTATTCTTACAGAATATAAGCTCACAGAACCTAGGGACTTTTTATTTTTGCCTTTGGATTCCCATTGTTTTGTATTTAGTTGAACTGATTTGAAAATCTGATCTGATGGTGAAAGAGATCATCTAAGTGTCAATAAAGAATCTTGTTAAATGGATTATGTCCAGATAATCTAACTAAATTCCTTTTATAAGCTTGTAGAGATAATAATTTAATAAATAACAGATTTTGATTCTACCAAATCATTTGACAAAGAATCCCCTAAAACATTAATAAGTGAAATCAAAAAGGCTAAGATATAGGGATAATATGAATGATCCTGTTTTAAGGACATTAATAAATACATTTTGTAAGGTCCAAAAATGCAACAAAACTGTTACAAAAAGAAATGTCAAAGAATGAAAAACTTGAATTTTAATAGAATGGGCTATGTTGTAGCAATGGAAACTGTACAATTTTCAAATTCATATAAAAAAAGCAAGAAGTTACAAGTTAACAGCAATATTTCCAGGAATTTTGATGCCAGAAAAAGGGTAACTCAACAGCAAGAGGAATTCCAGGGACAATTTATTGCTAAAAACTGTCAGGGTAATTGATCTAATAGAAACAGAAAAACATGTTAGCCATGATTAAATGATTCTACTTAGAAATAATAAGTTAATTAAGAGACAATGTATGATTTGAACTGATTGGGCTTTGTGGCAGTGAGGAAGACTGACACAATTCTAAGATATTTCTATAAAGAAAGGGTTGTATGGGTTAAAAACCTTCAGAATCCCAATTCTAATCACATTTAGAATACTATGCACAGCAGCAGTCATTGACCTGCAAAAAACAGAGCATTCAGGTATTTGAGAAAATGTGCAAGAAGATAACAGAGCTTATTTGAGGAGGGCAGGGCCTTATAAGGGCAGGTTTTGAAAGCTAAATGTGTTAAGTCTTGAAGAGAGATGATGAGAGGTGATTTAATCATAGTTTATGAGTATCTGATGGGCTCACACAAAAGATCTAGGGCAAGACCTATTCATACTACCAGGAAAAGGAATAGTCAAAGCCATCAATTAAAGCTAGAGGAGGAGGAGATATTATCAAACTAGACCTTTAAAAAAAAAAAAATAGGGTCAATGATATGTGTGAGAGTAAGAGAGGATGAGGTAGGCTCCAAAAGTGTAAATGAGGTTTCAATAATGGCAAAACAGGCTTTGGTAAAGTGTTCCAATGAAAGGACCTCTTATCAAGTAATGTTCCTCTCCTTCTCTATTCTTTCTGGTACTAATCATCTGAACAGAAGTCAGGTATTAGCAGTGCTTATATGTTTCTGTGTATGAAGACATAAAAAATAAACAGGTACAGAAATAAAGCATCAGGAGAAAGAGAATATTAGTTTCATGGTTTTATAGGCAATTAATTATTGGAGGCTAAATGAGTAAATGACAAACTGTCAAAAAGAAACATGTTTCATCTACTATTGTTTTTTTTTTTTTTTCCCAATGTGAGCCAATTTTTCTCTCCCACCCCCTCCCCATTCACACTCACTCTTTCACATCAGTGACACTCTTTTCTCCCAAGACCTTAGTCATACCCAGAGGTGTGTTAACAACTAATGGGTCAAATAAACAAGAACAGCAAGAATAATCCAACTGCCACAGAACTCACTGAAAATAAGAGTGGAACAGAAATCAGTGCTTGACAGCAGCAACAAGAAGCAAGCTCCTTCCCTACTTGCCATCCTGCAACAGCTGCTAGTTTGTACATCATAATAACCGATTGTTTCTTTATTACTGCTGTTCCTACATATGTCTCTGAATGTATACCCTCCATCTTCAAAGCAGACAGCCTCAGTCACTGAGTTGCCAAAGTCACCACTTTGCTACAGCTATTAGTGCCATAGCAACATCTGACACTACTCCGGCTGTCATTGCTCCTGTTGGGTCTGCCAGTGCCATCCCTGTTACTCTTGGGTGCTTGACAGAGAGAGATTAAATTAAGGGAAGAGGAGAGAAATGATCCAGAATGTATTTTTGAACCTAGAGGTGAACTTTATCTTGAAATCATTCCCAATGCCAAAAAATAAAAAAAACAAACAGTCAAAGGATGCTGTTGGGTAACAGCACTTCTCAGAATCTGGGAAGGCGCACCTAGACACTTTAGATGGCAGGCACAAGCAAAGTCCAGATATGAAAAAGAGATCATGGGGCTGCCAAGGTCAGAAAAACAATCACTAGCCACATCCCTGCCAAAGACAGCTAAACAATTTACCCTGCCTGGAGTGAGTCTTGCCAGCTTGTCTGACAATAACTGACACAGAAAGCAGAACTGGGCCAAGAATTAGCATCGGTGTCTGGCAATATTTGTGACTCATGAAAAGAATGTGGCCACAGCTGTGTGCACACACTAAAGCACACACATTAGTAATGGAAATGAGTGATTAAGCCTGACTACCCTTCAAGCTATTCTCACTTCCAAAAGATCAGTGACACGCTTCAGGAATCTAGATACCATCTTACTATACTCCCCAAACAGCATCCTCCTCAAAAGCCATTATTGAGTATTCTTTAACTTTTAGTGTTACTCTGCTTTGTTCTCCTGAACAATGACGATTGGCAAATCAAATCTATTTTATTATTATCTCCTTATCATATTTTTGATGGGATTCAGACATAAATAGATTCAGGACAAGTTGATGCCCTATTATTACTTTTTAATTAATATTCTAATATTACAGGAGGATAAAATAACTGGTTTTTGTTATTCAAAAAATTACAAGCAAGTCAGTTCATCCTTTGTAGGCTTGCAGAAAGCACCCTTGGTTCCATTCTAGTGGCAGATAGGACCACAGAGGTGACATTCACCCTTTCCTGGTATCACATGATTTTTAATTCTTCTGCTTGATCTCTATTTTTTTGAAAAATTTTTTATTAAATGTAATTTGGAGATTATGAATATGGTAGCATCTATTCAAAATATCCTTAAATTTTGTGGATCAATATTATGTCTAGGCAATTATAAGCAATGGTTCAATCTGTGTTAATGCTCCAGTTTCAATACTGTATATTGATTAAATTCCCCAGGATATGTTAAGGTCTATATTTGCAAGCTGGGGATTTGCCATTTAGAAATCCATAGAAAATAGTGGGCTTCTGATGCATAATTTTAGCCATATCTTGCCAGCTATTAGGGGCTAAACTTTTATAACCTGCAATGAAATGTAGTTTTCATGGTTTCTTTGCATATTTTAACCATTTATCTAAAGATATACCTTTTTCAGTTATATTCAATGTGTTGAATAATGTATGCCTATTATTATTAGGTTCTTACTAAGTGCTAAGTCCGTACTTAACAATTCTCTAGTTCACACCTTTGGTTAAGGCCTTTAAGGGGAGTTTACCCCTTTGAACTTCTGAGGAGGAGTTTACATATGAAAAGTAGTTTAGACAACCTTTAAAAGGAGCAAGTTCATTAGTTGAAGTAATTTCCCCCCAGCCCCTTGAGTTCTTACACGCCCATTCTCTTGGAGGATAAAAGAAGACAACATTGAGCCTGGAGTGAGGCCTGGAGGAGGAGTCTGGATTGGGGAAGGACAAGAGCTGGAGGAGATTCAGAGCCAGGATTCAGGAAGAAGAAGAAGAGGCTGGCTGGAGGTTCCAGAAGCTTCCCAAGAAACCTGCACACAGAGAAAAGAGATCTCCTCCCAGAGAAGGATTACAACTGAAAGACGATCAGGACCTTTACATATTATCAACTGCTTGTTCCAAAAATATTTCTGCATATGTTATATTGACTTGTTTATTATATGTTTTGAGAATATCATTCCTCTTCCTATTGGGAAATATAAGCTTTTATCTTTAAAATAATGGGCTCTGTGCTTTGTTAATATATGGATTTTTGTGAAGGTACTTTCCAAATCTGTTATGATCTATTTAAAAGTTTTGAATGTACATATATTAAGACTAGTACCATTGTTGTTGATGATGATGATGAGTGCTACTACCAGTACCATCAATCACTGGAGGTATTCTTAAAGAAAATAAACTTTTAGGAGGCAGACTCAAGATGGTTAGAGTGAGAGGAAATATTTTTACCTGGTTCTCCCAGCACACCTTCTCCAGAACCTAGAAAATGCAACCGATTCTGATTGAAAAAGCCAAGAAGAAGTCACAGTGAGTTATTTTTCCAGTCTAGGACAACTTAGGAAGATAGAAAGAGAAGTCTGGGAACATTGGGGTAGGACTGACTAGTAGTACAGCCTGGGAGTAGCTGCAAGTAGGACCAAGATCATTCCAGTATCCAGGGACATAAAAGGAAATTGAGATAGAACACTAGGGCAAAAATCACTATAGTGTAAAATATATGCAAGTTTACTTGTCAAGCATATACACATAGGAACTACATGAACATGATTACAAAGCATTCCAAACAAAAATTGAATAATTAGAAAATCATTAATCATGTTTAGGTCAAGACAATATAAAAATTATATTATCTAAATTAATTTACTTATTCAATCACTGTCACATTGACTATAACTACCAAAGAATCACTTTATAGAGCTAGGAAAAAAATCTTTAAAAATTCATTTGGAAGAAAAAAAAGTCAAGAATATTAAAAGAGTTCACAGGGAAAAATGGGAAAGAAGGAAGCTTTGCCGTATTAAATCTCAAACTAGACTACAAAATTGTAACAATTGAAGCAATTTAAACCTGGATTTAAAAAAAAAAAAAAAAAAAAGGTTGATCAGTGTAACAGATTAGATACAAAATATATAGAAGCAAAGGAGTACAATAACGTGGGATTTGAAAAATTGAAAGATCCCAGCTACTGGGGCAAGAATTCATTGTCTGACAAAAACTGTGGGAATTCTGAAAAGGAGTCTGGCAGAAATCAGGCATACACCAACATCTGATGCCAACTATTGAGATAAGCTAATAAACATGGGTGTGTGATTCAGGCATAAAAGGTCATAAGCCAACTGGCAGAGCATTGACCAAACTATCTATCAATCAATCAGGACTACGGAAAGGGGAAGAGTTAGTGACCAAATAAGAAAGAGACTCAGAGGAAGTAGAATGAGTAATTTTGATTATATAAAATTAAAAAAGATTTTGCACAAATCAAACCAATTCAGTTAAAATTAGAAGAGAAGCAGGGAACTGGGGGAAAAAAGATCTTTGCAGGAAGTATCCCTGATCAAGGCCTCAGTTCTAAAGTAAAAAGGGAACTGAGTTAAATTTCCAAGGATCAGAGTGATCCCTCAATTGATAAATGATCAAAGAATACAAATAGGCAGGTTTCAAGGAAAGTAATCAAAGCTATCATAGTCATATGGGGAAAATACCCTAAATTACTAAAAATTAGAAAAGAACAAGTTAAAACAATTCTGAGTCAACACTTCTTATGAATCAGATTATCTGAAGTGGCAAAAAAGGAAAATGATAAATGTTGGAGCAAGTGTGGGAAAATGGACATACTAATGAACTAATTCATTAAAGGCAAAGCTGTGAACTAATCCAACCATTTTGGAAAACAATTTGTAATTCTGTCTCCAAAAGCTATTACACTAGAATATCTTTTGACCCAGGGATTCCCACTACTAAGTCTGTATTCTAAAGAGTTCAAAGCAAGAGGAAAAGGGCTCATACATGCAAAAATATTTGCAGCATCTCTTTTTGTGGAAAGAATTAGAAATTTATGCTCTTCAGTTGGGGAATAAATTAGCAAATTGGTATATAAATATGGCATAATACTATTGTGCTGTAAGACATTATGAAGAAAAAGATTTCAGAAAAATCTAGGAAGACTAATTTGAACTGATACAAAGTAAAGTAAGCAGAACCAATTTATATAGTAATAGTAATAAAATTAAGATAATCAATTTTAATTAATAATTTTGATTAACATAATGATCAAATACCATTCCAAAGAACTTATGAAATGTATAACATCTTCAAAAAAAGAAGTGATAAAATCAAGAATATTCATTGAGGCATGTTTTCTTCTTTTTTAATTTTTCTTTTTCTTTTTTCTTTTTTTTGGTGGGAAAGGGGAAGCAGGCAGGACATGGCTAATGTGGAAGTTTGTTTTGTATATCTATACATATTTGTAATGTGTCCTTTTGGTTTATTTTTTGCCTTCTTGGTGGGTTGGGGAAAAAAAGGGGAGCAAAAGAATTTAGAAATGAAAATAAAATAAAATTGAATTTTTAAAGAAAGAAAATAAACTTTCTGTTTCAATGTTGTCTTGTTTATAAATAATATAATCAAGGGTATGTATTCTTGTTAAAGCTGACTACATTTATTTAAAAAAAAAAAAGACCTTAATAGTTCATTACCAACAAGTAAGATCTTTTTTTTTCCCATTAGAATATCCCATTGAAATCTATGACTAATTACAAAAATATTCTTATAAGAACCAATTCACCAGTGAAGAAGAATATCCATTCTTCATAGGACAGACTTGAACATTTTTCTTTTTTTCTTTTCTTTTTTTTTTTTAACATTTTTCTTTAAGAAAATGCTCTTGTTAAAAGTCTTCTCATAATAGTTAAAGATCAGTATATCAAAAATCATAAAGATCAATGTATCATAAAATACAAAAATCCCATGGAATCTAAAACATTATTCAGTGCTTGCTATGTGCCTGGCACTGTGCTAAGGGCTAAGGATGTAAATAAAGGCAAAAATAGTTCCTACCTAAAACATTTAACAATCTAATAGGAAAGACAACATGCAAATTACTGTATAAATAAGCTACATACAGAATAAATTGGTGATAATCACAGAGGAGAAGCCCTAAGATTGGGAAGAACTTAGAAAAACTTCTTATAGAAAATGGAAATTTAATTGGATCCTTAAGGAATCTAAGAAACAAAGATGACAACAGAGAGAGGGAAATCTGCCAAGAGACTTTTGCAATTATCTTGAAGAAAAATGATGAAAATTTATACTCTCTAGAAATATAATTGAATTGGAGATGTATACTTTTTATGGACATAATATTTTGGAAAAGAAAAGACAATATAGCCTCTTAACTGGACTCCCAGACATCTTTCCAGCCCATTTTCCCCAGTTTCCAAACTGATATTCTTAAAATAAAAATGAAATAATTTCAGTTTATTCAATAAATTTCCAGTGACTCCTTCTTACCTCTATGATTAAATAAACTCGGTTTGGTGTTTAAAGTCATTCACAACCTAGATCCAACTTACCTCCCCAGCTTTGTTATATATTACTTTGCTTTATGGACTCTCCATTCCAGTTAAACTAGTCTTCTAACTTTCTCACACATGCAATTCCATTTCCCATCTCCAAGGCTTTGTATAAGCTGTTCCCCCTTGCTTGTTCCTCATTCATATATAATGCTAATTTTCTTTGAAGTTTTACTCAAATGCTATCTCCTACATGGAGTATTTTCTGTGTACCTTCAAGTTGCTAATATATTTTGGTTATGGGGTACAGTCAATACAAGAGGGGAGATAAATGTTGTGTGTGAGAAACAGCAAGTCAGTTTAATTGGACCATAGAGCGCCAGACAATGTGTAATATAGATATAAGGCTGGAAAGCAATTTGGGACAACTTAGGACAAAGCACTTGATGTATACTTTTCTGACCTCTGCTTGTAAACACTCTTAATGAAATGAGGGTCATCAAACAAGCCATTCTGCTGTTGAATAGTTCTAGTTATTTAAATGTGCTTTTATATACTCAGCCAAAATCTATATTTCCACAATTTTCATCAGTTGCTTCTCATGCTACTCTTTGAGTCAAAATAGTATAATCCCCATTTTATGACAATCCTTCATATATAAATCTAATTAAGAAATATCATTATTAGTTCCATTAGTTATTCCTTATGTGGCATAATTTTTTTAGTTTGAGCTTTAATATAGAATAGTAATAACACTAGTATTTAAGAACAGTGCCTGACACATAGTAGGTATTCCATAGTTATTGCCTGTTTATTTGCAACTTCTACACATTGTTTATACTTCTGCTTTCAGAGGAAAAGTGGGAAATTGCCTAAAAAGCTATATCTAAGCCACTTTAAACCATATGGCAAGGCAACAAGCATTTTTAGGCTCTTAATATAGGCCAGGCTAATGTCATCAATTGAGGGAAAACACTTTGTGCTGATTATCTATGAAAGGATCCAATAACCTTCCCTCTTCCCCCAGTCACAGTTAATGCAAACATACAAAAGCTATTCTTCAATGAACAATTGGTCTCTGAGTTATGAACAAAAGTTTTCAAAGAATTATAAACTTTTAACAATCACATGAAATTGTTCAAAATAATTATTAATAGAGAAATGTCGGTACAATTACGAGGTGAGGTTTTACCCTATACTCACAACATTGACAAGATTAGAAAAAGATAAGGAAGTCAGTGCTAGAGAGGCTAAGAAAGACAGTTATATTAATAAACTGTGGTTAAAGTATGGCTTGATCTAAAATTCTTTAATATGCTTAAACATATTTGAAAATATACTTTAAAAGTGACTAAAATGTCTGGCTTCAAGAAATGCAAATTAAGACAACTCTGAGATACTACAACATACCTGTCAGATTGGCTAGAATGACAGGGAAAGGTAATGCAGAATGTTGGAGGGGATGTGGGAAAACAGGGACACTGATACATTGTTGGTGGAATTGTGAATACATCCAGCCATTCTGGAGAGCAATTTGGAACTATGATCAAAAAGTTATCAAACTGTGCATACCCTTTGACCCAGAAGTATTGCTACTGGGCTTGTATCCCAAAGAGATCTTAAAGAAGGGAAAGGGACCTGTATGTGCAAGAATGTTTGTGGCAGCCCTCTTTGTGGTGGCCAGAAACTGGAAAATGAACGGATGCCCATCAATTGGAGAATGGCTGAATAAATTGTGGTATATGAATATTATGGATTAATATTGTTCTGTAAGAAATGACTAACAGGATGATTTCAGAAAGGCCTGGAGAGACTTACATGAACTGATCCTGAGTGAAATGAGCAGGACCAGGAGATCATTGTATACTTCAACAACAATACTATATGATGATCAATTCTGATGGACTTGGCCATATTCAACAATGAGATGAACCAAATCAGTTCCAATAGAGCAGTAATGAACTGAACCAGTTATGCCCAGCGAAAGAATTCTGGGAGATGACTATGAACCATTACATAGAATTCCCAATCCCTCTATTTTTGTCCACCTGCATTTTTTATTTCCTTCACAGGCTAATTGTACACTATTTCAAAGTCCGATTCTCCTTGTGCAGCAAAATAACTGTTTGGACATGTATACATATATTATATTTAACTTATACTTTAACATATGTAATATATATTGGTCAACCTGCCATCTGGGGGAGAGGGCTGGGGGAAGGAGGAGAAAAACTGGAACAAAAGGCTTGGCAATTGTCAGTGCTGTAAAATTACCCATGTATATATTTTGTAAATAAAAAGCCATAATATAAATAAATATTTAAAAAAATAAAATAAAATAAAATGTCTGGCCTCAAGGATCATGTTGCAATTATGTTTCCAAAGAAGGTTTGGAAAAAAAACAAATCAGAGAGGACCTATGTACATCAAATACTCATAGTAGCATTTTTTGTGGTAGCAAAGACTGAGAAACAAAATATAGGCCTATTCATTAGAGAATGACTCACTAAAATATTTGGTAGAAAAATATAATGGAATATTATGACTATATAAAATTGGAAAAGAAATAATGAACACAAACAATTCAGAGAAGCATTTAAATGAAAAAAAAATCCACATCAACTCTCTTAAGTACATGGTAATAACTCTATTAAACACTGGGATAGAAAAAGTGAGAGAGAACTTTTGCTTCTAAGTAGTTCACATTCTAACTGGAAGAGACAATGCATGAAGATAAGCTCTAATACAGAGTTAATGGCAAAGTCCAGAGATCTATTAGGTTGTATCAATGGGTCAGGCAACAGTATTTTGTGGCAGGGAGTGCATAAATGCAGAGCAGATGGTAAAGCTGGTGTTTCTTCATATAACCAGAAGGAATAGTTGGGGGCTTCACTCTCATCCTAGCAAAACAATATATATAATTGATTCTGAGCAGCTAGGAGTTCAGAGAAGGAGGTGAAGGGAGAAGATATAAATTGATGAAGAGTGAAATTAGGAAAACCAGGAAAAATATATACAATAATTGCAGAAATGTAAATGGAAAGATTAAAAAATTAATTTAAACTCTTTGTAATTTTAATGACTAAGCTTGATCCCATGGAAGAATTTAGAAAATACTTATCTACTTCTTGCAACATCTGCTCATTCATTGCTCCTAGTTTTACTTTCTGAAGACAAGTGGAACAATTACTGAAAGTGTTGTAACTAAACTACATTAAGCCACATAGCAAGGCAGTAAACATTTATTAAACTTGTGGAGATTTTGGTGACCTGGTTGATGGGTTGGTCATTTTTGCTTTACTATTTTTTTCTTTCTCTTTTATTCTTTGTAATAGGGAATAGCTCTAGGTGACAGCTAGATGGAGCAATGGATAGAACATCAGCCCTGAATTTAGGAGGATCCTAGTTCAAATTTGACCTCAGTTATAACACTTACTAGATTGTATAATCCTGAGAAAGTCACTTAACCCCAATTACTTCACCAAAAAAAAAAAAATCAGGTTAATAAGGCTTGTTGGGATGGAGAAGAAGGATGATTTTTAAAAAAGGACAAAACACAAATTAATTTAAAATAAAAAATATAGTATTCGAGTAAATGGAGGAAAGGAAAGGATTTTTAGATGAATTCAGTGATATCTCCAATGTCAAATTTGTCTCATTGTATTTTATATATGAGCATGTATATGTAGATATATGTACTCATGCCTGCATATATGTGTATATGCATATTTATGAGTGCATATACATCATTTAGCATGTTGATTCAACAAGCATTTATTTGCTACCCACATTTTCTGCATTTTTATAGACATCCAGGGTCATTGGTTACTATCACTATAGTATCATGCCTTTATTTTAAGTTTCTGACTGTTACCTGAATTTGCTTGTTAAATACATTTCCCACAAAAACTAGTACTATGTTGGATGCATAGTAAAAATTCAGTTTAAGACACTATTTGACTCTGAGTAAGTCACTTGATTTATATTTGCCTCAGTTTCCTCATCCATAAAATGGGGTAGTAATAATAATACTAACTTTTAAGGGTTGTTGTGAGGATCAAATGAAATACTATTTATAAAGTACTTAGTACAGTATCTGGGTACATGGTAAACACTATATGAATGTGAACTAATTTATCATTATTATTATTATTACTTGTTGACTTGGGGCTTGACAATATAATGCTCAAATTAAGAAATTATTCTAACACTATATATAGTTTGTAGTCAAGGCTATTTCTTCCTTTCTTTTAGTAATCAAGATTAAGAATAGCTTTTCAAAAATAGACTAATAGATAACAGAAAAACCATTGGGCTCGGAGCCACTTGTTCTGGTATTAATATTCCATTCCATTAAATTGCTTTTGAAAAAGAAACCTTCCTTCTGATCTCTTTATATGGTATAGATATGATCTTAATACCTAAATCAGGGTGAGACAAAACAGAGAAAGAAAATTATGAATTCCTTTTGTGCTTCAATGTCTTCATCCACAAAATATACTCTGAAAATAAAATAACTGCAAAATGCCCACTATCATATAGCCTCTCCAAAACTCTGTAAAGTAGATATAGTGTATATTATCTCTATTTACAAAAGAGGGAAATTTTTTTTGAAAATAAAATGATATTTGGCCTTATCTGGTCTCTAAGGTATTTCAAAGATGAACGAGTGCAGTTTTAAAATCACATCACATTCTTCAGGCCAGTTCCAATGGTCTTACGATGAAGAGAGTCATCTGCACCCAGAGAGAGAAGATTGTGGAAGGACTGAGTGTGGATCACAACTTAGTATTTTTATTCTTTTTGTTGTTTGCTTGTATTTTGTTTTCTTTTTTTTCCCTTTAGGATCTGATTTTCTTTGTGCAACATGATAATTGTGGAAATATGTATAGAAGAATTGCACATGTTTAACATATATTGCTATCTAGGGGAAGGATGAGAGGAAGGCAGAGAAAACACATGGTTTTGCAAGAGTGAATGTTAAAAATTATCTATGCATATGTTTTGAAAATAAAGAGCTTTAATAAATAAAAAAATAAAAAATAAAAATAAAATCACATCACATTCTAGTAACCTAGAATTACATATTTAACTACTCAAGTTCAAAAGAAACCAGGGATACACTTCTCTTCTGTTTTAATAATGAATTTCAAATCATTATCCTTAGAAGAGAAAACTGAAGCAAAATGAAGTATGTTTAGTTTAGCTATCTTATTAAGAGACCAATCTCTTGGTTTTTGTACCTCTACAAATATTGCTGTTTCCTGTGCTGTCCTTGCCTCCTACTGTGAGCATTCCTCCAAAACCAATTCTTTGGCTCTCTGCTTTCCATGATTTTACCTTTTTCTTGCTCATTTGCTCTCCTGACTTCAACAATTCTCTCTATGCTGTCTCTATGATTTCCATCCCAATTCATTCTGGCTCCAATCCTGTTTGTTCATCTGCCTAATCAACAATTCTAATTGAATAGCTTGCCATCATTTCAAATTCAATATGTCTAAAATGGAGCCGAACATTACTTTCCCAAACGGGATCTTCTTTGGGATAGAAAGTGCATTTTTGTTTTTCTTTGTATCCCAGGGGATACATTTAGCATAGTTCCTGGCATATAATAACAACAACACTAGTAACTAACATTTATATAGTACTTACTATGCACCAGGCACCATGCTTTACAATTATTATTTCATTTGTTCCTCAAGCTATTACCCTCATTCTATAGATAAGGATACTAATATTCTCAAGAGTTGGGAGGGACTTTAGGGATCCTTTAGCTCACCCCATGACTAAATTGAAAAAGTTCTCTTAAAATAGCCCTCGTGTATAGTTGTCCAGTGATGGGAAATTCATTTGAAGAATATTGGAGAATTCACTATTCCTTAAGTGAACCCATTCCATTCAATAGTGTTCACTGTTCAGAAGCTAATGCCAAGCTAAACTCTACCTGGTTGCAATTTCTACCAATTAATTCCTTTAATTCTACTCTCTGGATCCAAATAGACATAGTTCCTTTTCTATATGACCGTCCTTATTTATCATTCATATTCAACATACGTGCTGTGCTCTATTCTAGTCAGATCAGAGAAAATTCATTTCTACAAATATATTGTACTGGATTTCACTTTTGTAACTGTACACATTTTTTTTCTCTTACCTATACTGCTTTCCCCTTACCTAAATCCCATTCATGCTTCATGGCCCAAGTCAAAAGCTACCTCTTATAAGCAGCATTCTTGATCACTCTAACCTTTCCTTATCTCTCTCTCTCTCTCCTCTGAATTCCTTCAGCCAATAAAGGGATATATTCTATAACAACACAGAATTATCGCTTATATGAAATATAAAATGAATGTTGATATTAAATTGGTTATGGTTGTTTCATATGTAAGTTATGTAGCCCCAACAATATTATAAACTTCTTTAGGATAGAGATCCCATCTACTTTTTGTATTCTCTTGGTGCCTAGAACAGTTTTAAGCATATGGTAGCAAACGCTGGATGTTTGTGCTTTCTGCTCGTCCTTACAAATACCATTTTGTAATAGTATAGTTTCCTTTTCTTTTCTAACAACATAGTTTTTATTAAGCCTGATGCTCCTGAACATCAACTTAATTTTAAGTAGTATTTCTTAATCCATTTTTATCAATAGAAATTCCTAAATATCTTTAAAACTATTAACAAGCTATAGTTTTAATGATACAGCTTAGCTCTTGAGAAAAGTAAAGAAAATGCATCTTCCTTCATTGTAGAGATGGGTTCATAATATTGTATATTCTCTAAAATGTGGATGATATGTTAATTGGTTTTGCTGACTTTTAATTTTCATTTAAAAAATTTTTGTTACAAAGGAAAAGTTAGTGGGGAGGGGAGGGAAGATAGATAAATCTGGAAATAAAGTGAAATAAAAACAAGGCATTGAAAAATAATTTTTAAAAAATTATTAGTAATCTCAATAAACAATATCATTTGCCGTATCATGGTAATGTATACAGGATCATTTGCCAAATCATGGTAACCTATACAGGATGCTCTCTATATATACTGCCATTTCAGATTCTCATATAAAGAATTCTAAATGATGGTGAAAATCCAGGCAGGTTAACAGGAGAGAACCTAATCTGTTTCATGAGATCATATAGCTAAGAAAATCAACTGGCTCCCTGACAATTGATAAAGAAATAGTCAGTTTTATTCCATAGTAGAGATATGGCGGGTTTGATTTACCATGCTACTGTTACCTTTGTCCATTAGGGAAGAGTCAATTTATAACTATGTTGTCACTCATGCAAAGACTTATTCTGTATTATGCTTTATGCAATTATGCTACTTTGGAACTATGGATTTACCATAAGCCTAAAATCATCTTTCTCGCTCATTTATCCAACAGAATTAATATGCAAATCATTACATTTTTTTCATCATCCTTCAACCACTGGGTCCAAACTAGTTTTTTCAATTCATTAAGAATTTAGATATGATAGAATGATTATCTCTTTGAAATCTTAATATTGTTGTATTTGTTTATTTCTTTTCCTCTAGCTGTCTGATATACCTTACTTTTACTTTTCTTTGATAAGATTATGGGGAAAAATTGAGAAAACAATATTCTTATAAAGTTGGCTGCTTGTCATTAAAGAACTTATAACTGCTTTCAAGATAATTCTTTGGATGTATGTGAGTTTATTTATACATATTAATTATTTGTTCTATATGCATATAGAAGTACACATTGTGTGTATATGTGTGCATGCATATATGGACAGGCTTGTCTAAGTAGGGATATAGGAGAAGTAGGACCAATAGTAACAATTCTCAATAGTCAAAGTATTTTATTGCTGATAACAGAAATCTCACATTTTACCAACAAAAATTATCATCACAGGCTTTAAATACTGCTTCTTACCAAAAAAGAAAAAGAAAAAAAAAAGGAAGCACCCCAATGCAAAAACAATGAAAGGTTCATCTTACCTATAGAGATCCGTAATCAAACCTTCCATGTGACGAGAGCACAGGTTATTAAGGACTTGCTCATGCTGTCCAAACAAAGCGATGTAGTTGGACGTAGGAAATGGTTTTCTAGAAAGGCAGGTAATAGTTTCCACCATTTGATACTTATTAATGTGAATTCTAAAGTAATCTCCTGTTTTTGCTTTGCCTGTTATTATTTGTAAACCCTGGGTGGGGAAAAAGAAATAATATTTTTAAAAAACACCTAAGCTATGAGGACTTTTCCTAGAGTATATTTCAACTAGGGAGAGAGTACATGTTTTATTATTGCTGTTTCTATTAATAGCACTTGATATTGATTGGACAAACAGAAGATAACAGTGTATCAGAAATCCCATATTGCAACCTAATGGCTAAATGTTTCTCAGGGACCTTTAAAGCTGTAGTTACACTGTATTATATTTTTTAATTAGTTGCTAGGTTACAGACCAGTCTGTGTTACCAGAATACTACAAACCTAACATATTTAGCTAGGTTTGTTCAGTTATGAGAGGCAAATAGGTCTTTTCATCCTAAATTTTACATAATTCTTTTCAGAAAACAAGGGGGAAGCCTAACCCCCCCAAAAAAAATTAAATATATTTTAATTATGTTTTAGTTTATGTTTTAATTATGTTTAATTTAGTTTAATTAATTATGTTTAGTTTAGTTTAATTAGTTTTAGTTTAGTTTGGATGGGGGTTGGGATGCTTGTTTTGTTTTGTACATGGATTGACTTGTACTTCAATTTAATTCCATGCTATCGAAGTCCTTATATTCTAAATCACAATCTTGAAACTGTTTGAATATAGTATGGTTTAGGGGCAAGGGCTGAGCCTCCTTCAGTACCTTTCTAACTTTGAAATTTCAATGGCACCTTTTTTAATTAAGAAATTTGGTGAGGGTTAAATTTTTTTTTTTTTTTTTTTTGGCATACAGAAGTCCAACACAGGGAGTCATAGCTGAAGCTGTAATGTGTTCAGGACTTATAAAGAGGTTTTTAAAAGATCTGAGACCAAACTTTAATAGGGAGTGGAACCCAGAAATTGTTCTCTCATAGCAGCATTCATCCATTAATAAATGAGCATTTATTAAGCATCTACTATATACCGCGTACTATTTTAAACAATAGGGTTACTGAAAGGTAAAAGAGAGGCCCTGACCTCAAGAGCTTATAATCTAACAGGAGCATTGTACAAACAAGCAACCCACAGAGTAAATAGGAAATAATAAACAGAGGAAAGCACTAGAATTAAGAAGGCTTCTGAAAGTCTCTCTGTGGAAGATGGAATTTTACTTGGACCATGAAAGAAGCCAGGGAAGCCAGGAAGCAGAGAGGAAGGAGAGATTCTAGCGATGGAGAACAGCCAGAGAATGCCTAGTGCAGAAATGGAGTGTCTTGTTCATAAAACAATAGCAAGAAAATCGGTGTCCCTGGGTCAGTTTGAGGTGGGGGCAGGGGGTGTAAGACTGGCAAGAACAGGAAGGGCTTTGAATGCTAATGCATTTGATCTTGGAGGGGCTAGGGAGCCACAGAGTTTATTGAGTAGATAATGACACAGTTGGACTGATGTTTTAGGAAAATCACTTTGCTGGCTGATTGGAGGATAAATTGAAGTGCAGAGAGACTTGAAGTGGATAGCCTACCAGCAGACTATGGCAATAATCCAGATAAGGGTCTGCTCCATGCTCTGGTGTCAGAGGAAGAAGAGGGAATGCTGAAGAGATGTTGCAAAGATGGAACCAACAGGCTTTGGGAACAAATTGGATGTGGGAGAGATAGTGAGAAATCTAGGATGACTGCAAGCCTGGAGGACTGGGGAGATGGTGTTGCCCTCTATCTTGATAGAGAAGATAGGAGGGGGAGAAAGGTTTAGGAGGGAAAGAGCGAGTTTAATTTTGTACAGTTTAAAAGCATTTGATGACCTGGTTACATAAAGTCCTTTCATACTTTATTTGATGAAGAGATCCATGATTTTTCCCCCTTAAATAGTTTGTAACTATGTTTCTTGCCCATAGGGTCAGTTCCTGGAACATGGTAGGTTCTTTTAAAAAGTTGAATATGGTGACATTTACCTATAATCATTGCCAAAGGGGAGACTGAGATTGGTCGATGGATTGAGTTCAGGAGTTGTGAGTGTGAATTGATATACTAATTAGGTATTCACACTAAGTGTGGAACTACTAAGTGGGAGGAGTAAGGGGCTACTGGGCTTCCTTTTAGAAAATCACCCCAGGTCAGAAATGGAATAGATTAGAGCTCTTGTGCCAATCCATAATATGAGAGGGTCCATGAATGGCCACTGTATTTCCTGACTATACAAGGTAGGGATACCCAGTCTCAAAAAAAGTTTGTTGAATGAATAAACTAAAATTCAAGATTTTGATTAAGTATTGGTTTAAATGTTTTGTTCTAGTTAAGAAAAATATTCTTATTATTTTTCCTACAGTTTCTCTAGTTTTGCCAAAATGTCTAAATTAATCAATTGAAGTTAAACACTACTATATACAAGATTTGATATTAAAAATAATTTCAGCCTCCTTAATCATGATGATGGTCCAATTTTAAATTTAATGGTATCCAAGGCAGAATTTGTTGTGACACATTGTTTCATTCCATGATGCTGAAGCCAACCAAGCATGTGGACTAGAATTTGTAAATTAGTTCATTATGTAGGCTATTTGGGGGATCCTTTTCTTTCTTTTATCATGTTATCTCACAAAGAGTTCATGAATTATTAAACTATTTTGTCATGTATAACATTTAAGAGGTCTTGTAAAAAGTCTAGTAAAATTTTTGTGGATTGCATATTATTAATGAAATTAGTAATAAAGTAAATCTAAGATTACATTATTCAATATACTGTACAGTTGGTCAACTGGCTGTCTTTAGGAGATACCCTCATCATCTTGGCAGCAATTTTACAAAAATGTAGCCAGTGCCAAAAGGATGCCATGGAATGAGTCTACATTTTTACTCAGAGGATAAAATAGAAAAATCTGGGGAGATCTTTTTCACTAATTAAAAGGAGGCCCACCTGGCAAAACATTCAATTAAAACCAGAGTTCATATTCAAATGCTAGACAAAATAATTTATGTGTGTTTCATTTGTACTACAATTCTCATTATCTATTTTTTTTGGCTCTTCTAATCATGACAGACAATGGTTTGTATATCAGGGGCCAGAATCTGAAATTTTACACAAAGACTTCTAGATGAAGCAGAGAATTGGAAATTTTAAGTTACACAGGATTTATAGATCATTGTGTACAATTCCCCCACTCTGCAGATGGCAAGATCAACCTCCTAAGAACTGAAGAGACATCTACGACAAGGATGACCTTTTACTTGCTGTTCCCTAGCATAGCGTGTTTGTCCCCTAGGCCTGAATTGCTCTCCTCATTTCTTTCTCTTGGAGCTTCCAGCTCTCTTCAAAGCTTGCTTCCCTGGGCGTTGTCTGATTTCACAAGGTCTTCATTTCCTTCTCTGCTTCATATCCCGGATAGACTGTGCAACATCATGGATCTGACTGATGAATGTGGTGAGGGGATGCTAAATAGGCAAGTTTGCATGCATGGTAGTGTGTGTGAAGGGAACCAATGTGTAATAAGCTTGGACATGTAGGTGGGAATTAGGCAATAAGGGAATTTAAATGCCAGAGGAAGAAGCTTGTATTTTATCCCTTAGGCAACAGGGAGCCACTGGAATCTATTGATTGGGAGAGCAGCAAGATTAGACCCATGCTTTAGAATTATTACTTTGGTAGCTGAGTCATGTACTGGAGTTAGAAAAGGCTTGAGGCAAAGAGGCCAGTTAAAGACTGTAATAGTCCAAGTGAGGGGTGCTGAGGGTCTTAATTAGGGTGACTACGTGTGTGAATAGAATTTGCTAAATGTCAGGCACTTAAAAAATTATCTTATTTGGTTCTCGCAGATCTTACAAGACAGGAGGCTCTATTATTGTCTCCATTTTACAGTTGAGGAAATTGAGGCAAGTTTAAGTGACTTGCCCAATGTGTCTGATGATGAGACAAACTCAGATCTTCCTGATTCCAGACCTAGTGCTTTTATTCACTGTGCCACTGAGCTGCTACTAGAATAGAGATAAATATAGTTGTGGGGAGAGGGACAGGGAGAAAGGTGGGGAGAGAGGGAGGGAGAGGAAGTGAGAGGAGAGAAAGAGAGAGGGGGGAGAGGTGATGAGGTAATAGGGAACCTCAAAATAATGAGGTAACTTGAACCAAATCATGAGGTAACATGATGAGGTAAATACATAATAATAATGTATATACCTCAATAGAATTAATTAAGATCTAGTGGAAGGATTCGGGGTACAGGGGAGTCACATGGAGCTCCCCTGAAACCCCCTAGGATTCGGCGCAAGGATACAAAGTTAAATCAGGTCTAGTGGTGGTGAGAGTCCCCTGTAAATGAATTTACAGGCCGAAAACCTAGATGGGTAAAAAGATATTTATTGCCAGATTTGTAAGCAAGGTTGAGGTCTGGTTAGTAAAAGGCATTAGATAGAGGAAGATAAACGCCAAAAGAGGCGGCGGGGACAGAGAATCTCTGATGCAAGCATCCTAGTTGGCATCTTTCAAATCTCTGACCAAATATGATTCTAGCTTTGCTCTTTTTATCTGCTTGAAGAAGCAATGGGAGGACCTCAGGTTAATTCCTTGACGGCCAGATTTTTGGCGGGCTTTATCCAAGCCAGCTCAGATCCCAAACTAGTTTGACCAGATCTTGTATCAAAGGTAGATCAGACAAGGAAGCTTAAAGGGGCTACGCTTGCAACAGAGGGAGGAAGGAAGAGGAAGAGGGAGAGGGAGAGAGGTGGAGGGAGGGAAGGAGGGAAGAGGAGAGAGACAGAAGGGAAGGGAGAGGAAGAGGGAGATGGAAAGGACGGGAGAGAGGGAGGGAGAGAGGGAGGGAGGGAGAGAAAGAGGAAGGGAAGGAGGGAGAAAGAGAGGAAGAAGGAGAGGAAGTGGGAATTAAGGGGCTAGGACTGTAAGGACTTGACAATTAATTTCATTTTCGAGGTAAGAGAAGATATACATAGTAGGAACTTCAAAAATACCTTGTTTATTGATGATGTTGTCAGTTGATTAACTGACAGCATGTGAGGGACTGATTCAGGGCTTATGGAGTTTGTTGGATTATCCTAAACATTTTTGGTTGTTGCTATTTTTATACATTGCCCTTATAAATATAGAAAGATACTTATCTATACTTATCTTCACTTGTAAGATTTTTCAAAAGTACTCAACTAATCAATATTTTTTTGGTCCTAATTCGCTCAAAATTTCAGGCTATTAAATTGTTGGAATGTGTCATGATCTGTTGACTTTAATGTTATTCACTTGTTCTGCTTTAACATAATGATAGTTTTTCATTTTCATGAAAATTATGCCCTGGGCCTCATCTCAATGACACATAGCACAAAATCATATATCACAATATAGCCATATTAAATAGGGATTATTATTATTAGGCTCTAATGCTCACCTCAAGTGGACATAAATTATTGTTCGATATAATCCCCAGTGGCTTCTATTTGCCAAAAGTCACACCAGAGAAATCTTAGTAGATTAAGAATGTTGTTGGGGATTTCTAGGCTCTACATTCTAGCTATATTAGACTCAATATAACATGTCTGCAGTGTTTCTGTAAATGTCACTTTTTTTTTTTTGAGCTAAAATTATTCTTTATTCACTAAATGCTTGCATTCTCTTTTTTTTATTTGGAATTTTTTTCTCATTATATATGCATGAGTAATTTTTAAATAATATTATCCCTTGTATTCATTTTTCCAAATTATCCCCCCCCTCCATTCCTTCCCCCCCATAACAGGCAATCCCATACATTTTACATGTGTTACAATAAAACCTAGATACAATATATGTGTGTAAATACCATTTTCTTGTTGCACATTAAGTATTAGATTCCGAAGGTATAAGTAACCTGGGTAGATAGACAGTAGTGCTAACAATTTACATTCACTTCCCAGTGTTCCTTCTCTAGGTGTAGTTATTTCTGTCCATCATTGATCAACTGGAAGTGAGTTGGATCTTCTTTATGTTGAAGATATCCACTTCCATCAGAATATATCTTCATACAGCATTGAAGTGTACAGCGATCTTCTGGTTCTATTCATTTCACTCAGCATCAGTTGATGTAAGTCTCTCCAAGCCTCTCTGTATTCCTCCTGCTGGTCATTTCTTACAGAACAATAATATTCCATAACCTTCATATACCATAATTTACCCAGCCATTCTCCAATTGATGGGCATCCATTCAACTTCCAGTTTCTAGCCACTACAAAAAGGGCTGCCACAAACATTTTGGCACATACAGGTCCCTTTCCCTTCTTTAGTAGTTCCTTGGGGTATAAGCCCAGTAGTTGTACGGCTGGGTCAAAGGGTATGCACAGTTTGATAACTTTTTGGGCATAGTTCCAAATTGCTCTCCAGAATGGCTGGATTCTTTCACAACTCCACCAACAATGTATCAGTGTCCTAGTTTTCCCACATCCCCTCCAACATTCATAAATGTCACTTTTCTTGTCAGTGAACCAAAAATCTATCTTAAAACAATTTTTTTATAAAGCTGTTTTCCTTTAAATTAAGTGGTGTGTGGTATAACCAAGGAATAATCAGTAAAAGTACTTACAAAGTCAGCTTGAGCAATCTGGACGTCCAAAGGAGTAGGAATCATTGGTTTGGCAACATGCAAGTAATAATATGGTCCAGGAAGAAGACCACCTAATAGAATGGAAATAATTTTACATTTAGAAATTATTGTTAATGGAATATATCTTTATTTTCTTTATGGTACAAATGAAGAAAGATATGTATCCTGTTTCTTGGTAATAATAGCAATAACTTATTTATATAGAACTTGTTTATATTAGTTTAGCACTTCAATTATTTTCATTTTTTCCTACTTCAACTGATCTGTATTACCCTATGAAGGAGTTAGGACAGCCGTGGGGTAAAAATGATAGTCAAAAGCAGTGAAGTTATAGAGGAATCCTGATAGTGTGGGTTTGCCAAGTAACTACAGAAGTGGCTAATGAAGAGCTTTGTATAAATATGTGCATAGGAAGAATGGGAGAGTACCTGAGGCTGCTGGTAGCTCAGTGGATAGCGCCTTGGGCCTATAATCAGGAAGACCCAAATTCAAAAATAATCTCAGAAGTCCCTGGGCAAATCACTCCTATTCCCTGACAAAATGGATCCACTGAAGAAAAAATTGCAAACATTTGGAGATCTTAGCCAAGAAAATGCTAAATAGGCTCATAAAGGTTGGGACCTGACTGAAATGCCCAGGTCATGGCAGACATGAGGCTAAATAATAATAAGAAAAATTAGCATTTACATAGCACTTTTTAGTTTTACAAAACACTTTATAGCTATCTTATTTGATACTTAATCCTGGAAGGTAGGTACAATTATCACCCCATCTTACAATTGAAGAAACTGAGGTAGAAAGAAGTTATTAAGTGACTTGCTCCATCAGGATCATCAATATTTGAAGCAGGATTTGAACTCAGATCCTTCTTATTCCATACTTAATCCTGGAAGGTAGGTACTATTATCACCCCCATTTTACAGTTGAAGAAACTGAGGTAGAAAGGAGTTAAGTGACTTGCCCCATCAGGATCATCAATATTTGAAGCAGTATTTGAATTCAGATCCTTCTGTTTCTAGATATAGCCCTTTATCTCCTGCACCATCCAACTGCCCAGGACCAATCAGCTCTTGAATTTGCCTCATCTACCCCACCCAATTCAAGCTCTTGATTACTCACCTTGGCTAGAGCCAAATTCCCTTGACATTTAGTAAGCTATCATTTTACAAACCTTTAATTTTAGCTCCTTTATAGATAGGAATAAGTCTATCCAGGTCCCCTGGTGGCTCAATTACTGGCTCCAGAGTTGGATCAAAGAGATTCAGCATGGTAGCAGCAAGCTGGAAGCCAACTTCTTTTGAACTGAAGCTACTATGTGTCCACTCATTTGCATAATATCTATTGGAGAACTTGGTGAGAGGACCTGCAGCTCGGATGGTTATATCATTTGTATGAAAAGTGGTATCAATTACAAGTCTTCCATCATACACAAGACATGAATCATTAAGTGCTTTGAAAGTCTCATAATCCACATTCTTTTCATAAAAGCTGAAGAAGGCCTAAAAATGAAAATTCACATTTGTATTCAGTCAAATTCATTTTATATTTTCATATTTTAGATCACACAAAGCCTAGACATCTTAAAGATATTTTATAATCTTTGGCTTAGAGGAAAAAATGCAGAATATTACTAATATTTGGGGAAAGGGTTATATTGTAGCAATGCTTTTTAATTTTTTTCCCTATTAAAACCTATTATGCCTCTTTTACTCTCATATTTTTGTGACAGAGAGGAAGGGAAAAACTGGACCACACAGTGAATAGAGACCACGGCCCAAAGGAAGAGCTGAGTTCACAGATGGCCTCAGATACCTACCACTATGTAACTCTGGACAAGTCACTTAGTCCCTGTTTGCTTCAGTTTCCTCAACTATAAAATTCAGATAATCATAGTACCCACTTCCCAGAGTTGTTGTGAAGATCAAATAAAATAATATTTGCTACACTTAAGTAGCACACTGGCTGGGTACATAAAAGGTACTCAGTTAATAAATGTTAGCATTAATTTTTATTAATAAATATGGGTAACAAAACAAAAGACATTAATAAAAGCCTATTTTAAGAGAATTCAGTCAACAAGCATTTTTTTCTATAATGTGCCAAGCACTGCTCTAAGTATTGGGATACAAAGAAGGGCAAAAACAATGGCTCACAGTACAAGACAACATACAAATGACTACATACAAATAAGATACAGTCAGGATAAATTGGGGTTAATAGACAGAGGGACAACAATTTCATTGAGGAGGGATTAAAAAAGGCTTCTGGAGAAAGTGGAATTTTTTCTGAAACATGAAGGAAACCAGGAGGTGAAGATGAAGAAGGTGAGAAGCCCATTGTTTCTGTGGAACAACAGAGAACAAATCTCATCCCTCTTCTATATGATAACTTTTCAGATACTTGAATACTTTTTAATGATTCTCTCTCAATCTTTTACTTTATAGGTATCATCCCCATCATCATAATTATCATCACTACTATTGCTACCACTATCATCATCGTCTTCATAGCTAGCATTTACATGGTGTTTTAAAGGTTTCAAAATGCTATACAAATATTATTTCATATACCTGTGGTTGCTTCAAACATTTCTCATATGATGTGACTGTATATTATAGGAGGGCAAGTAATAGATTTAAATTAAACTCTGAATCTTCCCCAGAATCTCTGCATACAGAAAAACCTGAATAAATATTGAATTCTGCTGTTGAGAACTAAATAAATGTGAAATATTGATTTTGACATAAGTGGGTTGTAAGAAATTCGGTTTTACACACATATATTGTATTAAGGATATACTGAAACACATATAATATGGGGTCCTCTGGAAAGGGATTTAGGACCTAGGATAGATTAGAAATCATCCCTCTCACTTGAAAAACCAAAACAATTTGGCTTGGTACCTACACCAAGGAGATACTAAAAGATTAGAGTATTTCACCCTCTCCTTTTCTACTAGCAATCTTCCTCTGCTTCGAGCTTACACTGATAGGGGTCATGTAGAATGGGAACTATTGTTGAGAACTGAGAACTTACATGACTTGTCCAGAGTCACCCAGCCATATACCAGGATTTACCATTTGGTCTTCCAATTTTAAGGCCAGTTTTTGTCCATTATATGAAACTACCTATACCTCAGTTAGTAACCCAGTGGGGGAAAAAATGAAATTAATGGGTGGCAAATAAAGCTGAACAAATAATTAATTGAAAACTGGAATTTTTTATTCATTACTATTTAGGCCTTTAATTCTCTTTTAACAATGCTTAGTAAATCCATTCACACAATAATATCATTTCTATTTTTCTCTGCTTTTATTCATCTAATGCTCTTCATTATGCTTCTGGCCACATTTCATGGATTTTCATAGATTTATGTCTTATTGTCACAAAGTATCACCACTTCTATTATGTTTGTTTTTTCTAAATAAGCTATATTTTCCACTGTCATATTTCAATTGATCCAAATACACCAAATCTATATGGCTATAGGGAATCTATTTGTCCCTCCCTTGGCTCTTTTTGATACTGCAATGACATCACTGGTATCTACAACCCAACCATGGTTACTGTTTGCTTTTGTCATATGGGCAGCACACCTGAAAATAATAGCACATTCCCCATAATCAGCCATGCATCTCCGTATTCCTCAGCAAGAGACCCAACTGCCTCTATATACCACTTTTTCCCTGGGGCTAGTAAAAGGATTCATTGTGTCTACCAGCATCAATAAATTTTCCTTATTGTTCCATAGAAGAGAGAATGCAGTTGCTACTTCCTAAGGTCCAGATTCACCTTCTAAAAGTAGAGCTTTGTACAGATTTTCTTTGCTTTCATTTCCTTATGTATCAAGCTCTTTCACTGGCCAGTGTCTTCCTAGGGATTCAATTTTCCTTTGCCTCCAGAGAGGAAGCATATTTTTTTGTTTAATAATAACCCTTTTAAGACTATTTCCTTTTTTCTAAAAAGCCTGAATGAAGAAAAGCTACCCTACAGTCTTTTTTTCTTCTTCAGTGAAGTGGAGCAACACACATTTATAGTACACAACATTGGTGACAAGCTCAGGTAGGAAGACAAAGTAGATAGCATCAATCCATCATTAGTAGAACAGTTCCATTCATAGCTAGAGTTCCTGGGTATCAAAATCTATTCTAGTCTTTTGTGTCATGATGACTGCTTCCCAACTTAGAAATTTCCTCCTAGTTGCTATCACTAATTTTTGATTGACTCCTTGGGGGTATAAAATGGCTGTAGTCATCCACTAAATTTACTAATCTGATAGATCACATATCAGAAACTCTTCTCAATCACTTCTTCAAATCCTATTTGTCCTTCCTGATTTGCCCTTCCTGATTACTGTGGGTATCTGATTGTGAATGGAAGAGAAGGCTGCTCCTTAATAGTGGCCTGACTTACTGTATATCCCTCCTGTCTAGCTTCTGTTAAAGTGCTGGATGTTAGCTCTGTATAATTTTTGAGCTTGTAGGTTTGAAGTCAGGCTATTATAAACTCATGAAAAGAAGTCCTTTAACAATTTGCTTAACAAAAGCATCAAGAAAGTGTTTGTTTTTTTCCTTCTCTTTACCTCATGAAGGTGAATATAGAACTTTGAAACAAGAAAGGAGGAAATTGGGCAAAACAAAAGTTTTATTTAAAGGTAGATTATAAAACAGAAAAATATTAAAGTATTTTTAAAAAGTTAATAATAAAGTTAAAGAAAATCTTTTTCAAAAAACTAACAAAAATCAAACTCTTTCATTGTGTCCATACAAATCAGACTTTCAGAATGGCTGCAATCTTAATGTTAAGACAGAGAAATACTGCAGAGATAACTACTTACGGCACACTGTATTTTAAAAGGTTTTGTTGGTGTAGTAAAGGAAGCACATGTTATGGGATCAGGGTCTTCACCATCATTCCATTGTGCAAGAATAGCCTCAGAATAATGAGACACGTTGGCTTCCAGCAAAGCTTCATCGATGGCATTTTCTACCTCATAGTTGTTAATGCAAGTAATATTAGAATTGAGTGGAGGCTGTACCATGTGTATCCTATCACCACTAATTCCAAGATATAAGAGGGTTTCAATAGTGGTGTAAACGTCAATTGTATTCCCATAGATGATGACATTCCCTAGGAAAAAAGGGGGGGGGGAAATCCAAGACATACAATAAAAACCTTATTAGTGTAACTCAAATGATAATAATACAGAATTGCTCTCTTTGACCCCTGATTTCTCTGATGCTCTGAAGCAAACAATGTTACCTAGCAACAGGGACTAAGATAATTTAGTGAAGAGTCTGTATAAAACATCTCACAAAGTAGACAAGTACTTTTAACACAGAAGTAGGACATTCATTTATGTTCCAATAATTTAAAATTTTGAAATTATTCTGCTGGAAACTCTCTAGTATAAAAACCTTTTATCTTGTTTTTTTTTTCTGTATTTGCTGCACTTACTAGACAAACAGAATTATTAAAGTTATAGCATACAGATTTTTCCTACAAAATGCAAAAACAATAGTTCAGAATATGATTCACTAAAGTGTTGAGCTGCACATGGTCATATTGATTTTTGGTTGACTAAAATAAATGAATTAGGGAGAGATACTTTGGAACAGAAGTCCTGAATATTTTATTATTCAGTGGAAGATTTCAGAGAAATTCAAATTCGGGTGATAGGAATGAAAAGGCTTAAGACAACACAAATGACTTAGTACTTTAGATGAAGAATAAAATATCTCAAGATAGTCTGCAAATATTTTAATATGACAGGCCTTTTGAGATTAGCAACTCTAGTATTCCTGTTAGGTTTTTAAAAAAATTCTAAAGTAATACATAATTAACTTTGCTTATTTCATTATATTTCATCAAAAGAAGTTTAAATTGTGATTGTTTGAGACTGACAAATAGGTAACTTTATATTGTAAAGAAGCAGGAAGTGTTTTCATTTCAACTAAGTTGTAGTACTTTTTTTATCTTTCAACAAAATACCTGTTTTTATACTTAACTTTTCTACCCATCCACTTGTTTGATTAATTTAATTTAATTAATGTTAGCAGTTTTCCAAGTTTGAATAAACAGTTGATGTCTATATTCAGTCTGATACATTCAGGCTTGATAAATTATTCAAGCAAGCTGTTGTAAGGTGCAAGGGTCCTTGTTGCTTTAGTAGGGGCCTAAAAAGAGTCAGAACCCTTAACAGCTAACAGCTGCAGGCTCCTCCATGAAATATGAGTGAAGACCAGTGCTATTTCTTGATCTTTCCCGCCATCTGTCCTCTTTCTCTGGAAGGCAAAAACATGAATGTATTTTATGCACAAACTGCAGTAATATCCATCCACGGAGGAAATGCCCCTATTGAGAACTAATTGTGATTTATGGCACTATTTGTTTGGCCCATGAATACTTTTCCTTGAAGATTTTTTTTGGGAATCTTATAGTGGGGTGTGTGGATACCCCAAATATAAATGTAACTTAAATTTTTCTTTAATTTAATCTTTTAGAACATACAAACTAAAGTTTGAATTATATCAAAAGAAGATTATAAGTCCCATAAACTCAGAATTAAGAGAATCTTAGGTGACTTTATACTACCTTTTTACAGTGTATAGTTTAAATAGAAGGTTCTATTACATAATTTTGGAACAGCAATGTAGTGTTGTTGGTGTTTGGGAAGCATTTATAAGGAGAAATTGAGGCAAGATAGAGATTTGAAAGTTTTTAATATTTTATTTGGATTTCTGAGAGGGAAAGATTGTCTGAGGCCAAAAGAAACCGTTTTTGATCCCAGGGCTAAAAGAGACTTTCGTCTCAAAGAATCCAGCAGTGAATGTGAGTTCTCAGTGACATATAAATGGCTCTAAGCTCTAAGCTTGTCTTAGATAGACAAAGGCAGGGGGGTGGAGTCCAAACTCTGGTGAGAGGGAATCTCCAGGCAGGAACCATCAATCCGGTTCTGACAGGTTGGGGGTAGGACCATAAATTCTTATTGGGGAGTTAAGGGGGTAGTCAAACTAGAGCCAGGAAGTCTGAAGAGATAGAGGCAGACGGCTAATTAGATATCTGAGAGAGGACATGTGGAGTTTTATTTTTTGGAATGTCAGAACATCACAGCCCTAATTACACCAGTCCTAATGATTAGCAAAGCAGGGTTGCAATCAGGGGGATTGAGGCAGAACACTTCAAGGAAGTGAGGCAGAACAATTCTGGAAGTGAGGCAGGACAATTTAGGGAAACTAAGGCAGGACAATAAAAGGGAACTGTGGCACAACACTATCACAAATATTCAGCCGCTAACTTTTTTTTTTAGATGTAACTTTAGGGATATACTTAAGTTTTCATTGGAACAACTTTATTTTCCTTCTTCATCCATATGTAAATAATACCTCTGGTGGTAATGAATATACATACATATATATATATATATGTATGTATATATATATGTATGTATAACTAAATACCTATATAAAATTAATACATATATATAGATATAAAACAATATATTATTTATATAAAAATAAATAACTATGTAAAACTATATGTATGTTATGTATGTATAACTAAATACCTATATAAAATTAATACATATATATAGATATAAAACAATATATTATTTATATAAAAATAACTATGTAAAACTATACATTTTTCTGTTATATTTATATTTATCATTAATAAGATTACATCATAATTTCCCCTAAAGGGCTATTATGATTTTTCATTGTAGCATGTAAAAATTTGGAGTTTTCAAAAATCATGCAGGTCCTTCAAGGGCAGAGAGATAGAGCATGGACATGCAATGAACTTCATCTATGATTTAAGGATCAGTTTCACCAAGCTCAGAGAAACTCATGAGCAGGATATTGTTTATCAGATGACAATTTACATATTTTTGGACATAGAAATTCATGAAATTCTATTCTATTAAGATATGAGAGGGCTGTAACTTGTGATGTTTGAAAATAAAATCACCTATCCTTTAAATGTCATTATGTCTCCTATAGTGTCTAAAAAGCACTTTCAAATATATTGCTTCATTTCATCCTCTCTGGTGTTTTTAGTGTAGTATGTCAGAAAAGGAAACAGGTTAAGTCCAAAGTCACAATTATTCCAAGTGACACACCCAAGACTTGAAGAAGCATATTTTTACTCCTAGACCAATACTTACATAGTAATAAATGCTGTTCTCTTAGATAATACTGCATTTTAAAGGGATTCTGTTGTCTTTGAAAGCATTTTTTTCACTTAAATTAATGAAAAGTTTGCTTGTTTCCATAATTTCATATTTTTCACTAATGAACATATTTTTCCTACTTCACAAATCAACCAAATTTAACCTTGTTGTCCAACTGTCTTTTTTTAGTGATTTCTTTGATCACATGAAGAAAACAAAAATGAGCAGTAATGGAGGAACTTGCATGTTCCCCTACATGTTACCATTCTGCCTCTAGCCTCCCCTACCAAAATAAAAAAGGAATCGACAAAGACCATATCTTTACAGTTACAGTCAAATCAAATTTGGCTTAAAAAACAAAATAAAAAAATCAGAGCCATCCCTAATAACATTCTGTAGGCAAACAGCTTGGAAAAACTCAATTGAAAGTAAGGAGGAAACTTCAAGGAAAAAATCAGATTTCTGGTTAAAGCATTCTTTGGGGGTTCTCTCCCCTTGGGAGAGACTGAGAAGAGAAAGGCAGAAGGGAAGAGAAAAAGGGAGGGAAGGAAGAGAGGAAGAAAAAGAAAGAGAGAAAGAAAGAGAGAGAAAGAGAAAGAAAAAGGAAGATAGAGACAGAGGAGGAGGAGAAGAAAGAGGAGGAAAAGGAAGAGAAGGAGGAAGAGGAGAGACAGACAGATCCTAGGACATTGAGAGTCCAGTGGTAAGAAGACTGCTGCCAGGAAAAAGAGGATCAAGGAATTATCTGGGGTGTAGTCATTATGTGGAAAGAAGGAAAAATTATGAGTGTACTTTAACTTTCTTGTTTAAATTATCCCTCCTTTCTAGTTGTGAGGATTGGTTGTTTTTACCTATTGGGGATTACACGTATTATTATCACCCTCAGGCAAAGAAGAGAAGCCCTGGTCTCCTAACTGTAATTATGGGTCTATTTATAATATTTGATTCATTGAGATTATTTCGATTCTTCACAATTGGAAAAAATGAGTACTTTAGCACCCTGACTCATAATGCTACTACTTATGCATTTATGATGTGCCAGCTATTATATGCTAAGTACTGAGAATTCAAATATAAGCAAAAAAAAAAAAGAGTTACTGTGCTTGAGGAGTTCATATTCTTATGGGGGAAGACAACACATAAAAAGAGAGCCCAAAAGAGGGTAGGGTGGAAGGGAGGAAGGAAGTATCTTCTCATGGGCAAAGTGGAAAAGTTAAAGAGTCAGGAGCAGAGCAGAGATTAAAGTGAGCCACGACTGGTTTAGACATTTCCTTAAAATGGAGGTTCCATTTATATTATAAATTATATTATGTATTTTACATAAATTCTTGATTTCTTTTAATTTTAAATACTTAGAGATTATTAAAGAAGAAAATAAATCCCATTATTTACAATTATAATTTAAGAATAGAGATTCAGGGAACTGAGCCTGACCACCATCCTGATCCTTTTTGTTTGGCTGGCAAATGTAGACCTAAACTAAGATTCTGGCTTTGTTTGGTATGGAAAAGTCTGAAGCTTTTTACACTCCCAAATTTTTAAACAATCTAATACATAAAGCATTTCCAAATTATAACTGGTCCGTGGCAGCCTAAGTAAAATAAAACATCCTTCTTCAACAAAGATATTATTTAGGTCAATTAAAATAGGGAAGGATCAAGGAATTTGTGTAGTCAATTCCTCTTTAATCAAAAATTCCCCTTTTTGGGTACATCTATAGCAATCTAATCTTTGACAAACCCAAAGATTCCAACATTAGGGATAAAAATTCATTATTCGGAAAAAACTGTTGGAAAAACTGGAAATTAGTATGGCAGAAATTAGATATGGATCCACACTTAACACCATATACCAAGATAAGATCAAAATGGATCCATGATTTAGGCATAAAGAGGGAGATAATAAATAGATTAGAGGAACAGAGGATAATCTACCTCTCAGACTTGTGGAGGAGGAAGGAATTTATGACCAGAGGAGAACTAGAGATCATTATTGATCACAAAATAGAAGATTTTGATTACATCAAACTAAAAAGTTTCTGTACAAACAATACTAATGCAAACAAGATTAGAAGGGAAGTAACAAATTGGGAAAATATTTTTAAAAACAAAGGTTCTGACAAAGGTCTCATTTCCAAAATATATAGAGAACTGACCATAATTTATAAGAAACCGAACCATTCTCCAATTGATAAATGGTCAAAGGATATGAACAGACAATTCTCAGAGGAAGAAATTGAAACTATATCCACTCACATGAAAGAGTGTTCCAAATCACTACTGATCAGAGAAATGCAAATTAAGACAACTCTAAGATACCACTACACACCTGTCAGATTGGCTAAGATGACAGGAACAAATAATGATGAATGTTGGAGGGGATGTGGGGAAATTGGGACACTGATACATTGCTGGTGGAGTTGCAAAAGAATCCAGCCATTCTGGAGAGCAATCTGGAATTACGCCCAAAAAGTTATCAAACTGTGCATACCCTTTGACCCAGCAGCGCTACTACTGGGATTATATCCCAAAGAAATACTAAAGAGCGGAAAGAGACATATATGTGCCAAAATGTTTGTGGCAGCTCTTTTTGTTGTAGCTAGAAACTGGAAGATGAATGGATGTCCATCAGTTGGAGAATGGTTGGGTAAATTGTGGTATATGAAGGTTATGGAATATTATTGCTCTGTAAGAAATGACCAGCAGGAGGAATACAGAGAGGCCTGGAGAGACTTAAATCAACTGATGCTGAGTGAAATGAGCAGAACCAGAAGATCACTGTACACTTCAACAACAATACTGTATGAGGATGTATTCTGATGGAAGTGGAAATCTTCAACATAAAGAAGATCCAACTCACTTCCAGTTGATCAATGATGGACAGAGGTAGCTACACCCAGAGAAGAAACACTGGGAAGTGAATGTAAATTGTTAGCACTAATATCTGTCTGCCCAGGTTGCATGTACCTTCGGATTCTAATGTTTATTGTGTAACAAGAAAATGATATTCACACACATGTATTGTACCTAGACTATATTGTAACACATGTAAAATGTATGGGATTGCCTGTCATCGGGGGGAGGGAATAGAGGGAGGGGGGGTAATTTGGAAAAATGAATACAAGGGATAATATTATAAAAAAAAAATATATATATATATATATAATAAAAAAAATTTTTAAAAAATTCCCCTTTTTTCTAAAGATGATAAATAATTTTAAAAGGTTCATAGCATTATAAGGTGATTGTTGTTTAATTGAACTAGGGACTAAGAGTAATAATTGTGACTTCATTGCATAACTGAGGCATGAATCTTTAAAATCCCAAGAAAAAAGTAAGTTTTACATATATTGGTTGGATATAATACAGAGGAGTATGATCAAGAAGCTCTCTCTCAGGAGACAGTACAACAAAATAAATCTTACTATATTCAGCACTAACAAACCATATTTACATAGAATGGAATTATAATGTAAGCTCTTTCAGAGAAGAAGCCATTTTTGTCTTTCTTTGTATCTCTAGTTCTTAGTATAATGAGTGCCTGATACATAAATTCTTGTTGACTGATTGATGTACATTCCAAGAGATGACTTAACTCTTCAATTCTATAAAACTGAAACTGCCATATCATAATCATCTATGAGTGGTTTATTGAATTTGTTCCTTTTTTTTTTTGTTCTTCTCCACTACCCAATTGACTATGTCACTTGTCATTGAATATTATAATTCAGAAAGAAGAGAAAAGGTTTGATAAAACTTAAATCTATTAAATTCCATAAGATTATGTCTTATCTGCGCTTTGCATCTTTTATGGCATTATGCTCGGAACATAATAGATACCTTAAAAACTTTTGTTGAATGCATTTTATTGACAAAATTTTTAGCTTCAATTTTTGCTCATCCATAACTGACAGAGTTGGCAATGAAAAAATCATAAAGATGAGAGACAAATTTCCACTATGAGATAGACATGTTCAGGGTATGACAAAAGTCTAAGTGCAGTTTTACGCATTAACAGTTTAAAACTTCACTGACTCCTCAAAGTCTGAACATCATAGATATAGTATACATTTCTCAAATTTACAAGGTAAATTTTAATATGCTATTTTATAGGTCTTGTAAGATCAAGAAAAGTTTACACATTTCATAAAGTACTATGGCGACTTCTATATTTGTCACTGGATTTATATCATAATTAAAAATAAAATTTGGGCTAATGTCCATGAACAAAGAACACTTAGTAAGTTAATAATCACTTCTAACATAAGTTATAATTTGTGTCTTTGAATTGTTTTCATAAATAATTATTAATAATGTTAGTAAAGTAAAGAAAAATTTCATAAAAACATACATGAATTTCATTACCTGTTATATTTGCTATCAAGGACCTCATTGAAAATTTTTAGATCATGACTCTTGCAATCAAGGCAGAGACATATAAGTAAACAAATGGATGTACCTTTTAACATGACTACAAATATGACCTCAACTTCAGACTCATTTTTAATTTCTTTCTATTTCCAATAGCAGCATTTATGTATTGTATGGCAGGGGCATGCTAGCACCATTCTGCAGAAATAGAGCAACGTAAGACTTTCAAGTTTTTGCCAGACTTATCATTGTAGAGATTGATGATAGATGACTGATTTTGAGCTAAAGTTATGGTCTCAATGATTCTGCAATAATTTTGCTGTTTCTGAAAATATAGATATTGCCCAATGGGAGGAATAAAGTCAATTTAGAACATTTCATGATGTATTTAGCAGAACTTGGTATTATTAATTGACTATGGATAGATGGATAGATAAGATAGAGATGGATATAGATATATTGAGTGACTCAGTATCTTCCAATATATTTCTTGGTTTCTGATCTTTTCTCATTTACTCATGCTGCTCCCTCTGCATCTAAATCCCCCTTTCTCACAACTGCCATCTTTGTCTACAGACATTCTACTCATCCTTCAAAGTCCAGCTCATCTATCATTTTCTCCATGAAGGAGAAAATCTATAGAAGGTATTTCAGGAGGAATAAGGAGCTGTTAAAAATATATAAAGAAAAAATTCTGTTGAGGAAGACAAAGACATTGTCTAGAGTTAAATCCCACTAAACAGGCAACTCATGAAAAGTCTAAATTTTTTTTAAAAAGATGGGTAAGAAAAATGAAAGAATGAAAAATAGAAGAAGATAATATTAAAGTATGACACAAGAGAACTTCTGTGTTTTGAAGCTCAGAACAAGATGTGGTTGGTAAGCAAAGAAAAGGACAACAAAAGTTTTTTTAAAAAACTATATTAAGGGATAGGAGCCTCAAAGGAGGGATATTATTACCACATGGAGACTGATAGGACAATGATAATGAACAACTGAGAGAAGACACGGTTGCTCAGCTTGTATTTTCTCTGCCAAGGAAAATGACTAAAAATGACAGAAAAAAGATGGCAAAAGGAGAACTGTAATCCAAGATAACAAGAGATAATGAGTGAACATTTAATAAATTCCAATCAGCAGATACAAATGAAATATATACACTGTAAGGTACTAGAGAACTGATAGATATGAAATCATTTCCCACATAATTATTACAATAATAAAGTCTTGTCTACATCATCTTCAACAAGTTCCTTTGATTGAAGTTCTCTGCTGATAGCGAATCTATTACATATTTCTTTTGCACAGCTCTAAATCCTATAGTTATGCTCGTATAAATATGAAATCTACTTCTCCATAATGTTCACCTGTCACTCTTAGTCTTTCCCTCCAGAGTTAAGGCAAAACAATTTTCTTTTTCATATGAAAACCTTTCAAATACTTCTACCTCATGTTAGCTACCTTATGTTAATTAACTATGTCCCAACCCTTCAAGTCCTCTCTTTTCCAGGCTAAATAATCCAAGTTCTTTCAACTAATTCTTATATGGAATATGTGGCAGAAGCAACTTTTGAATTCCTGTCCCCTCAAACAAGTTAGGCTAATTTTTCCTTATAAAGTACTGAAACCATGCTTGAGACTTGATTGACTTAGGAAAGTTAAAAGATATAGGCTCCTGACACCATTTCTTGGTTGCTTGAGTATTTGAGTCACAAGGTGCTCCAAGGGAGGTCAGATGGTTATTGGAAAATAATGGGCAACTCAGACATAACAGCTTTTCTTAACTAAATCAACTCTAGAAACCTTTAATGTATATCCTTGTTGGGGCAGGTAGATAGATCGAGTCAGGAAGAGGAGTCGTTTTGAATTCAAATCTGGTCTCAGGTACTTCCTAGCTGTGTGACTCTGGGTCTCTTTGCCTCAGTTTTATTATCTGAAAAATGAGCCAAAGAAGGAAATGGAAAATACTCCAGTATCTTTGCCAAGAAAACACCAAATGGAACACAACTGAAAAAATGGAAACAATCATCCTTGTTCTATATATTTCTGCTATAACTAAGTCTCCTTTTGTTAATGGTTGAGTGATTTGCAAATGAATCATTTTAGTCCAGCATCAAACATAAACTACAAGAGGATTGGCTGGACCTGTACACTTCTTTCTCATCATCATTTTAGTTATCCTTCTACAGACATTCTCCAGTTTGACATGTCCTTTCTGAAACGTAGCAACAAGAACATTCAATATTGTAAAGCTTCACATGGGCAGCTAGGTGGAGCAGTGGATAGATCACTGGGCTTGGAATCAGCAAAGCTAATTTTCATGAATTCAAATTTGTCCTCAGACCCTTTTTAGCTGTGTGACCCTCTACAAAGCACTTCACCATTTGTCTCTGTTCCTAATTTATAAAGTGATCTGGAAAAGGAAATGTCAAAACATTCTAGTATCTGCCAAGGAAACACAAATGAGTTCACAACTGAAAAATGACTTGACAACAAGTGAGCAGAATATAGCAGAACTATCACAATCCTTCCTGCTAGTCTCTCTACAAATTCAACTCAATGTCACATTAGATTTGTTTTTGGTTGCCATGTTAACACTTTATGAGTTGAAGTTGATTAAAACTCAAGAGTTCTTAACAGAAACTACTATCTAGTCTCATCTGTACTTGTACAGTTGATACTATCATGCATCCTATCATAAGATCATTGATTTAGAACTGGAAGGGAACCAAGAGATCATCAAGCCCAACCCTTTCATTTTATAAATAAAGAAGCTGAAATCTGAAGAGGTTTTCATTTGTCCAGGATCATCCATCTGGCAAGTATTTGAAGTAGGAGTTGAATGTAGGTCCATAACCAATAATAAAGACAACATACAAAGGGAAATCTTTCGTGTGCCTAAACAGTGAACCAGATATATCAACATTCTCTGGTCAACATTAGCCTTTGTCCTTCCCCTCAGAGGAATGGCCCAGTGGTAATGGTACCTTTGACATTTGTTGGTCTACCAAGTCTATGGTATACATAAGCCTAGTATCTCTCTAAAGGTTACTTCATTGATGTTTTCAAAATTCAGTTTATTTGAATATATAAAAATTATAAATTCCTATTCAAATTGGACTTTTTAACACTATAGTGATAAGATGATATACAAAGAGTAATTTCTTAAATAATGCATTGTTTATTGGTAACCAGAAGAGCCCAGGGGAATTTTCAGCAAGTAACAACAGTGTCTAGCCACAGAAGTCTCCAAAGATTAATCTATGTTGCTTCTTATTGGGAATACATTATCTACTACTAAGATTACAGATCTAAAATTGGAAATGCAATCTTTAGGAAGTTTGTATTTAAAGAGGGACTTTTAAAGTACTTTTCTCACTTCTCAACTACAGTGGTCTTTGAAAAACCTACAAAGGTGTTTCTAAAAGGGCTAAGTGATAAAAGGGCTTCACTTTTAGCAGCCCAGCTGGGAAGAAAGAATGAGATTGATTACTCAAGTCAATACCTTTGAGAGCAAAGTCAATTCCACACTTCAGATTAAAAAAGCATTTAAGAGTTGTCCTTTTTAATGGCTTAAATAAATGGAATAGAAATCTTTTCTTTTAGATACATTTTGGACAGGGGAGATAAAATGAATGTGCTGCAGACTTTGATTCGGTCCACTAAAATGGTATAAGTTGCACAGAAATATGTCCAATCAAATCAGACACCTGATCCCAGTGGCTCTTCAACTTGTTTGTCAGAAAACAATGCCAGTTTTATGGTCTTGGTTTACTGGAGGGATTAGTTAAAAAATTATTAAAGGAGAAAGAGGAGCCCACCTTTCACAGATGAGATAATTTTACAAAAATGGGAAAGAGAAAGTGCCAGAATTATTTTAGGTCTAACTTGCTTTTAAATTCACATAATGAAATATAGAGCTTTATATAAAAATTTTGGAATCAGAGATGTGTCCTGTGAAATAGAACATTCATTTATGATTACTATCATTAGATGCTAAAAAGGCATTTTATTGCACTGAGCTGAATGTTTTAATTTCATCTACTTCACATTATGCTTTGACACTAAGTTTTATTATCTTTCTCAGTACTATAAGGATGAGGTTTTGATGAATAGTTTCATATAAAAAGCTTTGACAAGGAAAGGATTTTCTAATGTTACTTTTGCCATTGCATTGATCCTTGATGTGTGAAAAATACATTCAGAATTATGCATAAAGAATTTGGTGAAAGATAATTTAAAGTTATCTTTGTGTTATAAAGCCAGAGAAACAAAATTATATTCCCTATTTGGAAGTTCATCTTGATGGTGTAGTGGATAGAATGCTGAGCCTATAATCAAGAAGAATTGAGTTCAAATCTGCCCTCAGACTCTTACTAGCTATGTGACCCTCAGTTTACCACAGTTTATCTCGGTTTCCTTAAATGTAAAATAGGGATAATAATAGCACTGACTTATCAGGTTGTTTGTAAGGATCAAATGAGAATATTTGTAAAAAGCTTAGCACTGTGCCTGGGACAAAGTAAATTTTGTATAAATGCTTATTCTCTTTTCTACCCTTCTTTTCTCCATAGCTCCATTATTCAATAGAGCACGTCCTTTTTTTTTTTTTTTTTTTTAACTTCAGAATGATTATTGCATGACATTCAGATGTGAGAACAGAAGTGTACAGGGAAAAGAATTAAGGTTCCAGTGAGAGTTTGAAACTGAATTAAAATCTCAGCTCTGATGCTTATTATTTGTGTTATTTTAGTCAAGTCATTTAACTTTCAAGAACCTCAGTGTTCTTACCTGACAAATAGGAAAATTGTACTAGATAGCCTCTGTAGGTTCTTCCTTCTGTAAATGTATGATCCTATGAACTTATATCTGTTTTTTAAAGTTCAATAAATATTAAGCCCCTTTTATGCTCTGTATTGTGCTAAATATGCCTGTTGTGAGGATGAAAAATGATACTAGTTCCTCCTTTAGGTAGGGGGGGAGTGACATACACACATGTGTATATATATATATATATATATATATATATATATATATATATATATATATATATATATATATGTATATATATAGAAGAAGTATGACAAGGCTGTATATCATCACTTTATTTATTTAAATTTTATGCAGAGAACCAGGCTAGACAAATCAAAAACCATAAATAATGTTGCTAGGAGAAACAATCTTAGACATTCAGATGATACCACTTCAGTGGCATAAAGTAAAAAAGAATTCAGAAGCCTCTTGATAAGGGTGAAAGAGGAGAGTATAAAGGCTAGGGTGAAAAATTAACATTAAAACAACAAAAATTAAAGATCATGGAAACTGGTTTCATCACCTTTAGGCAAAGAGAGGGAGAAGAAATGGAAGCAGTGTCAGATTTCATATTCATGGGCTCAAAGAACCCTACAGATAGCTACTACAGCCATAAAAACTGAAAGATACTTGCCCTTTGGAAAGTAAGCTATGGCAAATCTGGAAAGCATGCTAAAAAGGAGAGATATCACTTTACTGACAAAGGCTCATACAGTAAAAACTATGGTTTTTATAGTAGCAATGTATGGCTATTAAGAGCTGGACTATAAGGAAAACTGAGAACTGACACTTTCAAATTAAAGTACTAGAGAAGACTTTTTAAAGGTCCCTTGGACATCAAAGACATCAGATCAGAAAATACTTAAAAGAAATTAATTCAGGGGGAGGATTCTGGGAAGATGGGCGAAGTGACCAAAAAGAGAACTCTGAGACAATAATGCAGGACATAATCCAAGAAGATTGTCCTGGAATGATAGTACATGAGATAAAAGTAGAAATAGAAAAAAATTCACCTATCACCACCCCAAAGAGATCCTTTGTGGAAAACACACAGGAATATTATTGCCAAATATTGAAACTCCCACATCAAAGAGAAAATTTTGCAGGAAACAAAAAAAAATTTATTAAAATATACTGTAGCTACAATTATAATTGTACAAGACTAATCAACTGCCACAAGAAAAAAATCACAAGTCCTGGAATATATATATATATATATACACACACACACACACACACACACACACACACACACACACACACACACACGTGTATATATATATATATAGACAATCAAAAGAACTAGGCCTATGGCCAAAAATATCATATTCATCAAAATTATCTATAATTTTGAATGAGAAAAAAATGGACATTTAATGAACTGGCAGATTTTCAGGACTTTCTATCAACCAAACCCAAATTTAACAGAAATTTTAAGATATAAGAATCAATATGAAAGATCAATTTTAAGGAACTTAACAGGGACAAACTGTTTAAACATGGATAAATTATGTGTTTTACATGGGAAAATGTATATTATATGTTTAAGATTCACTTCAACAATAGGGCAGCTAAAAAAAGATTGGCAGAGTCAAGGCAAAAATAATAATCAGGTTAAACAAATGAGGCACAGAGGAAGAGTAGACACAGAGGCATTAGAGGGGGAAGAGGGCTCATAATTCTGAAAACCTATTCACATCAGGAATGTGTTAAATCGGCAATATTACATATGTACCATGAAGAGTATAGCACCCTCCAAAATCAAAAGAAATGAGGGGATGGGATGGGTAGATAGGGACGCAAAGAGAAGATGACAAGGGAGGGATTCTTAGGTGGGATAATATGTTAAGTAATAGCAAGGCAAGTCATGGAGCAGAATTTAATTAAAGAGCAGAAATTGAAGAATTAATAAAAAAGCAGAAATTAAAGGGATAAGAAAGACGTGTCTGTATATGTGGGTGTGGGTACATATGTATGTATGTGTGCGTATATATAGAAATATATACACATACACACACACACACACACACACACACATACACACACACATATATATATATAAATTTTTTGGCCACATGATGAGAAGACAGGACTCATTGGAAAAGACCCTGACATTAGGAAAGATTAAGGATAAAAGGAGAAAATGAGATGCATAGTGTTATGAAAGCAATGAACAAAAACTTGGACAGATTTTGGTAGATAGTGGAGAACAGAAGGGTCTGACATGCTACAATGCATGGGATTACAAATGAATGACTGAACAAAAAGGGCAAGAATCCATGGTTTCCTCTATAATGAGAACTCAGCTGAAGTAAGATAGCATAGACTACTTGACTTCCTCCAGCAATAGGATCCACTATTATTGCTGAGGGAATGGCAAATGGCCTGAGGACTTAGAGATTCTACAGTAGAGGAGAACTAATCATTCATTCAAGACTAAATAGAGAGGTAGAGCCAAGATGGCAGAGTAAAGGAGGAACTCGCCTAAGGTCTGACCCAAACTGCTCCAAATTCTTTTAATGATTCTAAACAGATTTTAGAGCATTAGAGAACCAAAGAGATGGAGCAGAACATTTTTCAGCTGTGGCAACTTAGAAGCTCAGCAGAAAAGATGGGAGTCCAGAGTGCAGCCCCAGCCCCAGCCCCAGCCTCAACCTTGCCCAACCTCTGAATCAGCAGCAGAACTGGAGGCTTCCAGACCTCTTGGCTCAGAGCCACCAACAGGAGCTGGAAGGTCAGTAGAAAAGGTGGAGGAAGGTGGGGAACACAAGCCCCAAACAGGCCCCGCCCTGACCCAGCAATAGTGAGGCAGGACCTCTGCATCATCAGCAGTGCTGGAAGCTTCTGCACCTCTTATCCAGGGACATCAGGGAGGACTCGGAAGATCAGTGGAGAGTGTCCATAACAATGGGGTGGGAGTCTGGGTACAATCCCAACACAGCCACGGTCAGTGGCATCCCAGCCCCAGCAAGCATACTAGATCTTACAGCTATAGTAAGGCAGAACAATCCTAACAGCTCCAGAACAGAAAAGAGGGCTCGTGGTCAGATTCCTAGAAGGATCAGCTGCACAAAACCCCTGAAGCTTGGGATAGTGCACCCTCCACCCTGGAAACAGAGCCCTACTTTAACAAAGAGTTAAAAGCAGATTAGTCTAGGAAAATGAGTAGAAAACAAAAAAAAATGTTTCTGATCACTGAAAATTATGGTGACAAAGAGGATCAAAACATACACTCATAAGATAATAAAGTCGAAGCTCTTGTATCCAAAGACTCCAAGAAAAATAAGAATTGGGCTCAGCCATGGAAGAGCTCAAAAAGGACTTTGAGAATCAAGTAAGAGAGATAGAGGAAAAAATATACATATGGGGATGGGTGGTAAAAGAAAGAGCATATTGAGGGAGAGAGTAGTTACCGTGTTTCCCCGATAATAAGACCTATCCTGAAAATAAGACACCCACATACTCTTTAATATTCCGCTAAAATAAGCCCTCCCCCGAAAATAAGCCCTATCGAACTTACTATGAAAACGGTCATCATGGTGATCCCCTGCGCTATATGCTGCGTAGCGGTACCTTCAGTAAGCAGCGCCGCCCTCCCCTCCCGGGTGAAACGCACGTCGCGCTCCGAGCTGCATCCAATCAGAGCTGCAGCAGTGAGCGCGTCATCCTCTTCTTCCCTGGTGATTTGCTTGCTGGCGCTACTGAGAGCAGCGCCGCGGAGTAGAGCTGAGACAGGACCATCTAAAAACTCGGTAAGTTCAGTAAGCGATGGAGAATAAAATAAGCACTCAGGGGGCATGATGGAGGCTAAAAGGGGCATGATGGAGGCTAAAATGGGCATGATGGAGGATAAAAGGGGCATGATGGAGGCTAAAATGGGCATGATGGAGGATAAAAGGGGCATGATGGAGGATAAAATAAGCCCTCCCCTGAAAATAAGCCCTCTGGTGTTTTTTAGTCCCAAAAAAATAATAAGACAGTGTCTTATTATCAGGGAAACACGGTAGTAGCAAAACACTTTTGAAGAGGGACAGGGTGAAGGGAGAGAGAATAAATGGAGGGAAATACAATTGCAAAAAATTTTCACAGCAAGTTTTTCTGATAGAATATTATAATTCTGTGGGAAATGATGAGCGGGAGGTTCTCAGGGAAAAAAAAAAAAACCAACCCTGGAAAGTCCTCTATGAAAAAAGTAAAATTATACTGTATACAAAGGAAATAGCAGTGTTCTGGGATGAGCAGCTATAAATTACTTTGTTATTCTCAGTAGTATAATCATCCACAACTATTCTGTAGGACCTATGATGAAAAATCCTATCCATACTCAGGAAAGAAACTGATTGGGTCTGAATATTGATCGAAACATTGTCTATTTCTCTCTCCATTTCTCTCTTTACTTTTTAACTTAATTTTTCTTGAGGGTTTTTCTTTTCAGTATGGTAGGAGATCTATATATTTTTTCTCAACTTGACTTTTATAGAAATGTTTTACATAACTTCATATGTGATTTCTTAATTGTACGAAGGGAGATAACCTAGAACTCAAAAATCTTAAAAACAAATTGTTTTGAATGTAACTGAGAGAAAATGTTAAATAAATTAAAATTAGAATTGAAGACTAAATAGTAAAGGAAAAGAAATTAGAACAGAAAAAGTGGTTCAAGAGAGAAAGGAGAGATAGAAGAATCATTGAAGGTAAAGGACAGGGTCTAAAAGAAAGAGTGGAAAAAACAGACAATTGTAAAGGTATTAATATTTAGCTCAGTGATCTATCTACCAGTTTAACAAGCTAAATATTTAAATATTGTAAAGTTGCTAAAATCTTTGAATCTTGACTTTGGCACTTACTGCTTTGAACAAATCAATTTACCTCTGTGTCTTATTTTCTTCCTCTATAAAATGAAAAAAAAAAAAAAAAAAGGATCAAATCTTTTCTAAGATCACTTCTGGCTCTATTCCTTAAAATCAAATGAAATTATTGCAGATTAAGAAGTTTTGTTATTTAGAATATTATTGAATATTAATTTGCTTTGCAAAAAGTTATATTGGCTTTCCCTATTCAAAATTTCTAGAAATGCTCTGATTTCTCAATATTTTACCTGAGTAAGATCTTCACAAATATTATTAACACTAAAGAATTAACATTTTAGAACAACCTAATAACTTAATATTGTAAACTTAAAAATCATTTGATGCTTTTTTGTGAAGTTGAAACTAAGATTTCTTTGACCTTAGTATGACCTGTTTCATTCTGTTTTGCAAAAAAAGAAAAGAAAGAATACATTATACATAGTAACAAAAGCTTTGCTTAATGATTCATGCACTGGAATTTTAATGTTATAATTTTCTTACAAATATGCTTTTAATAAGTCAGTAAACTGTATTTAGCTAGAGATGAAAATAATTGATCCATTTCAAGCTATTAAAGCAGGTTTTTTTTACCTTACTCCCAACCAATTTTTTCATTTTCATAGAAAGTACAGGACTAATAGCAGATGAATTTTAATTAGTTCCAATTGTAGTCATAAAATGTTACAGTGGTATTATTAGGCTGCTGGATTTTGTCAGAAAAACCCCATGGTATATGTTGTATATTGTTTTTGGAAATATTTATAATAGCAATTTAGGCTATCTTCAACATACAGTACAGCCGTTCAAATAGTTTAATCTCTCTCCCTTCCTTCCAGCTCCTTTCTCTATGTTGTCTTTTTCCATTAGAATATAACTTTCTTCGATGTGGGAACTATCTTGTTTGCTTATATTTCTATACTGAGTTTTTAGCACAGTACTGCACATGTCAAGTAATTAATAAATGCTTTATCCATCTATCATCGACTTATCTCTGCTATCTCTTAATTATCTGTATCTCTCTACCATCCAACATCTTTTTATTTCATCATTTATCTTTTCCATCTATTATCTGTCTCTTGATCATCTATTTCGATCACCTACCTATCATTTATCAATTTATATATTTATTATCTCCCTATCATCCACTATTTGTATAGTTATTATATACTGACCTTGACTTTATACTTTTAGAAAATATTTCATTCTTATCTGTTAATTTCACCACAAAGCAACACTTGATTTTTTGAGATAAGTTATAGAATAGATGACGGGGTAAAGATTGAGAGTGTCTTCATAGGAATTCATAGGATGGAAACTGGCATTGGTTCTGATATATCATTGGTATAGGGAATTCCTGGCATATGCCATCTATATGTATTTTTGACTGATAGAAAATTGAGAGGTTGTAAGAAGACTGGCAGTTTCAATCTTATTTTAAAGACTACTTAAAAGACAAGAAAGTGTTTGAACAGAAGTACATAAATTCAGCCGGAAGATAAAGGTCTGGAAATTGTTAACTAAAAAAAAATCTATGTATTTAGAAAAGGAACGAATGATACTGAGGAAGAAAAAATGAATCATAATAAAAAATGTCCATTGAAAAGAAGGCATTTCTCATGTGTTATTAAACTGACATAAGGAGAAATCTGGGATTGAGAGGTAGAGCAATATAGTAAATAGTAGCTCTCAACTCCCTAACTTTAGTTCTAACCTTTTGACCATAGAAAATTCCCAAGAATTCTAGTATATTTATATATGGATGCCATAATTAGAATTAATTTATTAGAAACTCTGCCAGTCTTCTCTCTGAAGACAAGCCTTTAGAACCATGCACAAATTGACAAAACAAAACAAAACAAAACAAAAACCCGTTTGTTAAGTTCTTACTCTATACCACAGATTTTGATAAGCATAGATAGGAAAAAAACTAGACCTAGCTCTCAACAAATTCAAACTCTAATTAGGGGAGATTAATTGCAAAGCAGGTTGAAGGGTCCAGAAGTCTTAACAGTGTATCATGTGATGGCAGGAGAGACAGCATGAGGTCATATAGCAGTGCTGGGAATCTGCTGGGCACAGAGGCAGGACAGATAGGAAGGCCTAGAGGTCCTCCATCAGTCAATGATTTGCCCAGCCTATTCAAATCATGTAAATAGTCAAACCTAACTAAGTTTTGGGTAAACTCAGTGCAGAGACAGTCAAAAGAAGCAAACAAAGTGGCCACAGAGGTGGCGACTCTTTCTTGTCACCTGGCTGTCCCTATCATGTATTTATAAATATATATAAATAAAAATATATTCATAAATACAGTACAGCACAGATCTAATATGTATATTTACAAGTAGGTATATAAACATATTTGCAGAGAGACCAAAATAGAGACAGAGAGTGATGCATTTAACTGCCACCTGGTATTTCTATCATGTATTTTCACATACATACACATGTAAATTTATATGTATATATGTTTGTATTCAATGCACATATTTGTGTGTAAACATATATAAGTGTTGTATATATAAACATATTCATACATGGAAATAGTGACACTGAAAGTGAGAAATAACCTCACTAGGTAACTTTCCTCATTTCCTCATCTGTAAAATGACAGAATTGGTCTTGGTGCCTTCAAGGTTCCTCCAACTGTCAATTCCAAAATCAGTTGCAAGTTGGACATACTTTATATATTAGGCTACTGATTTTCATACCTTCAGAGCAGCTGATTTATGGGAATTAAGCAAATGGAACATTCTTGAGTTTGACTTTGATAAAACCAATAATTACTTGCCCCATACCCTTTGTTTACAGCATTCATCCAAGTATTTGTATACTTGTAGGTCACAAGACAAGGATTAAGTGTTCTGAAAAACTCAAAAAATATATAGTTCACAAATTTTCATTTCTTGCTGATCCCTTTTAAATTTCTCATCAAAGATAGATGGCTATGCCTTATTTTAATGTTTTGCCCTCTTCTTCTCTCCATCCTACTACTTTCTAGCCATTTTTTGAATCCTTAGATCATGCAGGCAAAAAGTATAACTGAACTGTCATTGGCATTTTTATCTTGTCAAATTTCAATGAAATCTAAAGGAAAAGCAATTGGTTGAATAATGGATACTTTTGTACATATTATTATGTATTCATTTTAGCATAAAAAGTGGTATGCAACTTGAATATGTACATCTGTGTGAACTACTCTATAGATAACACTAAAGAAGAGGACAATTAAAGAGAAAATTAAAGCTCTCCTAATTTAGACCTCCTGTTTTTTCTAGGTCTTTTTAGCTTTAGAAAAGCAGACATATTTTTCATATAATTGCTAAACATGTTTGCTTATTAAATTATTCTTTAATTAGTTAATGATTTTAGCCAAGCTTTGCTCTTAGGATATTCATTTTGTGGCATATAATAATTATAGATAATTAAACTATCTCAAGCCTTTTTCCCCCAGCAAACATTCTGGGTGTCCAAAAATGACAACAAGTTGTAAATTAATCTGGAAAACAAAGCATGACAGATGAAAGATTTGGTTGGAATTAATTAGGCAGTAATTATATGCTGAACTAGATGAAGAATGAGACTCATTATAGAAAGAAAATAGTGCTCTGAAAATGTTTATAGTTACAAAAATCCGTACCTTCTGAAGGAATAAGGTTCTCCTTTATCCATTTCAGTGCCCTTAAGCAATCTTCCTCATCATTGAGAGTGAAAAGATTAGAAGGGATTTGGCCAGTGTATCTTTGCTTGCTGTCCTTCTTGATCTCTCTGTTAGTCAATAGTTTAGTGATGTCAGCTCCTGTGGGACATGGCACCTGAGGCAAATATATCAAGAGAAACAATATGCTAGATGATGCCATAGTTATTCTAATACAGAAGTGACATGAAGAATGGCTGGAATAAGTATGTTCCTCTAGGAGTGCCATTAATAACCCTTGACAGAAGAGGTAATTAGTGATAAACTAAAAAGAGGTGGTGGAAGAGGTGGTAGACTATAGTTCAAGAAAATTCAGTGTAGCACCTACAGTCTACAACTCTTTGAAACTTTGCAATATGCTGTTTTATGACTTGGGAGAGGGAGCTGGAGGGAATAAATATTTAAATAACACCTACTATGTGTCCTCTTTGCTAAATGCTTTACAAATGTCTCATGATTCAGGCCAGTTCCAATGATTAAGTGATGATGAGAGCCATCTACACTCTGAGAGAGGACGGTGGAAAATGAGTGTGGATCACAATAGAGCATTTTTACTTCTTTTGTTATTTGCTTAAATTTTATTTTCTCATTTTATTTTTCCTTTTTGATCAGATATTTCTTGTGCAGCAAGATAATTGTATAAATATGTATGTCTCTACTGGATTTGCATATATATACACATTTATCATGTTTAACATAAAAAATAAAGTGAATGTAAAAAAGAAAGTTAAATGCCTCATTTGATCCTCCCAACAACCCTGCAAAAAGGGAGGTACAAATATCCTCCCCATTTCACAGTTGAGGAAACTGAGATTAAGTGACGTTCTTAGGGTCATAAATTCATAAAGATATATTTGAGCTCAGGTCTTCCTGACACCAGCCCCAGCACCCTAGCTAACATACCACATAGCTGCCTTTCTGGCTTGGCAGCCAAAGCTGATCTTTTACCTAAGCAGCTTCCCACCACCTACCTGCTATAATTTGGAGGGAATGAGAAAGTTTCCTGTCTTTCCCCATTGACCTCCTTGGCATCTAAAATTCTCACCATTGCTATCATTCCCACACTGTTTCCTAAAGGCTCCTATTAAAAGGCAATTATGTTACCTGGAAAGCCTAATATGTCTAACAGATTAACAGCCATTAACACACCAGCACAATTAGTTTATTAACAGAGCAGAGCCAAAGGGGATGGGACACCTTGCAGGCAAATTCGAATGAGGGAACAGGCAGAACTATCTGGGAGATAAGGGCTGGAAGATACAAAGGACTGGAGTGATGGTGAGACTGCCACAAAGGGAAGGAAAGCACTGAAGATCGACAATTTTCTCTTTGACTGTTCTCATTTGCAGCTGCCAGGTATAAATTTCCCAGTCCTCTGCAGATGTGCTCACTGCCCCAGCAGCTGAATGTGGCAGTCTTTGTTGCTTATAACATAGTATTAAAGTCAATTTCTTTTTTCTTAAAAATTTATTCTGCTGTTTTTCCCCATGGACAGCTTTTATTGGATGGAAATAGAAATCTTGGGACCAGAGCATGGTATTATTTAAAATGGTAACTTCCTCTCTGCCATATCAAAGTACATTAGGTGCTAGTCCTCGTTTTAGTCCTTTATCTCTTGGTCAAGACAAGTTGGGCAGTCCTACATAAAACAACCTTTAGGATTCTGGATTAAAGAGTATGAAAAGACTGTGTCTAAAAACAAAAGATGTTTTGGAATTAGGTAAAGAAATAATTTCAGTATCTGGGTGTGTTGAAAAAGGAAACTATTGCATGAACTTGAATTAGCTTTCTAGCTTTTAACACCCTCATACTACTTTTCAATTGAATGGAAAATTCAGGAGAGCGTGTTTAATATTATTTTTAATTCCTTGTAATACAAGATTAATTTGATTTTCTTCTTTGATCTTAGGTCAGAATGGTATTTTCTCTGGCTCCCACAGGACAAATTAGACTGCCGTGTATCCCTCATGGAATTTCTGTAGCTTCTAAAGTTGGGATAGTTGGGCACAGTTGAGGAAGCATCAATGCACAGCTTATCCTTTCAGGGAAAATGCTTACTTAAATCTTTGATATGTAGAGAAGCAAGCAAGTGAACCCAGGAGAATATATGTGTGTGTGTGTATATATATATATATATATATATATATATATATATATATATATATATATATATATATATATATATATATATATATATATATATATATATATTTGTTGATTTTTCTCCTATCTTGTAAACTCTGGAGAGTTATATAAAACGCTGCTCTAGCTAAATTTAGAGGAAAAGGCACTCATTCCTCTTACCTATGGGAAAATTAAAATATTCCTTTATTATTATAAATCGTATAAGGGAAGAAAATGTTACTCAATATACTATTCACAAAATTCCTCAAAAAGAACATTTTGTATATTATTTTTTGGGAAACTATAATGAATTAGAACAATAGTCTTAAATTTTTCTTTAAATTTTTAAGGAAAAAGGATTTTTTGAAATGTGAAATGAAATGATGGTTTTAAATTAATTTGAATCCAAGATACAACATAGCCCTACTTTTTTGGGTATTATTAAAATATCAACCAGTTCTGCTTATGGAAAATACCTAATTTTTGAAGATAACCACAAAAATATGTTTTAGAAAGATACAATTAGAGATGAGGTTTTCTTTCTGTCAAAATAGACCTATATTTCTTATGATAATCTTAATACTTATTAAATAGACAACCAGTTGCTTTTATCAACATAAACAATATACATAGTAGTGACCATAAGTCATTAGAGTTTTGAAATCTTAATAGAATAACAGAAGAGAGGCTGGTAGTATGGAAGAAAATGGAATTCTAGTCATATCAGATCACTTTAGTAGTCATGCTTTAATGAACCAGAAAAAAAGCCCTTCACATAAAATTATTATAATGAACAAACTGACAACTTTTCAATTTATAAAACTCTCAGTGCATACCAGTGGGTATAGTGCAGTTAGAAAAAGGTAGAGGGAAAAGAACAAAGCCTAAACTAAAAGTGAGTTTAGTACAGTTGCAAAAGTATAATAATTTCCCACAATCCATATATAAATTCCTATGTAGTCTAGCATTCATGGAGTTCTCTGTGACCATTGCTGTGGTATGAATAAGTAGGTAAAACGTCACTAAAGGACAAGGTTTTTGTGCCTGTAAGATGACATTTCCCACATTATTAGGGCAAAGTGGATAATAATAGTTGAAAGACTGAGTCCAGAGTAAACTGTCCAGATCTTGGTAGAACTCAAGTAACAGGCAAAGGTCCCTGTGTGGAGAACTAGCCATGATAGCATACAAATGGAAATAGCAATAATAAAAGTAATGTTAAGGGTATGAGTGTTTTGTAATCATGAGACTTAAGCCATACCATCTATCCCAATTAGAGTGTTTTCTGGCACCAAGAGCATGTTTCTAGCCAAAACTAGCTCATCAAAACAGCACCATCTTTGTTTAGGACTTCTTTTCAATTTGATTAATTTTAACAGGCATTTATTAAGTGTCAAATGTGTGTGAGGTGCTTTGATAGGAACTGGAGATACAAGGCAATAATGAAATAATCTTTGCCTTCCAGGAGCTTCCATTCAGATGTATACAGATAAATAAAAAGCATAACACAAAGTTAAATAGAGAGGTTACTAAAAATTGGGGGATCCAGATAAACTTTGTATAGAAGCTGGTCTTGAATTTTGAAGGAAGATGGAGATTCTAAAAGGCAGGAGTGAAGACAAGGTGCTTGAAATACCTGCTTCTAGCAGGCTGAGGTTAGCAGATTGCTTAAGCTCATGAATTCTGAGATAAGTGAGCTAAAGTTAAGAATGCATTCATCCTAAGTTCTTCACAAGATGCTGTATCACTAGGAGTGAGAGCCACTAGATGTCCAGGTTGGAAGTGGAGCCGATCAAAACTCCTATGCTGATTAGTAGTGGAATCAAGATTGAATAGCTGTTGTACATACACAACGGGGTTGAGATAGAGAAGCCCAGTGTGGGAAAAAAAAAAAAGCCAGAGTGAGCTCCAGATGTGGTGAACCAGTTATGTAAGGGAATGAGGTAGGAGATAGAATGTTTTGCACAGGAAGCAGCAGTTCAATTTGACTAGAATAGAAAGTAATATGAAAACAAGACTGGAAAAGAAGCTGGAACCATATTATGAAAGGTTTTTAATGCCATGCTGAAGATTTTATACCTTAGCCTAGAGGTAATAAGGAATTACTAAAAAGTTTTGATTATAAGAATGATGTTATAATAGCAGGCTTATTTTTTTAGCCTCCCTCCTCAACAATCATATTAGATACTTTATTGGACCTCTATTTTATTCCAATTGATATTAATCAGTTTGATATGATTCCATACAGGTAGTGATTATAGGTTCTGATAGTAGGCATCAAAGCTGTCAGTTACAGATTATAAATTCATTTGCTTAATCAAAGGAAGCTAGAGGGGTTCCACCTGTGTTTTTCTTTGTTATGGTGACCAAGTCCAGTGTGGCAGAGGTGACTCAATTACTCAATTATGGAAAGTCTCTCAGCTATTTTTGTTTCCTCTCTGTCCCTTGTCACCCCTTTATTGCTCAACATGAGGAGATGACCATGGTCACATAACTATTGACCCAGATTGCCAGACTGCAGCCTGACCTTCCACCAGCCTATTGGCCCTTGTAGGTGTTTTGATATCTGCTTATCAGCCCAACATGTTAAGGTCTATTTACTAGCCTGTTGGTCAACCAATGGGATTCTGTGTAGAATCTCCTGGAGGCTCAAGATCAAGGTCTGTCCAATCAGACTCTGAATTTTTAGCCTGCTCCATTTGAATTGTCTGGGTATCAAGCACTATAAAACTAAGTCCCTGGAGGAAGGGGAAGAGACCATGAAACCTCTAATGCCATTGGACAATTTTGAAAATCCCCAAATAATTCATCTTATAGATTAAAATATAGACTTGAGATTCAAGGTACAAACAATATATAAAGTACCATACAAAATTTAATGTTAATTTGTTCAAATTACCTAATTTGAAATTTGATAACTGATGAACAGTTTAATGAGTTGTCTTTTATTTAGGCTATGAATAGACTGATACTGTCATTTGTTCATTCCTTCATTTTGTTTATTTGATATTTCCTAACCTTGCATAGCTCAGCTATAAGGTCCTTGTTCAAAATTCCAAGGAACTACAAGGCATGGAGGAACATGCCCACAAAACCAGCAATTGTGAAACTACAGCTGTCAGTTTTCTTGAGCTCAGGAATTTTGAGCTGCTTTGGGCTGTGACTATGTGGTGTCCATACTATTTGGCAAAAATATGGTTGAGTTCCTGGTATTTATAAATAGTATTGATAATGGCTAATAGTATAAAGAGGTTGACTGCTTATTTCCTTAATGCTAGAAATATACAAATAAAGGGGTCGGACCCCAAGCTAAAAACTTATTAAAATAGATCATTATTATAAAAGTTAAATTTCAACTTAGTCTCCGACCCAAAATATAGATATTAGAAGCAATTCATGCTTCCTACATGAGAAAGCCAAACTGTCTTTAAATATAAAGAAAGGTTAAGAACTTCTCTCTTGACTATTGTTTTCTTCACAATCCAGAGAACCCTCAATATATATCCTTAATTAGGAGGATGGAACAATAATCAGTTGTATTTCTATTCTCTGCTCTGATACTAAATATCAGCCACATATATCTCGAAATTTCATTCTTATATTTTTGACTTTCAAGTACACAGTACATTGTTTTTCATCTTTCTGGTTCTATACACCCAAATCATCTATTTAGAAAGCTGCTAAATGATAAAACAAACAGATGAAGGAACCTGGTAAATTTCCAAAATCTCCTAGTGTCCTGGGATAGATCTATATTTTAGGAATATTAATTTAGCAACTATGTGGAAGATAATTAGAGTGCAGACTGCAGGCAGGGATAACAACCAGGAAGCTACTAGAGTGGTGCAGACAAAATGTGATGAGGACTTAAGGTAGAAAATGTGTGAACAGAAATGAAGTGATGGCTATGAGATGAGTTGTGGAGGCAGAATCAATAAGACTTGGCAATTCCCAGTGTGGCTGAAGGAAGGGGAAAAGTTGCGGGAGAGAAAGATTTCAAAGCAAAAGAATACAAAGCATAAATAAGTGCTCAATTACTGGAGTAGGTTGTTCCAGCATGGATAAGCTGTGTTGTTAGCACAGTATGGAAGGTAGTGCAGCTGAGCAGGGAGGGAAGGAAAGGAGCAGCTAGAGTCGGCAATCCTGGAGTACACTTGTCTTTTTCCCTTAGTGAGCCTGGATGCAATAAGAGTGAGTAAACAAGTATTGATTAAGTGCTTACAATGAGCCAGGCATTGTGCAAGATGTGAGGGATGCGGATGCCAGCAAAAAAAGACACAGTCTCTGCCTTGAAAGGAAACAGGAAAATAAAGGACCCTGACAGCGGAGCATGATTTTGAAGTCGAGCAAGTCAGTAAGAATTAGTAGGATTTCTATTGCTGGTCTTTGTAAATTAACTCATATTATTTATGCAGAACTTTGTAGTATTTGGTGTTAGAGAGAAAATAGGACCTCCCCAACTAACATCAATTATTCCCAGGTGGATTTCTCTTTGTGTTTATGAATTATTCTTCCCTGGTCATGTCCCTGGAGAGGTCTGGGCACTGGATTCTGCTGCTAAGGTTCTTGAAGTCTTGAGCATAGAGAACACCAAAGGAATTTAGTGATAATGAACAGGTCATAGGTTCTCAAAAGCTATTCTGCCTCAGTTTCCTCTTCTGTCAAATGAGAAGGAAAATAACCCCTATCTCCCAGGGTCATTGTGAAGATCAAACAAGATAATAACCATCATATGCTTAGCACTGGCACATACTAAGTGCTATATGAATGTTCATTCTCATGAATGATGCTCTCTCCTTTGTGGCTATCTGTGTCAGAGTTTGGGGACTCAAATTCTCTCAGATCTTGGACAATTTTCGGCCTTCATTTGATACAGGCTTTAAGTGACCTAATCAGACTTTTAAATTAGTATACCACACCTTGTTAAGACTTAAAGACACTTAAAGACAATGGAGAAGGATAAGACTTGGTGAAATAATAAAATGGGATTCAAAATTCTTGCTTTGTGTAGGTAATCTCTATTACTGTATGTTTTTTTCTATCTTCGCTGTGATGACAATACTCTTACTAGAAAAAATATCTGGTGGTACCTGATTGATAATTGGAATCTTAGCTGCAGATAATGCAGTTCTCTTTGACAGTGTCAAGATACAAAGGGAATAATAATAATAATAATAGTAACATTTAACATTTATGTAAAACTTTCAAGTTTTCAAGACACTACATATTTTATCTCATTTGATCCTCATCAGATTTTAAGCCTTCTGTTAGAACAAGAACTTGAGATTATCTAGTCTAACTTTTCTATTTTACAGATAAGAAAACAGTCTCATGGAGATCAACAGACTTGCTTAGTTATACAAAGTAATGAATGATAAAAACCCATCTTCCTGATTCTAATTTAGAGTCTTTTAAGATTACATCATTTTGTTCTTTAATAATCAATATCTTATTTGATCCTGACTGATCACCACCCTAAGAAATACTTCAGAATCACAGAATCTCAGCATTGAAAAGCACCTCAGGAACCATTTACTCCAGCAGGAACAAAAATTACCCCTTCAATACTCTATGTAGTGATGATTTAGTCTTTTCTTGAGGACCTCTAGTGACATGGAACTACTCTTATAAAACTGATATTCTACTTTATAAAATTCAGTTTTATTTTCAATTCCAAAACCTCTTGTTCCACCTGCATTTGTCATTTTCCTTGTTAACTCTGCCAATCTGATGAGCATAAGGTAATGCCTCAGAGTTGTTTTAATTTGAATTTCTCTAGTTATTAGAGATTTAGAGCATTCTTTTCTCCATATGACTTGTATTTCTTCCTCTAAAAACTGCCCATCTTAGACCATTTATTAATTGGAGAATGATCATATTCTTACAGATTTGACTAAATTACCCTATATAGCTTAAAATGAGCCTCCTATCAGAGAAACTTGCTACAAAGATTCCCCACACACACCCTTTCCTGCTTCTTTTATCATTTTAGTTGCCTTGGATTTATTTGTACAAAAACTTTAAAAATGTATATAATCAAAACTGTTGATTTTGCCTTTTATGAATCTTAATCTACTTCACTCATTTGCTTCTACATATTGTGCATCCAATCTTTCCCACTGATCAAGCTATTTCTTATCCAGACTAACTTATTTTTGATAATTATGGCTTTGTAGTATAGTTTGAGATTTGGTACTTCTTCCTTCCCATTTTTTTTTCTCTTAATTCCCTTGTTATTACTTATCTTGTGTTCCTCCAGATATTTTATTATGGTTTTCTATCCTTATAAAGTAATCCTTTGGACATTTTAGAAAATGCCATTTATGGCATTGGATACTATCTAAAGAAGCTTTTATAATATAGACTAGGTCTTCCCATGAGCAATTAATATTTTTCCAATTATCTAAATCTGTCTTTATATGTGCAAAGACTATTTTATAATTGTCTTGATACAGTCCCTGTGTATGTAATGACAAGTAGATTCACATATATATATATATGTATATATATTTACTTTTTGTTATTTTAATTGGAATTTTTCTTCCTCCTGGATTTTCTTGGTAATATACAGAAATGCTGATCATTTATTTGCTTTTTATTTTGTATCCTATAATTTTTGTTAAACCTGTTCATTGTTTCAATGAGTTTTGTTTTTTTTTTGTTTTAGTTAATTTACTATGATTCTCTGCGTTAGATGAACTAACATATCTGCAAAACCATTTTTTTTTCCTTTTTGCCTCTATTTATTACATCAATATCTTTTCTGTTATTGCTATAGCTACCATTTGTGGCACCAGATTAAAATAGTTATGATTATAATAGACATTCTTTCTTTACCCCGGAACTTAACGAAATGGTCTTTTAATTTGTCCTCAATACTAGTAATGCTTGCTCTTGGTTTTAGATTGATACTATGTATCATGTTTCAAAAAGTGACATTTATTCCTATGTTTTCTACTATTAAAAAAAAAGAAATAGGTATTGCGTTATCAAAAGTTTTCTGTATCTATGGATTTAATAACATGAGTTTTGTTATTTTAAAAAATATAGTTGAACTAGGTTTATAGTTTTTCTAATATTGAACCATTCTGACCATAATGTATTATTTTTGAGATATGTTGATATAAACTCCTCATAACATTTTATATACAATTTTGAATCAATTGTCATGATATTGGTCTACAGTTTTGTTTTGATTTTCTTTGGTTTAGGTATCATATTTGGGTCATAGAAGGAATCAGGTAGAATTTTGTTTCCTTTTTTCAGTTTATGTAGCATTGGAAAGAATTGTTCTTTGAAGATTAAGTTAAATTCAGTTTTGAATTCATTTCATCCTGATTTTTTTTCTTTTAAAAGTTCATTTTGTTTGTGCAACTTTTTCCCTAGGATAGAGCAATTCATATTTTTGTAAATATTCATCCATTTCATTTAGACAGTTGGTTTTATTGGTATGGAACTAAGCAAATAGTTCTTAAAATTTATTTTATTTTTCTTCATTCATTATGAATTTTTATCTTTTGATAAATAAAAATTAGGTAAATCTATAAATTTATTTTAAAAAACCAACTTAGTTAATACCTTATCTATTTTATTGATTTTTTTCAAAGAAGCAATTTCTGGTTTTATTAATTCAATGTATTTTTGCTTTCAGGCTTTTTTTTTTAATCTTGTTCTTGATTTTTAAGATTTTTATTTTGGTGTTTAGTTGAAAATTTTTGATTGTTTTCTTTTGTAGTTTATTTTTTAGTAGCATGCCCAATTAGTTGATCTGCTCTTTCTTTGTTTTTGAAAGTGTTATAGATATATTTTCCCCCTAAATACTATTTTGGCTGAATCCCCAAAATTCTGGTATATCTTTTTTTTCATGGCTGTCATTATCTTTAATGAAACTGATTATTTTTATAATTTTTCTTTGGCCCAGCCATTCTTTAGGATAAGTTATTTCATTTCCAATTAAATTTTAATTTATTCTTCAAAGGACCTTTATTGAATATACTTTTAATTGTAGAACAATCAGGGAAATGTGCACTTAATATTTTGTATAACTTTTCTAATTAAGTTCTTCATTACCTTTTTGTTCATTTTTCATTTAGATTTGAGTTTGAGAGGAGCAATTTACATCACCAATATTATTTTACTGTCTATTTCACTATGTAATTCATTTAACTTTTCCTTTAAGCATTTAGAAGCTATGGCATTTAGTATATATATATATATGTGTGTGTGTTTAGTATAGATATTAATATATTGTTTATGGAATTTTTGAACAAAATATAGTTTCTTTGTTAATCTCTTTTATTTAGAATTTTGATTCTTGCTTTACTTAAGATCACAAATGCCACCTCTCCCTTTTTTATTTCAGTTGAAACATAAAAGATTATTTAATCCTAAGTATATCTGTTTCAAGTGTGTTTCTTGAAAACATAATATTATTGGTTTTGATTTAATTCAATCTGTATCCTCTTCCATTTAATGACTGAATTTATCCCATTCGCATTCACTGTTTTGATTATTGTGTATCTCCCTCTATCTTATTCTCTTACACTTCTCTGTTTCCTATTCCTTCTTTAAGAGTTTTGCTGATCTGGAATTATGCCCCAAAAGTTATCAAACCCTTTGACCCAGTAGTGCTACTACTGGACTTATATCCCAAAGAAATACTAAAGAAGGGAAAGGGATCTGTATGTGCCAAAATGTTTGTGGCAGCCCTTTTTGTAGTGGCTAGAAACTAGAAGATGAATGGATATCCATCAATTAGAGAATGGTTGGGTAAGTTGTGGTATATTAATGTTATGGAATATTATTGCTCTGTAAGAAATGAGCAGCAGGATGAATACAGAGAGGCTTGGAGAGACTTACATCAACTGATGCTGAGTGAAATGAGCAGAACCGGGAGATCATTATACACTTCAACAACAATACTATATGAGGATTATTCTGATGGAAGTGGATATCTTCGACAAAGAGAAGATCTAATTCAGTTCCAATTGATCAATGATGGACAGAATCAGCTACACCCAGGGAAGGAACACTGGGAAATGAGTGTAAACTGTTTGCATTTTTGTTTTTCTTCTCAGGTTATTTTTACCTTCTGAATCCAATTCTTCCTGTGCAACAAGAAATTTGGTTATGCACACATATATTGTATTTAGGTTACACTATAACATATCTAACATGTATAAGACTGTCTGCCATCTAGGGGAGGAAGTGGAGGGAAGGAAGGGAAAAATCGAAACAGAAGTGAATGCAAGGGATAATGTAAAAAATTACCCAGGCACATGTACTGTCAAAAAAAAGTTATAATTATAAAAGAAAAAAAGAGTTTTGTTGTACTTCTGACTAATACTTCTCTATGTTCTCCTTCTTCTCCGTTGCTTTAACCTCTTTCCCTCATTTCACTGTTGAGAGTAAAGTGTATTTGGCATATATGTGTGTGTGTGTGTGTGTGTATGTGTGTGTGTATCAAACTGTTTATATATGGTTTTTTTCAGTCCAAATAAGAAGTTCAGGGGGTGAAGTTCAAGTGTCACCGGATCTCTCACATTCTTTCCTCCTTTTTGTAAAGGTTTTCATTTGTGCACCCTAGTTATGTGATAATTTGCTCCAATCTTCCTACATTTCCTTCTCCCAGTGTATTCTTCTTTTTCAGCATTTATATTCATCTTTTAATATCATCAAAAAATAAAATGATTACTCCCAGATCTTCTGTTTATGACCCCTGGTGACAGGGTCATATTTCATATTATATTTCTCCCCAAACAATAATGTAAATAACTTAATCTTGTTCAGTCTGTTATGATCACTCAGGTTTAATTTTTCTTTGTTTCTCCTGATTCTTGTATTTATAGGTCAAACTTTCTTTTTGGTTCTGACCTTTTCATCAGGGATTCCTTAAAATCCTCTATTTCATCAAAAAAAAATCTATTACTTTCCCCTTCCCATAGAATTATAATCAATTTTTTTTTAAGTTACATTTTTCTTGCTGGAAAGCCTAGGTTTTATGAGTTCTGCAATATTATTTGGTAAGTGGAAGCTAGTTAATTATTTTAATTTCTACCTTACCTTCTGGTTCTAAAAGACCTAAGCAGTTTCATTTTAAAATATCTTGAAATAAGGGAATTAATGGGGAAAATGCAAAGGAAGGTAGCTTAGCTATACCAGATTTAAAATTAAATCATAAAGTAATAGTTATCAAAATGGGTAAGAAATAGAATAATGGATCAGTGGGATAGTTTAGGTTCATAAGATACATTCATCAATGACTACAGTACTCTAATGTTTGACAAACACAAAGACTCCAGCTTCTGGGATATTTGACAAAAATAACTGGGAAAAAAGTAAGACAGAAACTAGGCATTGACCAACACTTAACACCATATACCAAGATAAAATTGAAATGGGTTCATGACTTAGACATTTAGATACTATAAGCAAATTAAGAGAACAAGGGATAGTCTACCTCTCAGATCTAGTAGAGAAGGGAAGACTTTATAGCCAAAGAAAAACTAGAGATGATTATGAAATGCAAAATCAATAATTTTGATTATATTGAATTTAAAAGGTTTGTACAAACAAAACCAATGCAGTCAAGATTAGAAGAAAAACACAAATCTGGGGGAAAAAATTTTACTTCTAGTATTTCTGATAAAGACCTCATTTCTAAAATATTTAGAGAATTGACTCAAATTTATAGGAATACAAATCATTCCCCAAATGATAAATTATCAAAGGATATGAAGAAGTGATTTTCAGATGAAATTTCTAGTCATATGAAAAAATGCTCTAAATCATTATAGATTAGAGAAATGCAAATTGAGACAACTCTGAGGTACCACTTCACACCTCTCAGATTAGCTAAAATGATAAGAAAAGATAATGTTGAGGGGATTCAGGAAAATTAGGACACTGATGCATTGTTGGTAGAGTTGTGAACTAATCCAATCATTCTGGAGAGCAATTTGGAACTATAATCAAAGGGCTATCAAACTATATGTACCCTTTGGATCCAGAAGTTTCTCTACTGGGTCTATATCTCAGAGAGATCATAACAGAAGGAAAAGGACCCACATTGCAAAAATATTTGTAGCAACCCTTTTTTGTAATGGCAAGGAACTGGAAATGAAATGGATACTCATCAGGGAATGACTGGATAAGTTATAGTATACGAATGTAATGGAATATTATCGTTCTATAAGAAATGATGAGTAAGCTGATTTGAGAAAAGCTTGGAAAGATCTATATGCATTGATGCTAAGTGTAGTGAATAGAACCAAAAGAACATTGTATACAGCAACAAGAATATTTATTACGTGATGACCAGCTGTAATGGACTTGACTCTTTACAACAATAAGGTGATTCAAGGCAATTCCAATAGACTTGTGATGGAAAGAGCCATTCACATTCAGAGACAGAACTGTGGATCAAAGCATAGTATTTTCACTTTTTTGTTATTATTGTTGCTTGTTTTTTCTTTTCCAAGTTTTTTCCCTTTTGATATGATATTTTTTGCACAACATGACAAATAGGGAAATATGTTTAGAAGAACTGCATGTTTAACTTACATTGAATTGCTTTCTGTCTAGAGGAAGGATGCTGGGGGAGATAAGGAGAAAATTTTGGAACACAAAGTTTTGCAAAGGTGGATGTATTGTATGTATTTGGAAAAATAAAAAGCTATTTTTATTTTTAAAAATTTAAATCTTGAAATATTATGGCAAGGGGTTTTTTTTCCTTTGGGATGGCTTTCAGGTAGTCCAAATGATTCTTCTTGATCTGTTTTCCAGGCCAGTTTTTTTTTTTTTCTAGGAGACACTTCACATTCTCTTTTTTAAGTTTTTTTAAAAAAATTTCTTGGTGTCCTATAGTGTCAGCTTCAACTTGTTCAATATTAGTTTTAATATTTTTTGATGGCCAATAGAGTAAGCCTCTGTTTATTCAATTCTAATTTTTAGGGAATCATTTTCTTGGGGAAATTTTTTTGTCCTAAGTGTTTAGCACTCTTTTCCTATTTTTCTTCCATACCTCTCGTTTCTTTTACTATTTCCTCTGTATAATTATTATTTGGTTTTAAAAATAATTTAGCTCTTTTGTTTAGATCTTATATGAACTATTCCATTTTCCTTGAGGCCTCATTTGTAGATATTTTTGTGATATTCTGTTCTTATGGATTTCTGTCTTGAGTTTTTTTTATTACCTAATGGCCTTTTATGGTAAGATTTTTTTTTTATCTACTCATTCTTCTAACCTACTTCTCGACTTTGGATTTTATGTTAGTGCTGAGTTGTGAATACTTTCTCCAAAATATAGGCAACTCTTGAGACTAAGTTGGACAGGTTACAGAATTCTCAGTGATATTTTGAGTTTAAATTGTGCCAATTATTAATTTATATTGTTAAAGGAAACCATTCAAACTTTAATAATTCTGGGGCCTGGTCACTAGATAAATGAGAAAAAGGAAAAGAGGCAAAAAAAAAAAAAAAAAAAAAGAAAAAAGAAACTCTCTCATGAATTCAACTGCCCTTTCCACATCACTCTGGTTACCTTTAATTCTCACATCCTGGAGAAAAATTAAATTGGAACACTGTTGATAACTTTTCCATTTATTTTTTCCAGTTGTAAAAATGGCAAGAGCTTAATGTGCCACAAGCTAATGCCACAAGGGCAGCTGGACATACATGGGCAGATGCTCATTTCAATCAACATCCTGGCCATTTCATCCATGCAGAGTTTCTTCCAAAGTGGCAGGGAACTCTACAATGTAGAAAGATGTATAATTTGCCAAAAATAAATTGAAACATACCCAGGGAGAAAGGAAGGAAAGCAGAGTAAAAGTAGGTGGTTAAGAGATATCAAAAGAAAAATAAATATTGAAATGTCAAAAATTTTCCCAGTTTGCTTTCCATCCTTTTTTCAAGGGAAAAAAAAACTCTACAATCTTTGAAAATTGGAATTCTTTTTTTTAAAAAGAATAAAAGCTATTGGTGAAAAGAGTGAAACACGAGTAATCTTTAAAGGTAAGTAAGCCCTACTGGACAGATTAGGGAAAACTATATTACACAGTCCAAGTGCAATAGACTTCAAATGTGCATTACCTTACCTTCAAATGCATGACTAGTGCCTGAATTCTGATATAAAAAACAGCAATGTTAGTGTTTTTAGTCAACAGATTCAAGAGTGACATTTCTCCAACTCGTTATCATTTTTATCCTTGAGCAGAATGTTTTTGTTGGAATGCGGTGAGAGGAGGGTTTCAGGCTACAATTCTGGTCACGAGTAAGCTTTAAGAGTGCTTTATAGACATAGAACAGCAGCTGTCACCATACTCAGACAAGGGGAGATGCTCTTTACAGGAGGAGCTGGTAAATGGATTAATCGCTAATCGTGGTAATCACCAAACACGCTGGCTTCTGCCCTACGTGCACAGCCCAGCTTACCTGGTATTGCTGCCCAGTGCAGAGGATGAGGTGGTCATATGGCACTATCTTTTCATTGGAAAGGATGATGTGCTTGGCAGCTCTGTTTATGCCAATCATTTTACCAACCACAACATTAACCCAGGAACAAAGTGACATCAATGCATAATCTTTATCATTAAAACAGTGGCTGTGAAGAAAGAATATCCATAAGTGACATTTGAGCAGCTGACAGCAGGCATTAATTAGACATCTGGTGGGTTGGTGGAGGTCCCCTAGTGGTTCAAGTCTCTTTTCTTGCTGTGAGTTTACCAGAGCCTATACTAAAAGATTATTCGTTATGAAACACTTAGTTACAAATTGACATCCTCAAGTTAAAGCTAAATTATCCCTCCCAGCCTTGGACCATTCCACAACAGGGATTTTTAAAGTAACTAATGCATCCCAAGTCTATTCTTTCCTCTGCTTCCTCTCCATAGCAGTGGAAAATGTTTTTTCCCCTGATTTTAAAAAGGAAAATAAATATTTGCTTAGTGCTTACTATATGTTGAGCATTTTAAAAAACATTATCTCATTGGATCTTAACAACCACCCTGGGGTTAGGCACTATTATCACCCTATTTTATAGTTAAGCTTTCTCAGGGTCACAAAGCTAATAGCCAAATTTAAACTCAAATCTTTGTGAGTTCCGGGCCTATCCCACTATCCACTGTTCCACTCAGAAGCCTCTATTTTACATTAGAATAATGTGGCATTTTAAATGAGGTGACACAGACTCTAAGGAAATAGAGGCTAGAGGGAGATAATTGCTTTGAAGAATCCCAAAGACAAGACTCTTAGTTTTAAGCATCTTTGGGATGAATTCCATTTATTAATACTTCTCAAAAATTAAAAGAGTCTAAGCTCCTCAAAGGCAGAGGATGCTTCATTTTTGTATTGCCTGTTGTCTCAGAACTATCACACTTTAATTAAATCATATAGAATAGTTATATTGTAAATGGAAAAATTAGGACTTGGATCTAGATCCTGTGACTTCCAAGTACACTGTTATCCTGATTATGTCTCCAGAACAACAACAACAACAACAACAACAAAACCAGCCAAAGAAAAGCTCTGACGCTTTTTAAGCATGTGACTTTGGGGAAATTATTCAATCTTTCTAAGGCTCAAGATCCTCATATATAAAGTGAGGGTGAAACCTGCTCTGCCTATCTCCTAAGATGGTGAGAAGGATTAAATGAGATAATGTATATGAAAAGGCTTTGAAAACAGAAATGTTTACACACACACACACACACACACACACACACACACACACATACACACACATACACACACGCACACATACGTATTAAATATATAATCTACATGAAGAGTATTATTATATAATGATGTTTATGATTATTCTTTTTGTACAAAAAGATATGTAAATAGGATCCTAATGGGGTAATAGATGAACATTTTCCTTTTTGATCCACACATTGGATGAGAGAGATACTATTTTGTTTTCTAAGCTCAAACAGAATCCTAGTAATGGAAGCACATTAGGTATATTCTAAAGACAGCGAAAGGTAATGCAGTTCTTTGCTTTGTATCTCTCTGTGAAGGCCATAGGGGGAATGAAACAGCATACATAAAAATTCTTTTAATGAGAAAAGAATATCAGATATGCTTGGATCATAGGAAAATGACACACGCTAGAGTAAAAATTCCCTTATGAAAAGTTTTTTCCTTTTACGTGAAAATAGAAGATACACTGGTTTTAGTTATATATTCATAAGAAATCCTAAAGGGATTGTTCATATTTATTGTACTATTTCCTTCATATTAGCAATATTATACTGGGTTATATGAGGTGAAGAAAATTTAAATACATTTAGTGTATAAGGATTTCATGAGCCTTCATTCAAAGATAAATTCTGCCAAGGGAAATCTGTAGCAGGCTAAAGTAATATTATTTTTAATGATAGTATTATTGATAATGTCAGAACACATGTTTAATAGTTTAAATTTCAGAGTTTTTCTGATGAGAATTGTCACATAAAGGCATTAATTTTTAGTTGTTTCTTCAGAAGAGAAGGGAAGCACTAAGGTATTTGGGAGTGATAAGCTGATAGAATATCAATAGATTGAATTAAAGGAATTTCTCATTTTAAAAATGTGACTTTTTAAGTGAAAAAATCTAATTCCTTCTTTTTCCAGCAAAAATATTGGGATTTTTATTGATTAATTCAGCAGATGGATGAAAGCTAGCCTTGGGAGGAAGAAGTATGTATTTTTCCAAAGTAATTTCCCTGAGCAGACAGTTAATGGCCGTTAATAGTCCAGCATGGGAGAAGCTGTCTCACTGATGGCTTGATGACAAGAAAGATAAATATACCAGGGCTCCTGAGGAGACAAAAGGGACCAAGACAGGTAGCTTCTGGAAACAAAGAAGCCTTGTGGATACACTTGTTCCTGCCTCAGAAAGAGAGATAAAGATTATCTTCACTGGAAATTTTGTAAATGGGCCATAGAAACAAACCACAACTGCTAAACTTCAGGTCTACTATGCTAAATGCTAAAAAGAGGTCACAGTTGGGAAATAACCAGCTCTACCACAGGACTGGTAGTATAAATTTAAGTACAGGCTAGCTCTATGTACAAAACACCTATAGGAAAATATAAATAGGCTGGGGTCCTATACTTAATATGATGATAAACTTTTTGAATTTTAGTGGACCTTGGAAAAAGGAAGTTATTATAGTAATATCTTATATTTGTATCATGCTTTACAGTTTATAAAGCACTTTCATATTTTTAAAATTCAATTTTGTTTTAAATAATTATAAAAATCCTAGGAGATACATAAAGTCTAGTGATTGATCTCATCCATCTACTTACCTTTTGGTCATATCTCTTTTCACTAGCACCAAAAGGGTGTCAAGGGAAAAAAAGGGAAAAATCAATTCATTAGCTACGGCAAAAAAAAAAAAAAGCCATTTATAAAGAGAATTTTTAAACAAACTGCTAAAATTGAATTTAGCAAACATTTATTGGGTGACTACTTTATCTGTGGGCATTTGGGTAATCTGTGGAGCTCAGATATCCATATTATTCTTATCTCCTAAGACCAAAGGTAGCTGAGAATGGGCCATATCGGTGGAGATAATATGAATTATCATTTCCTGGTTTGAGCTTTCCCAAGTAGTTGCTGAGAACCACAACATCATTTACCTCCTCAGAGAGGGGTACCTGAATGACCTAGATTGTGTTTACACACCTAGTGATGAAATCATTCTCAAATGATGCTAGCTATTATTTATTCTCTGTCAAACCATTGAGAAGAGCATAGTCAACAGAACCTCAGAGGTTCTAACAAAACAAATTTAATTTGGACTCCACTCCTACAAACAATTCATACCATTGCATGGAACTTATTGAATCATCTAGATTTTAAGATATGGTGAACACAAATCCCAGGTCTTAGAGAGCATCACAGATTTTATATGGAAGTTTTTGTTGGCAAATTTCAAAGCCATGTGTGATTAGTGAAAAAGCTTTGATCATAAGAAAGTATTAAAATAGCATAGGCCAATTTTTTGACATGACCAATGTGGGGATTTGTTTGATTCAACTAAGTGTACTTGTTATACAGCTTCTGGGTTTTTTTTCCTTTTGTAATGTGAGTAGGGGATAGAAGAAAGAAAAAATAAATTTTTGTACATTTAAATATTATGTGTATGTTTTATATATAAAAATCACATAAAACTACTGCTACTGGTAAGTAAATAATTTCCTGTATTGGTTTTTTAAATCATAGCAACCCTTTCCTTACAGGTTTTAGAAAAGAGCAGTTCATTTTCTTCTTAGGAGTAGTATTTTAGTTCTTAATAAGTAGTTGCAAAATGACAAAGATAAATGTATATAGTTTAACAAAAATGAAACCCATTGATGAGTTCTGCTATTTGGTTATAAACAACAGACAGTATTCCATTTCAAAATATTAGCATGTAGCATCATAGAAAAAATGCTAGACTCAGAGTTAGGAGACAATAAATTAAAATTTTACCTCAAATACTGATAAACTATGTAATCAGGGGCAATTTATGCAACTTTTTAGACCTCCAGTTTCCCCATCTCAAAATGAAGATAATAATCTCCCGGACTCATGGTTACAAAAAGTACCTTGGAAATCTTAAATAAAAATTAAGTTATTATTCTATATAATTTGTTACTTAGGCTAAATATAAATGCTTATACATTTTAATATTCCAATTTCAGAATGAAGTAAAAAAATTCATACTCGCTTGCTAAAAATTTCCTCTCTCCAATATTCATAAGATTTCTTCCTGGAAGTCCATGTATTGAAATCAGAGTAAGGTTATTAAACTTCAGATGTGGGCTAAGGAAGAAAATAGAATATGATGCATGATTCAGTGTAAGAATATTAAAATTTAATTTGATAATATTTTTAAAGTAATAACATTTTTCAACTAAGTAAAACATTTTAGAATTCAATAGATCTTTTCTTTCTTTTTTAAAAATACTTAATTTTTTTCTCAATTACATGTAAACAAAAATAATTTACATTCTTTTTTTTTTTAATTTTGAGTTTGAAATTTTCTCCTTCCCTCCTTGAGAAGGCAAAAAGAAGCTATTCTCCCAGCAATGAAAACGTGAACAACATGCAATTGTAAAACAATATGCAATGTTTCCTTAGTTGTTACTAAATGAAAAAGTTAACCTATTTTAGGGGCCTTTTCTTTTAAAATGCAGTAAAATTCCTGCAATTTTGGAGAACTGAAAGACATAGAAAAAATTTTGAATTTCATAATTTTTAAGAGAAATGCAATTTTATTATTTTAAGGGAGTTATATGAAATCAAATGCAGATTCATAAAATATTGCCTTAATTGAAATCCTAGGTATTCCCTCTGATGAAAAGATTAAAAAAATAAAAGTATTGTCCATTAAAAGCATACCTTACACTAATTTGTCCTTCCCTAAAGTTCTTATCTGATATCATTGTAGAAAGGGAAGGAGGGATTCCTAGGTTATGATGCTCTTAGATTCTGAGATGAAAAGGATCTGGGAGGAGAGCTAATCCAGCCTTCTAGTATTATTGGCAAAGAAACTGAGGCTTGGAGAAGTTGAATGATTTTTCCACAGACACACAGGAGGTCATTAGCAAAGCTGTGCCTCCACAATGCATCATTTTTCCCAGTCTTCCACATACTTTATTAAAAGATATGCTACCAGCTGAAGAATTTTGTTGACCCTATGCTTTTTAAATTATTTATCTTGGCATGGAAGGTCTGCTATCCACCTAAGGAGAATGAATAGAGACACTGATAAAATTATGCATACTTGAAATATATCCCACATAAGGGGACTTAACTGAAAGCTTACAAAGGCCTGTGGTCAGCCATATATACATAATATAGACAGGTAAGCCATTAACAACAAAACTGAAGCCCATTAATTCCTGCCATTTGGTTGTAAGCAACAGACTGTATTCCATTTCAAAATAATAGCACATAGCTGGAAGAAGATAGTCAGTCCTCTGGCCTTAGCTTCAGCATTTGCTCAGATTCTGTTGTATGGAATTAGCCAAAACCTAGAACCATTTGTCAGACCTTCACAACACCATGGAGTTTCTTTGGCAGAACCCATACTGAAATAGTTGAGGTTTAGGATAATAGGCTACTCCATAAAAATATTGAGTAGAATTGCTGGAACTTTCTTATCTTAGTCAGGTTTAGGATCACAAGCCACTCCATAAGAACATTAAGTATGAATTAAAGGAACTAAACTTTCTAACCTTAAATCAGGTCAAGTCAGAGACAATGTAAGTCACCTAAACTTTTTGGGCTTTAATGTATAATATGTAAAATGAGGGCTTTTCAAACCTTTCCAGTACAAAATCTATATTATTGGGGAGAAAAAAAAAACCTAAAACTGCCAAGTCTTTGTAGACTGAAAGGTTTTGTCTTTGGGAGAAAAAAGGCAACTAAAAAATTTCTCCTGTACAATTTCTTATGTACTTGAGGACCCAGATTTTCTGTGTTAAAAATATTTTTATTTTTTTATTAAAGCTTGTTAATTTTCAAAAGATATGCATGGATAATTTTTCAACATAAACTTTGTGTTCCAATTTTTCCCCTTCCCCCAACCCTTTCCCCTAGATAGCAAGTAATCCAATATATATTAAACATGGTAAAAATATATGTTAAATCCAATATATGCATACCTATTTATACAATTATCTTGGTGCACAAGAAAAATCAAATCAAAAAGGGAAAAAGGAGAAAGAAAAAAAAATGCAAGCAAACAACAAAGAGTGAAAATGCTATATACATGTCTGTATATATAGTTTCTTCCTCTAATAGGGAAAAGCATAACCTCATCTGAGGTTTCTAACTGAAGTCACATCAAGGAGCTTCTCAATTTTGTGCCTAGTAGATCATACCTGGGAGGGACAAGGAGTACAGGCATTAAGATGAAACCATATGAAATGTAAAACTTTCAAGCAAAATATTCTGGCCTGTCCTCTGTGCAAGTTCACTGCCCCTCTCTCCCTGACATTTTTAGCACTGCCCTATCACATGTATTTCATGCCTCTCAATTAATGATTTAGGACTGTTTCAATACAAATTCTGGCTTATCTTTTGTAAACTAATACACTGTGGGCTATTGATGCTTACAAAGTGAAGTTCTGGAGTTAAGAGTATTTCTGTTCAAATCCTTCTTCTTCCATTTCTTACTTGTTTGGCTTTGGACAAGTCATGTAACATATTTGGACCTTAATTTTCTCATTTGTAAGAGTGTTAAACTAGATGACTTCTAAGGAAATTTCCAGTTCTAAATCCTATGAATTAAGATTACATAGTATTAAGTTAGTGAAAGATCTAATCATTATCCAATCATTTAGGGAATTTTATTTTATAATTCAGTTCCTTTCCCCCTCCCCCCAAAAAATTACTTGAATGGTCTGGCTATCTAGTTACATTGTCTGGTACTCTGCCAAATCCTCCATTTCTAATATTGTCTTAACAATCCCAATAGTAAATAAAATCCTTTCCTCAAAGTAAAGTAGTTTATTTTGCATAGTCTTCTCTTTGGTTTAGCAAAGAGCATTTTAATCCTTTTGCTAACATTTTTATATTGCTTGAAGAATCCCTATTGTGGGGCTATGATATGTAGTTGGATAGACAAGCCATATGTATTTGAACAATGTTCTGAACCCAGTACAAAGAGGTAGAGAACAGAAATTGTACTGCCTTTGGAAAATAACCCAATTTCTTTTAGTAACATCAAGCTTTTGGTCTGAAACAAAACCCCATCTTTTAACAACAATATTCCTCTAACAAAACTATAGTATAAAAACTGTATTGCAAAACATGGAATAGCACAACTTACAAAAAAGGTGAAAATCACCCAGTGTTAGGAATGGGCTGCACTACATCACCAACTAAAAGTTGTCCAAGTTGTCTATCTGGCATCAGATAAATGACCAGAAGGGGGAAAAAATTCAACACCTCCACTATGGAGGTGAATGAGTCAGTTAGTCTCATGATCTTTTTTTCTGACTACGAAATGAAAATAAACATGGAGGGACAAAACCAGATGTCATGGGGGCTCTCTTCCAATTCTAGATCTATGGTTCTAGGAGCACATAGGGCAATAGCAAGAGTGAGTTGATGGATGGCTCATGGTGTTCTAATGATGTCCACCCAATGTCAGAAGATACAGAATAAGGTCCCCAGCAAGCTGGGTAGAATTTTTTTTGGAAGAATTAGAGAAGGATGTGGAAGAGAGACAGAGGATAAGAAGGGATGCAATAATAACAGTCCTCACTATCAGAGGGAAAAAAGGTTGGTCTTTAGTCCAACTTCTAAGGTCCAGACAAGCTCTAAATCTATCATTCTATGTTCTCACAGTAGCCATATTGATCTAATCTCAGATATATCAAAATATTCTAATAGAACTGTGATCTCATTAAAGTGGACATTCCTTCTAATGATGTAGTTATGGGGATATTCATCTTCCTAGGTTACTCTTCCATCAATTCACCATGGAAAGGGCAGAGAGACCCCATAGCATGCTGGAGGCCATCTTCCTTCCATCATAAGGAATATGGGCTATATTCTGGTTATTACTGACTTTTACTTCATGCTAGCAACCCATCCATAGAAATATCTAAGTAATTTTATATACTGATCAAGCATAATAAAACAACAAGCCTAAAAATGTTACTTAAAAAACATTTCTCAGCTCAAATGATATAAAAATAGTAGTCAATGTGCCCCTCCTATTTAACCAATCTTGTTTTTTGACTGGGAAGAGGGAGTGATTTCTCCATTTAAAACATCTTTTGTGCTTTTCTTATTTTCAAATATTCAAATATTTTTCTCATAGTTTTGAATAAATATGAATTATGAGAATGCAATTTTATATATAAGTATATAGGTAGGCCTAAAATGCAAAATGTTAAATTATCCTAGATGCCAGTATTTGTTTTACTGAAGGATATTGAGGTGAAAACTTTTCACTTTAAAAAATCTAATTTAAGCACCTATTAGTATGAAACAGAAGGTCCACCCTTCAAATAAGCCAGAGTTTTTGGCTTCTGCCAAGTCCAAAATGCAGGTTTTAACAATTAAGGAAGAGCAAAAACCACTGGAAAGCAATACTATTAGATTGAATGGCTTCAGTTTTAATATATGTAAGCAACGCCTAACATCATGATGAAGCATATGCTCTGAAACCACAGGTCACCATTTTGTGGAGGGGGAAAAAATGTTCAAGTTAAGAGCTCAAACCAATGAAACATTAAACAAGTGCACCTGCATTTTAGCAGCAAATAATTCCAGTGGGGATTTCATGTTGCTGTGGATACAAAGGGAAGAACAGCTCAAAGATACTTGTAAAGCAGGGAGGGATTAGAGTATCTAGGGAAATAAGTAAAAGGTATTGCGTTTCATTCCATGATTCTGGAGGACAGGGACAAAATTAGGTCTAAACAACCTTAGCCTTCAAATAAAGGGGGTCACATTGCCAATTTATTGGGAACATCATAAAAGAAACATAAAACTTGTAATGTTATTTTTTTTGCTTCTGGGCCACGGCCATTTGTAAACTTGCCAGCTCATCCTTCATTAGTTTTTGCTGATTTTTCCCCCCTTTGGCACAGCAAAAGCCACTGAAGCAAATGATTCAATTAACTACTTTCATTAAACCTTTCTGAACACATAATCAAATGCACCTTTAAGAAAGTATGGCGAAAAAGAATTATCTCACGTGGAGCTAAATGCTTCCATTTAATTTATTTATACCTGAATAATACACCAAATAATCAAACATTTCTTTTACTAGAAAGAAGATGGATGGTATGTTTGGTGATATGAGTGTTGGCTCCTTATTTTTTCTATAAAATACTTTTAGCATCAAAGATTTGTAACTCAGTTAGATGTTTAATTAACATAATGATTGATTTCACTGCAACTTTGTTACAAAAATTCTCAGACCTCCCAATCTGAGGTTTGAAAACTCATTTTAAAAAATGTTTTGGTAACATTATTTCAATATCATTAGTTTCCCTTTTAATCCTATATATTTTATTTTATACATTTTGAAACATTCTGAAAGGGGAATCAAAGGCTTATCCAAAATGCTAAAGAAGTTGATACCAAAAAAAGGCTAAAAACTCTTGAGCTATCTAGTATCAAGAAAAAAAAATGTAAATAAATATAGTGAAAAAAATCAACAAAGATGAAAGTTAATTTTATTTTTTCTTATAGAAAAGCAATTTCTTTATCCCTTTCCACCCACACCCAAGTAGTATATATGGCATACTGTGTTTGATAATTGTTTGTTAAATTAAATTACCTGGACACATTTTATCTTGTATTCTTAAATTTTTATCACAGAGCGGGATTTTTGTTGACTGCTTTTGCCACTGACCCTCTACGAACTGTTTTTTCAAAAAGCCATTGAGGAGGTTGTTTCTTTTTACTCTTGTTTTCTTTTACTCTTCACTCTTTTTACTCTTTTCTTTGTCCTTCACACCTGGGAAATCCAGGCACCTTCTTCTTCACCTTCACCTTTTGGAACTCCAGGCTTCCTTCAAGACTTATCTCAGTTGCCACTTTCTACCAGAGGTTTTCTCTTACTACCCTAGTTGTTACTACTCTACTGCCCTTCCATCCACTGTGACCCTCCCCATTTTGGATTTATTTTGTATTTCCTTGTCTGTGTAAATGTTGTATTCTTCCAATAGAATGTAAGTTCAAGGGGGAGCTGTTTCAATTTTGTCTTTTTATATCCAGCACAGTGCCTGGTTCCTAATAAGCATTTAATAAATACTTCTTGACTTTAGAAGCCATGGGGCTTCTAAAATCTGATGATTTGGTGATTTCAAGTCTTGGTTAAAGATCCTTTATGGTAACTAACCATTTGCTTACTAAGCCAGCTAGACTCTCTGAGGTCAGGGAGCTTCCCACCCAGATTCCTAATTACCTGTCATCTCTCTCTTGCTGCTGCTGTCACTAGAACATCGAATCTCTATCCTTTTTTGCTTTTTATTTTTCATTCGTGTGGAAGACTTAATGTGTTATTTCTTGGATGTATTTATTCACAAGGAAAAAGAGTAAGATAAATTTGGAAGGATTACATGAGGCTGCAGGTGCTAGAAAGAAATCTACTTAGCTCAGACTAGGTGGCTCCAGAATTTACTAATATATCTGAATCAAAGGACCCTGGGAAGAACTGTCAGCTCATCTATGATTTTTACTGGCCACTGAAACCCCATCCTTGAATAACCTGCTCAATCATAGCCTAAGTTCAGAACAGCACCCCTGGGGGAGAATACTGGGACACAGCCCAGGCTCTCAGGTTTTCACTAACTATCGTCATAAGCACTGGAGAGTACTGGTCAAAGCTATTACATAGAAGGACTTTCTGTTCAGGTATGATGTAAACAAGATGATTTCTGAGGTCAGTTACAGCTCTGTGATTCTGTATCATAATAAAAAGAACTTTTTACTGAGAGATTATCGATTACAGGCATACCGGGCACTAATTTACCATGGAGCTTTTAGATAATCTTTTAGCTACTCTGGGCCTGTTTCCTCATCTGTTAGATAAAGAGCTACGTACTGAGATCCTGTTCTGCTAAAATAGCAGGGTAAGATCTTATCACATTCTTAACAGGAAATATTAAGTCTCATGAAGGCAAGAAAGATTTTGTTTATATTTCTATCTTTTCCACTCCTATTCAGCCAATAGGGCAGCCACAGTCAGTGATTAAAAGGTACAAATAATACTAATATTAAATTGACTTATTTTCCTTCTCTTACTTTATGATTTCTTTGATAATAAAGATCCTATAACAGATTTTAGAATATGGAAACTACTATCATATAATTTGAATGTTCAGATATATTTCTTTTTAAATTGTATTTTATTTTTTCAAATACATGTAAATTTTTAAATTTTTAATTAAAATTAACTAGCTAATTAATTTTTAATCTTAATTAATTTTAAAATAAAATTTTGAATTCCAAATTTTCTATCTGCCTTCTATGCAATCATGTAAAAATGTATTCCCATAATATATTTTGCAAAGAAGAAACAGTTTGCAAAAAATACATACTTTTCAAAAGGGAAAAACACAAAAAAGCAACCTGCCTTCAGACTCCATCAGTTCTTCCTCTGGCTATGGGTAGTATTTTCCTTTCTGAGACTTTTGGACCATTATATTATATAGAGTTAAATCATTTATAATTGATCATTATAAAATGTTGCTGTTACCGTGCACAATATTGTTCTACTCATTTCACTTTGCATCAGTTTACCAGGTTTTTCTGAAATCTGCCTGCTTGTCATTTCTTATAGCACAATAGTATTCCATTACATTCATATATTACAACTTGTTCAGCTATTCCTTAACTGATGGACATGTCCTCAATTTCCAACTCCTTACCACCATGAAAAGTTACCACAAATATTTTTGTATATGTAGGTCCTCTCTTCTTTTTAAATGATCTTTTTGAGATACAAATCTAGTTGTGTTAACATATTTCTTAAGGATTTGAAAAAAATGAGAACCTAAAGTCACCTTTTATTTCATAATAAAACACAAGTTGGACTTCAGTATGAACTCTATTTATTAGGCTTAATTAATAACTAAAATCTATAACTGTATTAACTAAGAATTCCATGAAATCAATTGTCCTGTCAAATATTTCTTGGTAGTTGACACAACACCTAAGACAAATCTTAGCACACAATCTATGCTCGTTTTTCAATTAAGAGGAAACTTCTAGGTGTATTCCATTTATTCTATTGTGTAAAAAAAAGATCTTTGCTCTGTGATGACTGATTTAAAAGGTAGTAAAGTCAATTACATATTATCTGTAAGTGAAGAAAACATCCCCAGATTTCAGGTAACAAAAGGGGATAAAATCTAATGCATCGATGCTCAGATTTCAAATATTAGTTCCAAAAGAAAATAACATGATTTATGGAGTATATGAATACTGAGAATAATATATGAGAATTCTAATAAAACAAAACTCTTTTTATCACTTTGGAAATTCTGGAAAATTATTTGGAATTCAGGAAAATATTTTTATTCAAGAAATCATCACTGAATATCTGCTCTGCATCTAAGTACTACAAAGGATGCTGGAAAAGTGTTCAGAATAGTCTTCTCAAGATCTCAAGGAGTATGCAGTCTAAAATGGGACTTAAGGTATAAATACACAAATAGCCATAATTCAAAACAGAAAAAAGCACTGGAATGGAGTCAGAAGATATAGACTAAAAATTCTGAACAACAATTATATATTTTATTTATGTATATAACTTAGATGCCCTATATAATGTAGATTCCTTCTTCTAGCTAAGGGGACCAGGGAAAATTTTAATGTTTTGTACAAATACTGTTAGTAAGATATAAATCATACTAAGCACAATGAATAAAGAGCTGACTTGTGTGAAGAAGACATGGTTCAAGTCCCACCTCAGATAATTACTAGCTAGATGACACCTAAGAAGCTCATCTAAACTCAAAATTCTACAAGTAACTCTGATTCTATTAACTGTGGAAACAAAGGTCAATCTGCATTGGTAGAATGGGGTGGGGTCCATTCTTCACTGACCCATTGCATTCATAAGTCCAATTGTAAAAACAAACAAATGGCAGTGTCTGTGTTTCTTCAAATCATCAGATTTCTTTCTGTGACAGGATATTTAACGGTGAAATAATTTATAGGGATGAAGCACTTTCAAATGTTTCCCATTATGGGGCCTAATATGGCCTGTAAGAATCAAGGACATAGGATGATTACTACAGTGATATATTCAATTCAACATTTATTAAACTCCTATACACAGGACAGTTTGCCAGGTTCTGGGAAAAATACAAGAATAAGTATGAAATGTTCTCTATCCTTAAAAAGCTAGCAATTTAGGAGGGGAGATAAAAGGAGTTAATAATGCAAAATTGGGTATGATAAGCTCAAAAGAAAGATAAAAAATAAAAGGTCAGGACCAAGGAAAGAAAGATAATTTTCAACTGATTAAGGCCTGACTCAGGCAAAGATTCAAGGAGCTTGTACAGAAAGAGAAGTTGGGAAGGGGAGGAGAAAGTACTTAGGTTTCAGAAACAACATAAGCAAAGCCACTGAAGTTTTTTAAAAGTGTGTTTGAACCATATCATTCTATTGGCATTCTATTATATATTCTATTATAAGAAAAAGGAGAAATTCCAAGTCTTATAATAAAATTTGAGGAGAAAACCTCAACTTTTCAACTTTCAAACCCAAACTTTCAGCTGAGGGAACTAGAATATATAGTAGCAGGTGAGCCTTGAAGAAAAGGATTTCAACAGATGGTTGCAGAGAGAAGTCATTGTGGTCTTAGGGAATAACTTAGACAAGTACAATGAGAAAGAAAAGGGCAGAATGAAGTTGGCATATAGACAGGGTCCAGTTTGGCAGGAATGTAAAGTGTATTAAAAGGGAATGATGTGAAAAAAGGTGGAAGGATAGGCTGGAAACAAACTGGAAGGCTAAGTAGTTTGTGTGTGTGTTTGCATATACCCATAAATGTATGGATGTGTGTGTGTGTGTATCTGTCTGTCTGTCTCTCTCCCCCTATCTCTCTGTCTGTCTCTGTCTCTCTTTGTCTCTGTCTCTATCTCTCTCTGTTTCTCTGTCTGTCTCGCTATATATATGTATACACACATATATGCATATATTGCACATGGAAGTGTATATATATATATATGTATATATGTTTACATATATGGCTATATGTGTACACACATTGTTCCAATTCTTCTTCCAATAATTTGTCAAGTCCTATAGAATTTATCTCAGTAACATCTCTGCCTATCATCTGCTTCCACCTTCCACTTTACTTTAGGCCCTAATTAATGCTTTAAAAGTTTAATTGGTTTTTCCCTTCTCTAGTCTATTCTCCACTTAAGATACTGAAACACAGGTCTGACTAATCATGCCATTTTCTCCCTCATGCTCCCTATTGCCTATGATATTGTATGTGTGTATGTCTGTTTTATATATATGTATATATAAATATTGATATATACATATATATGTATATATATCAACATTTGAATATATTATACATAAATGTATTATATGTACGATATATATATATTTATACACATATAAGTTTAATTATCTTTATATGGATGACTCCTAGATCTATATGTTTGAGATATGATGTCCAGAAGGCAGTTAGAAATGTGGTACTGTGTACCATACATATTATATATATATATAATTCCAGGGACAGGTAACCATTGCCAATACTTAAGTTTTGAAATATATGTTTTGATGAAGAAATACAAAGGAGCTCAAGGAAAACCTGGAAGCCAGAGATTGTTTTACTACTATATTTCCGTTCCTAGCCCAGTGTCACAACTACTCTTTCAGTATTAGAGCTTTTATCCTCTGTTGGCTATCTTAAATAACTGCTATAGAGATTCTCCATTCTTATGGTAATATGATACTATCTTATTAGTGCTAGAGTGTTGGTCTTAGAATCACTTCCTACACTCATTAACTGGGTGACAATGAGCCAAGTGACAATCTCTTATGCCTCAGTTTTCTTACATGTAAAATAAAGATAAAAATATTTTTTCACAGCGCCTACTTTCCAAGATTGTTGCAAAGAAAAAGCTTTGTAAACTTTAAGGTTTTTCTTTCATAATACATGTGAGCTGTGAATGCAGTTCTCACAATGATGATCCACAGCTCTACATCTCTGGCTCTAATCACTTGGTTGGCTTTCAATCTCACATTTCCTACTTGTATCACCTGCTGTTTATAAATTTCTAAGATAAGGATCATGTCTTACATATCACTGCTTTTCTTATGGCACTCTCCACTATCCCTTGTCCACTGTAGATATTTATAAAGGTCAATTGAAATTCCAATAGAGTTCGGATATAAAATACCATTTGCATTCAGAGAGAGAATTATGGAGACTACATGTAGACTAAAGCATATTTTTACCTTTTTGATTTGCTTTTTCTTTCTCATAGTTTTGCCTTTTGTTTTGATTTTTCTTTCATAAGTTGACTAATAGGGAAATATGTTCAAAATGATTGTACATGTACAACCTATATCAGATTGTTTGCTGTCTTGAGGAAGGAGAAGTAAGGAAAGGAAGGAGAAAAAAATTTGGGACTCAAAATCTTACAAAAATGAATGTTGAAAACTATCTTTACATGTATTTGGAAAAATAAAATACTTTTGAAAAGATCAATTGATTGAATGCATGAATGCCATGCATTTTACTTATGTGTTTTGCTATCACCTTAAGCCCAACTTTAAAACTTAGCAATTTTTTTTCTTTCAAAAAAACCCAGTTCTTCCTCTGAGTTTCTACTATGTGACGAGAGAATACATGTGGTATATTGGATAGAGGGCTGGATTAGAGTCAGTAAGATCTGGGATCAAAACACCTCTGATACATGTTGATACATTAGATGCATTCCACCTGACACTTCCTCAACCATCTTGACTTCCCTGTAGCCTCTGACATTGAACTCTGTTCCTCTATGATACTATTCTCTTTTAGTAGTGCTGCTTTTTCTTGTGTGATCATTCCTTTTCAGTCCCCTTTGCTGAATCCTCATCCATGTCCTGCTCCTAAACCATAGATTTATCCCAGGACCTGTCTTGGGCAACTTCTCTCTATATATACTTTCCAATTATCTCTTATGGGTTTAATTATTTTTACATAAATGACTCCAAGATCTCTTTGTATCTAATCCTACTCTCTCTCAAGAAGTCCAGTCTTACAGCATGAACTGCTTATTGGACATAGTGAACTGGTTTCCCTATAATCCTATAAAACTAAACATGTCCAAAACAAAACTCATTACCTTTCCCAAAAAAACTCACCCTATGACTTTTAATTTTATTTATTCATTTTTGTGAGGCAAGTGTGGTTAAGTGATTTGCCCAGGGTCACACAGTTAGGAAATGTAAAGTTTCTGGGGAGTCAGATGTGAATTTAGGGCCTACTGATTCCAGGGCTAGGCTCTATCTATTGCAATGCCCCCACATGACTTTTGAGAGGATAAGCATCCTTCCAGCCACCCAGGTTCACTATCTCAGTGTCATCCTCAATTTCTTATTCTCACTCAGCTTACAGCGTCAATGACTGGCCAAATCTTGTTGTCTCTGCCTCTCACAATATCCCAAGATATCTCCTTTCCACCCACAGAATCATCCCTTGAGTGAAGGCCCTCATTTCCTTTTGCCTGGATTATTGAAATGGCCTCCTCGTTCATCTCCCAGCCTTAAGTCTTGCCCCACTCCAACCTGTCCTCCACACAACTGACAATAATTTTTTTTAAAGAACAGGACCAGTCACATCACTCTTCTGTTTAATCAATACCACTGGCTCCCTTTTGCCTCTAGGATTAAGTGCAAACTCTTCTATTTGGTAACTATCACCCTTCACAAGCTGTCCTCAGTCTACCTTTCTAGCCTTATTACCCATATCCCTACATACTCTATAATTCAGGCCATCTGTATTTCTTTCTTTTTATTTATTTATTTTTAGCTTTTTTTTTTCATCAGTATTTCTTATAACCCACATTTCCCATCTCTCAACCTCTATACTGGCTATTCCCATTTGCCTTTCCTAACTCTTTCTTTTAGAACCCTCATTTCCTTCAACAGTTAGTTCAAGCACCTCCTTCTACGTGAAGCCTTTTCCACTATCATGGTTGCTAACATCCTTGCCCCATCGCATTAAGTCTCTGTATGCATTGTATTCTCCCAATAAAATGTAATAAGGGAAGGGGCAGCAGTCGGTTTAGTAGTTGTGTCCCTGATTTCCAGCAAAATGTCAAATACAAAGTAGGTGCTTGACTGACATGTTTTAAATGATGCAACCCTGAGCAAAGCGGGCAGGTAGTTAGTGTTGTGAAATTGGAATGAGAAAGATTCCTCTTCATGAGTTCAAATCCAGCCTCACATACTTATTAGCCCTCACATATTTATTAGCTGTGTGACCCTAAGCAAGTCACTTAATCCTGTTTGCCTCAGTATCCTCATTTGTAAAAATGAGCTGGAGAAGGAAATGACAAACTATTACAGTATCTTTGCCAAGAAAACTTCAAATTGCATCATGAAGAGTCAGACATGATTAAAACAATCAAAGAATAACAATTCTGAGCAAGTCAGTGAACGGAGCCCCAATTTTCTAATCTATAAAAAAGAAGATAGTAATACCTTATAGTTCTTTTACAAGCTAAAATCTGATGCTATGTGGAATGTTCATTATATTGATATAAATATAAATGGTATCATTATATTGGAAATTGTATGCGCAAGTAAATAGTTAATGGAGGGGCTCTTATTTAAAATGAGAAATTGCAGTTAAAAGCATAACTAATTAGCATACCTTTCAGAGAACTCTGGGTTATAATTTTGTGATAGCAGAATGTCAAGTAATTGCTAGAAAGAGTGGGCTTGACCCCTAAATTTCACTCTCGGTTATTCTCATCACTGTATCAATATCATTCTCTGACAGTGCTCATTGTGACATTGACTCAACAACAAAGCATGATATGACCCTTCCTATTCATCTCTGCCACAACTTGACATCAGTCACAAGGGATGATGGAAGGGAAAGCATGTCTGAATGATGCAGGCCTGCGGATGCTAAACACATGGCAGACCACAACATTATTCTGGATTTGTCCTGGTATGAAGGAAAAAAAGCAATCCGTGGTGGCTCAGCATATCGATTCATATGGCAAAGACAGATAGTATAAAACAATGAAGAACATGAAACCATTCATTCCATGTTAGCTCTGTGATCAGCAAGTAAGCACTAACTATTTAATTAGTCAACTAATTAGTGACAGGCAACAGGGAAGGTTTCAGATGTTCTCAGACAAATGTAAAGATAAAAAGCCTAATTAAGCTGCAAGCACTAGGCTAGCTATTGCCAAACGGGACAGATGTGCAGGGTATTGTGTAATACTGTGCTGCCTGATAACAGGAGTTATAGTCATTCTGCCACAATAGTGCTTTTAAAAAAATACCCTACTATTTCCAAGCTATTCTCGGTTACCTTAATAAACCCAACAAAGGGCACTGGGTCTGTAGTCAGAAAATTAGAAACTTAACTCTTTGGTAAGATGATTTAATCTCTATCTGAGAAAACAAAACAAAACAACAACAAAAAACCCTTGATGGTCTATTCAGATAAAAATAAAAGATGATGTTTGCTTAAGGATTTTAAGTATCTCACCAGTGCTTTTATGAAAAAAGGCAGATATCTAACTCATCACAAAAAGAATCATGAAAATAGGATTCAAGACTTTAACTATTATTCCTATGCCATTTTTATGCATATTTCTAGTGCTTTTCAGGCTTTTCAAGTGATTGTTTACATTAGAAAATGAAATTAGGAGGATTTCAAAATAATGAACTGAGTTTTTTACATATTCTACATATTTGCATGGTAAAAGTAACAATTGAATAGAGCAGATTCCAAAGGCAAGAAATCTCTGTAGAAATTTCTTTGCATCTAATGGTATTTCTTATTATTTCTTACCAGTCATAGAGCCTTTTATCCAATAATTTTAAAGTGGAATATTATAAACTAAGCTCAACATTATTATTAACAAGAAACATTTATTGAAAGCTGACAACTTTGTAAATTGTGTCTCTGTTGGGGCCACTTCTTCATTAATTAGGGTGCAGCAAATACTTTTTAAAGTAAAAAGCTTGATATATTCAATACATTCTATTTGCTGCTTAAAATAAAACAGTTATGGGAAAAATGTGATACTGACAGAAAAATGTGATACTGACAGAAAAATGTCTAGAAAAATTCTGCTTAGGAAAATAACATCCTTGGATCCCCTGAAAGGGTCCCTGAATTGTTCACAAATTGTCCTCTAAGGGGAAAAAATCATTTCTTCATCCGGTGTGTTCCAAGTTGGGACTCTGTTGTTAACATTCTACCTCCTATATAGTTACTGGTGCTCCAAGTATGACGATTTTAGGAGATGCTATTCTTGTTTTAAGTATTGAGCAATTTGAGTAAGGCAGTCTTCAATTTACATATACTCCTTACATATTAACAACCACTCTGGAACAGCTGTCTCAGCCAGATGGCCTGGTGGCCACAGGAACTCCCCTTCCCTCTCTTTTAAAATCTCACTGCTTCTGCTTGGGATTCTCCTCCCCTTCTCCATTCCCTCAAACCCCAAAGGCTGGTCCTCCCTTGCATCTCCCTCTTTCTCCCATGTCCCAGCTCCAACCCCAGAAACTTTGGGGGTCCTCATCACATCACTTCACCCCTCCACCTCACTATGCTCCTTATACCAGCAAACCCTAATGCAGATTTTATTATGAGAGGTTCAAGGTTGGCTGAGAAGCTTTTTCATCCAAAATACAAAGGAATTGAGCTTGTTTTTGTATATCCCCATTAGCCTCTAAATGCAATTTTCTTACTAGATAAAGGGAAGGCAGGTGGGGTGGGGGTGGGGTGGGAGTAGAGGATGAAATAGTATGAAACCTTTTAATCCCCTTGCATGCTTCCCATAATTGTTAGCAGTAGAAATTCTTAGAAAATTTCCAAAGGTCTGTGTGTTGGTTAAGAGACAGAAGGAGAGTAGAAAAGAAATTATCAAACTAAGGAAGGAGATAAACCCTATTTGAAAGCAACAGGTGTTGGCAGTGGAAAGGGAAGCAGGCCAACTAATCCCTAGAGCCCTTGGAAGAAAAGAAAAGGTATGTCTAGAGAGCACACTGGGCCTGAGAAGCATTTCTGGGAGCTGACCTGAGCAGGAGGCCTCTGACCTTTTTGAAGTCTCCTTCTTGCCCATCAAGTTTCCTCTCGATTCAGAAACATGATTCTGGCTTCTGAGTCTCCATCCCTGACCCTCTAGTTCTCAGTCTGCCTTAACTGGAGCTGCCTTTTCAGACTTTAGAACATAGTCGAATGGAAGGAAGGTCCTTGAGAGCTGCCCTTTTTGTATCCCCAGTCTCTAGAACCTGTCTTGCCATGAGGTGAGAGGTGGAATGAACAATCCCTCCGAGGAATATGTGCTCAGGTACTCCATCATTGAACTACTCTAGCATAAAGTATTCAGAAGACTTGAGTGAGAGGATGGGTTGGAATCCCAACTCTGATATTTATTACCAGAATGGCCTTGGCCAGCCATTTAATTTTTTCTAAGACCCCCTTAGTTCTCTTGCCTCTATGAAACTCTGATTCTGTGACATAAGTAACAAGTATTCTTCCCTATCCCCCACCATGGCTCCCACTGTGGTGCCATTTCCCATTTTAATTTGATCCAAAATTCACATTGTTGAAGTTATTCCCTTCAATTGTCAATAAGTCAATTGTTTATAGACTGTTTATTTTTACTATGTGCCTAGCAACATAGGAAAGTTAGGTTGACAGAGTGGATAGAGTGCCAGGACTGGAGTTAGAAAGACTCATCTTCCTGAGTTCAATTCTGACCACAGACACCATCTGAGTGACTCAGGTTAAAACATTTGACCTTATTTGCCTCTGTTTCCTCATCTGTAAGATGGGCTGGAGAATGGCAAATTATTCCAGTATCTTTGCCAAGAAAACTCCAAGTGGGGTCATGAAGAGTTGGATATGGCTGAATTGATTGAACAAAAAACAGTCTTGGCACCCTCTTGTAATCAAGAAAGTTGGTGGCATTGCTTTCAAAAGGCTAAAGTTAAAATAAACATATTCTCTGGGAAAACAATAGGGCTTTTTTACACTCCCCTCTCTGTGCCACCCTCTTCCCTCAGCCATGAGCACACTGTGAAGAAGTTAATAAAGACAAAGAAAGAGACAGAAGGCAGGGATCTCTTATGCTCTTCTTTGCCTTTAAAATAAAATTAAATGCACATAAAATTTTGGGTCAAAAATATAGTTTGCACTTAGGTGAATGATTGAATCTGTTATCCTACATCACTCTAAGAGTTCAAGAGATTTCTTGGAAAAATGATTGGTGCACTCTGCCTCAAATGGATTTTCTAGGAACTACACCCCTAGTACTGCATTTAATAGTAGAGTACAATAGCACAAAAGAGGCAGTTTTCAAATCTTCCAAACAAATAGATTTAATTCTCATTAGTCTTTCAATGTTTGATGATAAATATAATTCTTAAGTCTCTCCTACAAACTCAAATCATTTCTGAAATTCAGTTCAAAAGATCTTGATGCAGGTAAAGCAAAATCTGTTGTGGGTTACCATGGTGATTGCTTAATTTAAAATAATTAAGTAGGAAAAATAATGAGGCAAAAACTGCTTCCTCTTTTAAGGATTAGAAGCCTGCAAATTGATTCAATCAATTTATTTTAGTGCATATAACCTGTGTAAGAATGGCAGAAAATTATGACTAGATTAAACTAAAATGCATTAAAAGGTTTCTCTGATTAGGGGGTTTTTATCAACCAACTGCTTATGCCAAAATTTAAATTGTTCTCTGGTAGCCCTTTACTTGTTGATACTATAAGAAGAAAAGCAGGCTGTAAGTATGCATCTATTTTTAAAAAGGACATGTATTTAGCTTTACTTTCTATTATCAGTGCACAGAATTTGGCACACACTAAGTGCTTAGTAAATGCTTATGGATAGATTGATTAAAATAAAAGTGAAATCATATTGACTTTACCACATATGCAATATGAATTTTCTGGTAGGAAAATTCACATAGGATATAGTTGGTTAAAAGATATTTTTAAGTAGTCTTAGATGATGCAGTGATTGAGTATAATGGAAAAGAACATGGGACTTAGAATCCAGAAACCCAGATCCTGTCCTAATTCTATCACTAAATAGTTATGACCTTGGGGAAAATCATTCCATCTCTGTGATTTTGATTTTCCTTGGGACTAAATAATGTCTATTGGGCCTTCCAGAATCAGCATCCTGTGATTTCATAATCTCTGTGTTCTTCAATATAAACTGACTTATTAGTTACTTTTCAGTACAACATTCAAAACACTATAAAAGAATAAAGAAAAAAGAATTTGTGGTCACTTTTCTTTTTAGAAAGTAATATTTTGGGGCAGCTAGGTGGCACAGTAAATAAGAGTATTGGCCCTGATAAAATTTGGCTTTAGACATGTATTAGCTGTGTGATCCTGGACAAGTAACCCTGACTGCCTCTAAAACCAATAATACTTTATTGCTATGATGAAATGTTGTTGTAATGTGACAGTAGCTATTTTAAAAACATATTCTGTATTCTGCTACCTCCCAACTTTCAAGAAACCAGTTCAATTGTTAGAAACTGAGATAGATGTTCCCTTATTGATAAATGGTCAAAGGACATGAACAGCTAATTTTCAGATGATGAAATTATTGCCATCTATAGTCATATGAAAAAATGCTCTAAATCACTATTGATTAGAGAAATGCAAAATTTAAATAACTCTGAGATACCACCACCACATCTATCAAATTGGCTAAGATGACAGGAAAAGATAAATCTTAGAGAGGATGAGGGCACACTAGGACACATTATTTGCATTATTTGTAAAGTTGTGAACTGATTTAGCCACTCTGGAGAATAATTTGAAACTACTCCCAAAGGGCTATAAAACTTTACATATCCTTTGATCCAGCTGTGTCTCTACTGGGTTTATATCCCAGAGATCATAAAAGAGAGAAAAGAACCTACATATGCAAAAATGTTTGTAGAAGCTTTTTTTGTGGTAGCAAGGAATTGGAAACTGAGTGGATATCCATTAGTTGGGGAATGTCTGAATAAATTATGGTATATGGATGAAATGGAATATTATTGTTCTTTAAGAAATCATTAATAAGCTGAATTCAGAAAAGCTTGAAAAGACTTACATGAACTGATGCTGAGTGAAGTGAGAAGAATCAGGAGGACATTGCATACAGTAACAGCAAGATTATGTGACAATCAACTCTAGACTGGCTCTTTTCAGCAATACAGTGATCCAAGAAAATTTCAATAAACTTGAGATGGAAAATGCTATCCATATCCAGAAAAAGAACTATGGTAACTGAATGCGGATTGAAGCATATTATTTTTACCTTTTTTTCTTGTGGTTTTTCCTTTTTGTTCTGATTTTTCTTTCACAACATGACAATTGTCAAAATATTATTTATATGATTAAATGTTTTAAATTATTAAAAATGATTTAAAAAGTGATTGTACATGCATAACCTATTTCAAATTGCTTGCTACCTTGGGGAGGAAGGAGATAAAGAAGGAAGAGAGAAAAAATATCTGGAACTCAAAATCTTACAAAAATGAATGTGGAAAATTATCTTTATATGTAATTTAAAAAATGAAATATAAAATAAAAAAGGAAACAAAGAAAGACTGAGTTAATTTGCTTGATTGTTGTTTGCTTGCACAATGCCAAATAACCAATATAGTCTCAGTTTGGGGAATTTTGCTCAATACTAGGAGATACAAAATAAAAATTTATAGCAAAATCAGTATCCTTTTTCAGAAAAACAAGGCCAGATAAGAGAAGCCAGATAATCAAGGAGTCAGGTGAATGGTAGATGTGATGGTTGATGGAAGGAAAAGATAGCAGAAAAAGGAAAAGAAAAGGTGAATGGATAAGGCAGAGGAAGAGAGCAGATTGTTTGGTGGAAAAGAGAAAGGGAAAAAATAGAAATGGGGGAAAAGGATGGATATTCAATCTAAATCCAATATGTATTTTAAACAACTTCCCAATAGAAGAGTAATCAAAGCATATGACATAGCAGAGAACCAAAAAAATCCTACAAGGAAGTAAAGAGGACAGCTTTGAATACAACGTATAATATTGATTATATAGACTTTCTTGAATTAGAAATGTATTGTCTAATATTTTGAATCTTATTTTCTGCTGTGCACATGGTAATGTTTTTTTTTTCCTTTTTTGATTTTTTTTCTATTTTGAATTTAAGTTTTAAATAAGTTAATTAATTTAAAAATATTCTCAAAGGAATTCCAAAGTACTGACAACCATATGAAAGATTACTCAAGATCGCTAATAAAAGAAAATTAAAACAACTCTAAGATTTCACCTCCCTCCTTTGGTCTATTTGCAGGTTTAACATTCCATTTTTCAGTTTTTCAGCTCAGCACTGGACAGTCTCTATGTTTGTAATGCTCTGACCTTTCACTTCTGCTTCTCAGCTTTCCTGGTCCCTTCACCTGCTGTTGCCTTTCCTTTCCATGTTAGTGTCAAATACCATATATTATATCTTATATGTACTGAGGTGGTTGCATATTGTTTTCCCCACTGGAATCCTTTTATTGGCAAAGGAAATAGGAGTTGTGGAATGCCACCTACATTTTGAAGACTTTAGCTTACAAAGGCCAAGGTCTCCATTGCATCCAGGGCTATCTCCAGTCATCCTGATCCATATCTGGCCTCTGGACCCCAATGGCTCGAGGCGGGAGGGGGGGGGGCGTAAGTCAGGAGACCCTGCCCAGCCCTCCCTCATTCAAATCCAATTCACTAGCATTCATGGTGTCATGATCTGCTTGGAGAACAAAGGATAAACAACAATGCTGTCAGGTTTAGTTAATATTTCTACTTAACCTTTTCCCCCCTTTGTGACAAAAGATAGGTTAGTGGGTAGAGAAAGGGGAATATGTTTGTCTATTCCCCAGCTTCTATAAACCACACGGCAGCATGAAAAACATCTTGGCCAAACTAGGGAAAATCATCCTGAAAGTGGAAAATTCAGAATGATTTTAAAATTAGTTTCTATTCTATTCTACTTTACTGAGTGCTGTACTTTGCAATAGAAATTGTTTTTCCCAATTAACCCAAATTTTCATCTGTAAAATTAGAAGTATGAGTACTATAATAATTTTAGCTAATATTTAAAGCTAAACTTTAAACTTTAAAGGATTGCAAAAATTACTTCATTTGATCCTCACAATAACCCTAAAAATTAAGTACTGTTATCATCCCCATTTTACAGATGAGGAAAATAAGGCAGAAAGCAGTTAAATGGTTTAACCACTACTACACAACCAGCCAGTAAGTGTCTAAAACAGGATTTGAATTCTTAGGATCTCCCTGACCCCTAAGACCAGCACTTTTTCCAGCATGACGCACTAGCATCTTCTAGTTCTTAAGTTTTGTGATTCTAATATTAAAAAGAAAAATCACAAGGCTGGTATTAAATCTGTAATATGACTGCTCTGTGTGTGTATAATTTTATATACATAAATAATGATTTTTGAATGATTTTTATTACCAACCTGACCCAATTAGGAAGTAGACCAGAATCACCAAAGTATGGGATTGAAAAGAATTTTTTTCAGTTTCTTCATTTAATAAGCCTTAGTGAAGTTTAGGGAAATTATGTAAATTCCCTCTCAGTTCACAAAGCTTACTGGAAGGAAAACTGGAATAAGAATGTGAGGCAATGATACAAATTTCCTAGTTCTTACTCCAATACACTTTCTTTTTTGCTATTCACATGTAGGGTCCTGAGGTATGGAAGGTCATAAGAGAGAAGAAAAGGGAGTGCATAAAAAGAATAGAAGGATTATCTCTATCTTAGAGCCATGTGCTATGAAATCTATAGTCTTTGTAAAAAGTCTCAGTCATGTGCATTTTTTAAGATAATTATTCCCTCCCTTGTGCTTCATATGTGGGTTCCTACCTAGACTTGTGGACAACATGGACCTTTTTGTTTTTTAAGCATCATTCCCCTCTTGTTCCACTGGTCCTATCGCATCCCCTTTGATCCCCACATCCTTTTCTGTCTTAATTGCATCCTGCTGAGTTCTAAATAATGCAGAAATTAGGTTTATATCTATGTGCAGCAGCATGGTGTAGTGGATAGAGAGAAGGCCTCAGAATGAAGAAGATAGGATAGGATCAAATCCTATCTTTGAAATATATTTGTAGTGGCAAAGAATTGGAAACTAAGAGGATGTCTGTAGCGAGCTGTCGTCTCCAGAGGCTGCTGGATCGCTCTCTGGGAAGAGATCTGCTGTATCTACTCAAATCTCTCAGACAGATTCTTCTTCCTGTAGTGAACCGTTGTCTCCAGGCAGTTGCTGTTAACTCTTGTCCAGAGAAGTGACTTCCCTTCCTGCAGAGAGCCCCGTCAGGCCTGATGTAATGCAGAGACCTCTTCTATCTCTGGGTGTCCTCTCTTTTATCCTCCCAGAGAATGGGCGTGGGATAATGCAAGGGCTTCTGGGAAGAACCACTTCAGCCAATGAGCTTGCTCCTTCTATCAAGTCAACCTGAGTTCTCACCTTGTAATTGTCCAGACAACCTGAATTCTCACCTTGTCACTATCCAGACAACCTGAGTTCTCACCTAGTAATCCTAACAGATGTCCATCAAATGGCAATGTATGACTTCATTAGCATAGGGAACTCCTGGTAAGGAAATTCTACCAATGGGCTAGATTGCCCAGAACATGAGAAGCTTGTGGTATATGATTGTAAGGGGTGTATTTTAAAAAATGATGAGTAGGATGGTTTCTGAAAAACTTGAGAAGATTTGTATGAACATACAAATATAGATGTATCTATAAATATATACATACATGCAAAGTAAAGTGAACAGAACCAGGAAAACACTGCAAAATAACAGCAATATTGTAAAAATGATCACCATGCAAAATTTAGCTACTCTGATCAAGGTAATGATCTAAGACAATTCCAGAGGGCTCATGATCAAAAGTGCTATCTACCTCCAGAAGGAGAGAACTGATGAACTCTGAGGGCAGAATGAAGCATATTTTTTCACTTTCTTTATTAGTCTTATTTTTTTTTGTTTGCAATATGGTTAAAATGGAAATATTTTGAATGATTTCACATATTAAATTGATATCCTATTGCTTGCCTTATCCATAAGTAGGAGAGGGCCTGAAGGGAAGGAGAAAATTTGGAACTCAAAAATTTTTAAATGAATGTTTAAAATAAATATATAATAATTTTTAAAAAAGAAATGTACTAGAGGCAGCTAGGTGGCACAGTAGATAGAGCACCAGCCTTGAATTCAGGAGGACCCGAATTCAAATCTGATCTCAGACACTCAACACACTTCCTAGCTGTGTGACCCTGGGCAAGTCACTTAACCCCAGCCTCAAAAAAATAAAATAAAATAAAATAAAAAGAAATGTACTAGCTCTGAGAACCTTGGTAAATAATTCAGCATCTCAGTTTCTCAGTTTATAAAGTTGAAGAACAATTGGTCATCCACATTGGTACAGAGTGTTTCCCTACCAGGAATTTTCTATGCTAATGGAATCAATAGAGCTGAATAAAAACAAAACAAAAAACCTAAATATATGCAAATGTACACAAATACACACACACACACACACACACACACATACTGCTTATCCTCCACTAACAATCTACTGTTGACTCTTCTTGTCATGGAGGTGACCCCTGGCTTTGGAAATTTCTACCAAAATAGAAAAGTTCAAATTTGTGTTTGTTGTCTGAGGACCAACCAAGCTTTGTCTGGGAAGGCTTATCACTAGAATATTCAGTTGTTTATTTTTCTAACCACTGCAGCTCAAGAGTGACTATCTACCAAAGTGTGGAGATGTTCTGCTCTGGGGTAGGGCAGGAAATATGCACATCAAAGATCTTTTGAAGTTCTGAAGAATATATGGACCTAGATATGTTCCCTCATTATCCAACTGTACTTTAAAAGTAGAAATGGTATTATGTTTTACCTTCATGTCTCCAGGGCTTAGAATAGAGCCTTGTGCATATGAAGCACTTATTTAATATGGGTTCATTGAGCTGAACTAAGTAAAGTTGAATTAAATTTATGATAAGGGATTTTCTTCTGACTGAGAAGCTTGAGGTCTTTTGTTGTACTTGCTTTGTTTTTTTAAAGGGTCTTCATAGGCCAAATAAAACCATAATTTATCTAGGATTTATAGACAATAGTTGGTAAATCTTAAGAGTTTAATGATTACTTGTCTAGATTAATATGCACAATCTTAACACTTCTGTGAGGTCCTCCCCCAGAGTTAAAACTGTTAGTTTTAGCAACTGTAGCAAATATGTTTTTAGTTTTAGCAACTGTAGCAAATATGTTTTTATTTGCAGACTATGAGCAATTTTATCTGTGGATAATACTTATAATAACCGATTCCAGTGGTTTATAAGCAAAGCGAGGATTTAAAGACCATGATATGACACATAGCTTTATAGACTTCTATTTCTTTGCATCTATACAACAATAAGGAGTAAATCACATTTTTAAAGCCCATATTTGAACTAGAATAGAAAAAAAATTTATTCACATCAGCTGATATATAGCATAGTATTTCCTAACTTGAACAAATTATGTTTTAGATTTTTAAAAACCCTGAATTTGATCTATAACATTTCTAAGAAAAATTGCAGGATAAATAGCAAGAATGAAATGAATAGTGTACAAATACAATATTACTGCTGCTTGTCAAAGATAATATCAGAGAACAATTATTTGAGGAGAAAAGTAGATATGTTGAGACCAGAAAAGCAAAAGATAATATCCCAATTATGTTCACTATAAAGAGAAATTTTCTGACAGGTGTAACATATTTATAGGTAGGCTCATACCATGGTTAGTGGAAAACAATATACAAAAGCAAATAAAATCCATGCCTTTTGACTCAGAGATTCCAATACTAGCTATGGGCATATACCCTAAAGAGGAAACTGACAAAAGAAAAGCTCCGTATACTCCAAAGTATTTATAATACATTTTTTTTTGTTGAAGCAGAACTCTTTGTAATGGAACTGTTTGCTCACTTTTCTTTATTTTGGATTTTATTTCAAGGCTGGATCTGTACACTTCTAGAGACAGGGTCTGGACTGGTCCTGCTGCTGCTTTCCTGGTTGTAAGGGAACATGGGAGGAATGTTGTGATATTCTAGAATCTCAGGGGCAGGCTAGAGTTCTGTAATCTTTCAGTGATCCAGGGCAGTCTGATTCAGGACAAAATCTAATTGCTGACTTCCTGGTCTGAGCTTTGCAAGTTCTAGGTTCTGGTCTGAGCAACATTAAAATGCTATTGGACTCAGTCCTTATCAGTCATCTGGGAAGCTTTAATGGTTCAGAGTAACAGAACCATAGGCTCCCTGTTGTACTGGGATTCCTATGCTGGTTATTTTGTAGGCTTCAGAAAGGGCTATCTGGAACATGGGCCCTGCTCTGTTCCTGAGGTCTAAGCCCTAGTACTGCTGTTTGCTTATGAGTTTCTTGGTAGAGAAAGCCCAGGGCCTTCCACTGCTTTGTACCTAAAACTCCACTTCTGAGTCAGGGCTTCTTAGTCTCCCCTGGATCAGGGAACCAGATATGGATAATGGGCAAGAAAGCCATCAAATGTCACCTCTTACCCTATTTCCAGTGTCTTAGTATGGGTTTGGGATCTCCTCTTATCTTGATACACAGACTCCCCCTGAGCTAGAGTGCTCTCAAACATTTGTGTTCATTGCCAAACCCAGTCCCTATCTCCCTATACTGACCTAGACTGGAAAAGGGACCCATTGATTTTTTTTTCTTAGATTTTAATCTTTAGGATTTGGTCTAGTGTGTCTTCTAAATCTATCTGGAAGAGTTTCAGTAGGAAGGAGCTCAGCTATACTGCTTCTTGGTGGTTTGCCATTATGACTCCAGTTTATCTTTAATTTTTAAAAAAGATTCTTCATCATGAAAGATAGCCCTGATAGGAAGGAGGGGGAAAAATGTAGGAGAGAAAATCTAAGCAATTTAAAAACAAAAGACATAAAAAAATTATTTAAAATAAAAAATCAAAAAAGATTAAAAGATTAAAGAGTGATTATTCATATTACAAAGAGATTTACCACAAGGTCCTTTTAAATAGTAAGTTCTCCAAGCATGTTTTAAAATACAATTACAATAATAAATATGATACAGACATAATTTTTTTCATTTTCAGGACCTATTAGGCAAAGTATTCTGGTATTTAAATTCCTTAATTAAATTCTATACTTCAGCCAGGCATTTGTATTTTAAGCCTTTTATTCTCTATCTGAAGAATGAGGGATTTTGTTTATTGTCATAGGAGTCCGAACAGTAAAAAGCCATAGAGTGAAGTTGCATTGGGAGAAGGAGAGTATATGAAATCATGCCATGAAATAATCTGGTTTTGAAAATAAAATCAATTTTAGTTCCCTTAGGGTGACTGGGGAGTCAGAATGGACTCAGTTTCTTTCCCACTAAACAGCCCTCCTTTTCCCTTGGGAAGGACAAGAGAGGTGAAGGGTAAGCATGGGCTGCAGCTGCTAGAGGCCTATTCATAGGGCTAAGCCCCATAATGTCCTATTGATTCATTAATTTACATATGATGGGTTCAAAAAATAGTAGTCTGACCTCCCTTTATCACCCAGACAGATTATAATGATTATCCAAATTCTGGCATGATTGATTTTTTAAAGTCAGATACTGAGTATTGGCCTTCTGGGCATTCTTTGATGACTAAGTAGAACCCATTCATTTTGCTAAGACAATCTCTTGTTTGGGCTGGAGAGTGGATGGATTCCTACACTACTCTTGTCATGTTCAAAAATCTGAAAATCCATTGGGATTTGCACCTAGCCCAAAGGGAAACTGTCCTTTAATATCTTACACTAAGGATCAGTTTCTGAGGTACAGAACTCACCTTTCCCCATTCTCATAATAGGTCATGAGCCACATTCCAAAGACTACTTATTTGTCTTATTATCCTTACTATACAATTAAAATTGTTTGAGTATGAGTTGGGTTTGAACAATGTCAATATATTTCCTTCTTTCAATAACTGGGTAGGGTCATTTTTCATCACGGTGCTTGAAAAGGTAAGTTTAAGTTATGTAGAAAATTAATGAAATATCTTATTTTCCACACGTTGGAAAAATATTATGGCCTTATGTATGAGTAAGAAAGACAGAGAAGAGGAATAAGTGAGGGAGGAGAATGGAATCATTTCTTAGGGAGCACTCCTGCATGTCTAGAGCTGGAATGTTTCGATTTTTTCCACTCCCACTCTTCCTCTCAAGAAGAAATATTTGTTCTATATCTCTATCCATATACCTTTCATGATAATGTTGAGATCATTTGACTACTACTAATGATATGTTCAATGCAGAAGGCTAGAAAATCTAGGAATTTTCCTCCCTTCACATGTAATAAATGTGTCCTTGTGGAATCAATAATTCTCTAATGCAGAGGAATAAACTTCATTGCTTTTGAAATTCTTTGGACTTTTCCATCATGTCTTCATGCCCAAGGAAACTAAACATGTAAGTGTCATTATTCTGCAAGATCAAATCAGTCTTAAGTCCTCACATCTTTGCCCCTTAATTGGCAGAGCTGTATAAACTACAAAACCTCTATTTAAGAAGGAAGTTGGGCAAAGTGTTCTCCCCATTTCCCAGCAGCTACACTGCCCTGGGCCTCCTTTGACTTCTCTATGATTTCAATTAAATTAAATTAAATCATTTATTAAGCACCTATTATGTCTCAGGCACTGTGCTAAGCTTCATACCTTGCTACTGGGTTCCTTCTCCCACTCCGGCTTTTCACCTTCCTTATGTTGTTTTCCTCCATTCGATTTGTATTCCCATCTCCTGCTCTTAGCACAGTGCCTGGAATCTAGTAGGCACCTAATAAATGTTTATTGAGATAGGCTAACTAAAGTAGCACCCAGAATTTCTGATGTCAAATTCAAGGTTTTTCCCACTATGTCGTAGTTTTTAGCAAGAAAATTATTTTGGACAAGGAAAAAGTTTCATGTTTAGGTATAAGAAGAGAGGCTTTAGTAATTATTAGTGCCATTATTACTTTCAAAAAAACCCACTTACCAAAAAATCAACGTTTCTAAGAAAGAAATTCCAACATTAGATGCTCCAACAACCACAATTCTGGCATTGATAGTCACTTTGGGTTCTAGCATTAGCTTTCTATTTGTGTGGTACAATGCATAAGGTGGCTAGAAGAAAAACAAAACATGGAAAAATAGTAACTGAAGGAGAAAAGTGACTGATTTACACCCCAAATGCAATCATTTTATCTTTCAAAATTGGTTAGAATTAATTCATTAATTTCTCAGTTTAACAACCACAAAATAGAAGAGATGCAAAGTTGAAATGCAATAGGAGTTTTGACTTTATGGAGCTGTTTTTTCTACTGGGGATTATGACACATACACAATGTATCATATTACCAAAAAAAAGACAAGATGAATCTATTAAAGATATGCAACTTTCATTTCTATTTATTTTTACCTAAAAGAAGAAATAGGTTAAACTTTAATCATATTTATATATGGCTTGACACTGCTTAAGTCCATATATCAGGTGAACACATTTCCTAAATAGCATAAGAGGTATCCTAAGGAAAGAGTAGATATTCTACAACATGGAAGCACTGACAACCTTTGATTTTTTTATTCAATTTTAGCATATTGTTACTTATCACAATTTACGTGATTATTTAAGGGGACTATTGGATCTTTATTAAGTTTTAACCAAACTGACACTCATAAAAAGTGATTTTTAAAAATTCTGCAAAAGAACAGTGCATTGACAATAATGCCAACAAAACTTTGGTTTGTCTTGCCAGAGAACTTAATATAGGTTCATAATTTTTTTTTATTTTGTTTTTGAATAAAATCCAAAGAAATTGGGCTAAGAGGCTCATTTTTTTTTTTACTGTAGGAACATTTTGTGCTAGGTATTCATGGAATTCAGTAAGATCAGAGATCACTTATTAGTAAAGAATCTTTTCTGTTTTGTAGTCACTGAGCAGAGTCTGGCTTCTGAAAAAAAATCTTTCTCTTTCTTATCCACTTCTCTGCAGGAGACACTCAACTTATCTGGAGACTATATCCATTATAAGGAAAAAAAACCCGATAAATTAAAATTTTAAAACAGCCTGAAACCCCAAAAGGTAAATGCCTGTTAGGTCACCAGGAAGCAATTAGGAGATGGGGAGGGAGAAAACTGAGAATGGATAAATTCACTAGTTCTTAACCATACCTCATGGCACATTTCAGACAACAACAAGTTTTGTCCCACTAGTTCAGTCCTTTCACAGATCATCTAGCCAGGAAAGGTTCCAAATATTAATGACTATAGTCGATTTGGTGGTTAATCTGGGGTGACAGTGCTATTCACTTGCAAATAGACCCCACTGTACAACTCTTCTGCATCCCTATCTCCAAAGTTCCCTCCCTCCACTCTACTACAAATTTCTACCTTTCATGATCCCTTAGTCTCAGAATTATTTAATGAGATCCCTTCATCTCACAGACGAAGAAACTGAAGGCCTACAGTTTGGATCAAACAGCATGGTATTTATTATTACAAAACCTTTGATATCTGGAAATATGGACTCAAGGATACACAAAAGAAATGTAAAATGTCTAGAAACGAAGTCCAAACATGAAAAGAATGCATTACATTTTGAATTTTACTGAATGATTACTAATTATTTTAACTATGCAGTAAAACATATATCATCAAATAATTACAAAACTATTCTACTCAATGAAAACTTCCTAGAATAAGTCAAGGAATACTTAAGAAAGACATATTATATTTATATATCACTATTTCTAAATAGTATGTGACTGATACTGTATGAAATCCCATTAAGTTTCCAAGGACTATAGTCCTTTAGCATAAAGCTTCTTTGTGCAACCCCATATGGAGTTATATAACTGAATGTGGGAGTTGTGAAAAATTTGGCAACAATAAAAATTATTAAATATTCCTTCAAGATTTAATTCTTTGTGTAAAAATTAACAAGCACATTTATCTCATATTCAAATTTGCTTTCATCTTTAATAAATAACAAAATTATATAAATATACCAAAGAATTCTTTTAAATAAATTTCTTTATGATTTATTATCACTAAATGTTTGATTTGTATACCTATTTTATATTCCTATATATAAAACTTCTTTTCACCTGAGAAAACCCTCAAGGGGTTGCATAAAAATTTCTTTGAGGAAAAGAAGTTGTGAGTAGAAAAAGTTTAAAAAGCCTTCCTTTAGCAGATGCAACCAAATATACTCCTGACCAGCTTTGTGTTTTGGCTGCTTAAAATAAGGGAGATTGAAAAACACATATCTTGATATGAACAGTTTCTTCAAAAGCATCTAGTCCAAGTTTAATTAACATGCTGAAAATGTAAACAACTAAATAGGAGCTAGAGGTTAGAATCCAATGCTCCTTAAAGAAAGGGATGCCTTAATCTATTTCCTTCTGTTGTGCTGTGTTCCAAAAGTGTGCTCCCACAATAAAAAAAATGGAACACTGATGTAATTCACTGGTTAAGAATTATATCTCATTTATGAAACAGCTCTTGTATCAATGATACAAAGACAGCATATGAGTAGGACATAAGTTTTTTGTTCTTCACACAATAGCTTTAGTACCAACATCTGTCATGCTTCTAAAATCACCTTTCTAACAGCTAAGTACACTAACTGTCCGCAGGGAGTTCAGAATTAGGTAGATTGGTCCCATAATACTACTGTATTTTAACGAAAATGTCAGGACAAATGACTATATGTTTCCCGGAGGAGCGATCTGAAATTATAATGCTTTGCAATCAACTTAATTCTGTACTCTGTTTTTAATTAAAAGAATATGTGTTACCAAGTATGATAAAGTGTCTAAATGACAATCTAGTTACTAAATTTTATTTTGTTATTCTAGATTTTAAATGTTTCAAAATTTACCATTTGGAAAGCTTCTGCTTTTTGTCACTTTATTATTATTTTTTCTACATACAGGATGGAGAGATGCTTCAGTAGTAATTGCTAATCAAAGTGACTCCTTTGCCAGAACAGTACCGGCCTATTTTGTATATGGGCAGTTTGTTCTATCTAGTATGAAAGAAGACAGAACACTTTACCTCTTCTCTAGTGTTGCCTTAACACCCAGGTTGTAAAGACAGGAGAAAGTTATCAGGAAATAACTTTTTCCATTACTCTGCTTGTGTCTATAGTCAAAAGAAACTTAGTAAACTTTAATTCTGAAAGATCCAATTTTTTAGTAGACTTCACTTAACACTAAAAACCTATGGATGTTTCATTATTACATTATTTTACTGATAGTATATTAAGCATGAAAAAATGTCAGTGATAAAGTTTGTGGGATATTTTGTAAGTTACCAAATCAAGCATTAGTACATATAATGAGCGCCTAGAAAACTAGATTTTCATCTATTTTCACCTCCAAAAGAAATGCCATGTAGATGGAATAAAGTAAAGAGAAGGATTTCTGATTCTGTCTTTCTAAGAAAAACCACAGCAGCAATTTGATTAAGGGAGAGTGTTTAAAAGTAGAATTCAACAACAAAGATTCATAAAAAAGGCCAATAGCATGGTATGTAAGTTGACATTTTAAGTTTTAAATGTATCTGCTTTAAGACTGATAAAAATACAAATCACAAATTTTTGTGTGGAGGGAAAAAAGGCTAAGTGAAAAATTAAATCAGGCCTGGAAGAAGAGAATCTAGTTGAGTTGGAAGAATCAATGCCTATGATAAACAATAAATCCATACCATATAATTACATCAGACCCCTCGTGACTAGAGGGAAATCCTTTTGCTCATAAAATGTAGGAGTTGGGAGGGACTTCAAGGGCCATACTGTCTACCCTTTACATGAAAAATAATTTTCAATAAAATATACTTGTTAGCACACTTAGCTTCGGCTTAAAGGCTTCCAGGAAGGGGAAAGCCCATGATCTCGAGGCAGCCAATTCTACTTTCATAAAATAAGAGTTTGAAGGAACCTTTCAGGTCATGGAGTCCAATGACACTTTCTTATTTTTCAGATAAGAAAATAAGGACTAGAGAAGTAACGTGACTTTTCTATAGTTAGAGAGGTTGTAAGTAGTAGAGCTGGGATTGGAAATGAGTTCTCAATCCAGATGCTATGTGCTTTCCATTATGCCATGTCTCTTCCCATAGAGGGCAGCTCTAATCATCAAAAATTTTTTCCTGATAGCAAATTTAAATTTTCCAACTTACAACTTCCATAATTCATTGGTTCTACCTTTAGAACCTTCTCCACATGATAGCCCTTCAAATACTTGAAAAAGCTATCATATCTTCTATTCCCTTCTTCCCACCTCCCATCTCTGTCCTCCCCCCTTCCCAATTTTCAGTCTTTTCTTCTCCAGGATAAATGTGCCCAGTTCTTCCAACTGATCTTATTTGTCACAGATGCAAGTCCCTTCACCATTCCATTTATCATTTTTTTAAAAAACCAAACATCTTATCAATGCAGTTCTTATACCATAGCTCTCAGATAGAAATCCAATAACTGAATCCAATTCTCTGGATGAGTTCTGAGGAATGTAGAGTACAGTAAAACTATCATTTTTCTGTTCTGAATGTTCTGAAGAAATTATGTCTTTATTAATATAGCCTCAGATCATATCAAGTTTTGAGAGCTAGATCACATCAATATTGAGTTTGCACTCCACTAAACTTACAAAATTTTACTGAACCATTTTCTACTTAGTCATCTCCAACTTATATCTGAGAAGTTGATTATTTGTATCAATGTGTAATACTTTAATATTGTATTTCATCTTATTATATTTAGCGCAATGTTCCAGTCCACCAAGATCCTCTTGCAATCTGGCTGTACTCTGTTAGTTATCCCTCCTAACTTTGTGTCAGCTGTATATTTGATAAGTATATCATCTATGTTTTTAATCAAGGCATGACAAAAATATTAAACAGCATCTGAACTTCTCCATTGGAGACCTTCTGCCACAGAGACAGTGAACCACTAAAAACTATGGATTGAGTCCAGCTATCAAACAAGTTCTAAATCCTTTTGATTGTAGTAATATCTGATCCATACCTTTCCATCTTATTCACAAGGTTAGCATGAGATACTTTGTCAAAAGCTTAGCTAAAATCTAGATAAAATGTATTCACAGCATTTTTCTCATCTATTAATTTAGCAATCCTATCCAAAAGGAAATTAAATAGTTCTTATTGAAGCTCCCCTACAACTTGCCATAATGATAAAGTAATAAGAGCATTTACATTGTACTTTAAGGTTTGCAAAGTTATTTGCATATATGTTAATTTATTGGATCATTTATTTTAACTCATTTGACAACAACTTGTGAAGTAGGGACTATTATCATTTCTATTTTACAGATGAGGAATATGATTTCCTGGTCATTTGACCAGTAAAGTGGAAGAATAGATATTATCTCTGATTTCTGAAAGTTCTCATACCTTCCCAAAATCAAAATTAAGTGCCAAATATAATGCAATTCTGCTCTAGAAATAAAAAAACAAAACAAAACCCACTACCACCATAAATTGATTCCTACTCCTAAGCTCATGCAAAATGCTGTCTCCCTCTTCCTCCCCAGTAAGCAACAGAGAGACTACACTAAAACTTAATTCATGGGCTTGCAACAAAAGCCAACCACATCTTAGTTCCCATCCCTCTGGGACCATGGATATCTATCTGAGATCTAGACTGGAAGTTTGCTGGAGCCATGATAGCTAGCTCTATGCAAAAATGAAAAACAGAGGAATTCCTCATCTCTGCTCTTCTCAAAACCTTAGAGATAAAAATTCCAAGTGACAGAAATCAACTCTGATTGCATTTACACCAGTGTGGCAATGCTTTGAACTGTTGGGAAGTGAAGACATTCTAAGTGACATTCTAAGCCTGAAAGAACTAGGCATTCAATTAGGGCCAGTTCTATCTCCTAAAAGTAACTTGACATGGAGACACAGAATTGCCCAATATGGGCTCAGGCCGAGATGCTCTGAGATCCAGCACTCAGGGAAACCACCAGAGGAGAAAGTCAGAAAGTAAACAAAGAAGAAAATAAAGGAGGGGAAAAAGATTGAAATTAATAAAGATCGGGGCAGCTAGGTGGCGCAGTGGATAGAGCACCAGCCTTGAATTCAGGAGGAGCCGAGTTCCAATCTGATCTCAGACACTTAACACTTCCTAGCTGTGTGACCCTAGGCAAGTCACTTAACCCCAGCCTCAGAAAAAGGAAAAAAAAAAAAAAAAAAGAAATTAATAAAGATCTTGGGAAGAAGAAAATTCAAAGACCTTGAACATAAGATAAATCAATAAAGAAAACATTAACAGCAAAAGGAAATGTGGGCTCCAGATCTAATAATGGCATTGGGTATCTATGAATAAAATAGGGCAAAACAAAAAGAAAAGGTCCAATATTTGATGAGACAGAGAACCCTGTGGAATTTGAGGAAAACATGGAACCTCAATATACTGTTCTCGAGTGGTTAAAAAAAGAAATGAAGATTATAAGATCAGAATTTATGCTTTGTACAGCAAAAATAATTAGCAGGATAGAAAAATTTGAATCTGCAATGGTCTCACCAAGGAAACAAAAGAAGGAACAAGTAATTGGGAATACAAATACATAGAAGTGAAAGACAATATAGAGAAATAAAAAAAGAAGATAAAAAGAGAAATTTAAAAACAACATTAAAAGAAAGTATGCTCTCCATTCAAGCAAAATTATTGATCACAAGGACATATGTAGAGACAACCCAAGGATAATAGATCTCCCAGAAGAATATAACAAGTCAAAAAAAAATCTGAATGCTGTAATGCAATAAATAATACAAGAAAACTATCCAGAACTTCTGGATACAGATAATTAAATACCAATGGAAAAAAATTCATAAATTACTTCCAGAAAAAATAACCAAGGATACAAACTCCAAGATACATATGAAGCATGGAGAGATTACATGAGAGTCACACAGACAGTTAATGTTTGAGACAGGATATTATCAAGTCTTTCTGACTTCATGTTCAGTTATATAACCACAACTCCAAGTTGCCTCCTAATAACTTCTTGCCTTTCTCTGTTTACCACCAATCTCTTCCCAATAAAATGAATAGTAAGGCACTGTCAACTCCTAACACAAGAATTAAAAAGCTTCACCAATCTCTCTCCTTTATTTGTCTTCATGACTGGCCATGAGTTCATTACTTTGGGGTTGCCTATCTCATCAATAACATAAATAGTATTTCTAGGTCTTCAAATCTACCAGTTTTGATTCTTGAAAAGTTATTTTTGGCTATAGATTAAGGGATCTACCCTAGCAAGGAGAGAAGAGATTAAAAAAGTATCCAGTACAAACATGAATCAGATATGGAAGAGAGTTTTATTCCTACATACAAAGAAAATACTAAGTAATAAATTATAGAATAATTAGTGAATAATATTTAACATTCACTGTTCCTTTAAAAAGCTAATACTTAGCTATTTTTCATTTCACTTCTATTAAGTATAGTTCAATCAACATCAAGTGGGCTCTTTCTGATTCTCTGTGTGTGTGTGTCTGTCTGTCTCTTTTTCTTACTCTCTATGTCTTTCTCTGTATGTCTCTTTTTCTTTGTGTGTGTGTGTGTGTGTGTCTCTCCCTGTATCTCTCTAAGACTGATTCTAACTGACTGACTGACACTGTCTCTCTCTCCCTCTTTCTGGCAATTTCTTTTCTACTTCCTTAGGTCTTCAGGCAGCTGATCTAATAGTCCCAAATCTGGATGATGGAGCAGCCAGAGAAGAGAAAGAAGTTATGAGATGCTTTTATAAAAAAGGATAGGAATCATTCCTTTGCTATATCCATGGAATTTCAATGTAGCAGTACTTTAAGGGACTTCATAGACATCAGAAAGCAGAAAAAAGGATCTCTGAAACAGTGGTTTGAGGGAATAGGCAGGAATAGCACTTCCATCACATATCCTCAAAGGAATGCAAACCCATTATGACACATTTTTCTAGAATTTTCCCATAAGTTGAAGTCAAACTTTATAAACTATAGAGTTCTCTTTCTTCTTTCTAATTATTCAAAATGTCTACTTTTTCCATGACACTTCACATAACATTAGTATCAGCTCAAAAGTCTTCCAGTTTGCTTGATTTTTTTATTTGCCCAAGGATATTCTACATCTGGGTCTGGTGACTTGAATTCATCAGAAATAGCTGGGTACTTTCAATACCCTTCCTTATCATGGGTAATAACTCCCTATTAGTAACTTTTGTTCTGTCATTTCCAACATAAAGGTCATTTTCTTTTGCAAAGAAAACAGAAACAAAAATAAGCAACTGTTTTCCTAGAAAGAGTCTTAGCCAGGATAGAATTTTCCCTTGATCGTCCCTCTTTCTTCTGAAGAATGAAGTTATCATTAAAACTAGTGCATGCTCTGAGATGGCAATCCTAACTCCCACTTGCTGTAAAATGTGGGTTCCCCAGAGTATAGTATATTCTCTGAATTCTAGGGGTAACCATGAGAGATAGGAAAGTTGTCTTTCTGATGCTTCAGATTTAGCTAGTGAGACCCCACAAGTGCTTCCTACCATAATTATAGGTGGATTATCAATTAGTCAGTCAGATCTGATTAGCTTTTAAAAAGGAGTGTTTAGTAAAGGGTAGGATAAGAACAATTATTACAAAACATGATGTTCCCCTACTAAAATAAGCCCTGCGTATACTCTCCTGCAAGTAATACAGAGTCTAAAAAGAAAAGTGAGCTCAAAATTAGACATTTGTGGCAAAGGGATAATATAATTCCTAGAAGCCTTTTTGCTGAAGTTCTCAAGATGTCCTCCCTTGGCTGGTTGGTTGCTGTCCTTAATGACATCGCTATGTTGTAATCAAAACACAAGGTGTCTGACTGTGGCTGATCATATTAATATGAGCTTGAAGGTTCTACCCAAGTTGGGCACAACTAGTCCATAGGAATGTTTAGAGTGGGAGTGTCTAAATTTGTGCATCTTATATTTCTTTTGAGCTATTGCAAATTTGCTCAGAGCACAACCCCTTCTCTGATGAGGGCATGCTACGCTGGTTTGAACTGTGTCGGGCTCTCCCATGTCTCATCATTGATTCCAAAGTCCTTCAGAGAAACCTTGAGAGTGTCCTTGTTTCCCCTTTTTACTAGATCTTTATAGAGCTGAATCCATGTCTAGTCTGTTTTTAACTCCCCAAATATTTATCAACTCTTCTATGAGTGCTGTCATAATGTTAATATATATATATATATATGTGTGTGTGTGTGTGTGTGTATCATATGTGCATATATAATATATATTTTACCATAATGTTTATGGTAATAAATGGGAAGTCTTATGGAGCTCCAAAGTTCATGAGGTCCTCCTTCAGTCAATGTTAAGAGTAAAGGGAGATGGAAACTCCCTTCCTGTGCTCAGGCACAAAAGATTTTTCCTGCCTCCTCCAAATGATTACTTCTCAGGGCAATTAGTTGGAATGTTCTTTTCCCATTTGCTATTCACTGGTACTTACTATTAAATTTCCCACCAAATTGCTATTTTATTGAAAACTGACAAGGAAAGATCAAGTTTCCTCATCCAACTGAAGCCACTTAGAACACTCTTCCTAAGCAGTTACTCCAGTTCAGCTAATGCCTCATCAGAAAAACTTTTTTTTTTTTTTTTTTTTGTTCAAGGCCTTTTCACTTAGTTGAAAATGCCTTTGATTGATTTGATTCATTTGAGAGGTGGATAGCACTTTGCCACTTACTTTAGGTGGGGTGGATAATTTGATTGATTTATTCAGTTGATCCATCCTTACACAAGATAAGAAGCAAAACACCTTTTGACATAGAGAATATTAATACATAATTAGATAACTGAAGTTCCCAATCAAAACTATATAATTTTTCTATGCTGGGCTTGTGATCTAGTTTCCAAACTCATCTATTTTTTTCTTTTTGGCCAGTTATTCTGTAGTATACTCTAATGACAAAGATCATTTGTTTCTGCTTCCTTTTCCTTCCAATGGATATCTTGTTATGTATCCTGAATTTTCTCAAATGATTATACTTTCTTAATAAAAAGTGCTACCTCCACCACAGAAATCTAAATTCTATTCTCAAACACCATCTTCTTTGCAAAATTAAATTTTCCCCTTCTGCATCCCTTAACTTTAATGGGAAAAGAGTGAGGAACAGATAATTTTTTATTGACCACTACCACTTTTCATAATGGCTGTTCCAAATATTCTTCTTCTTCTTTTTTTTTTTTTTGCTGAGGCAATTGGGGTTAAATGACTTGCCCAGGCTCACACAGCTAGGAAGTGTTAAGTGTCTAAGGCCATATTTGAACTCAGGTCCTCCTGAATTCAAGGCTGGTGCTCTATCCACTGCACCACCTAGCTGCCCTCTTTCAATTTCAATCTCCTTCTCTTCCTGGTTTCTATTCTCTGTTTCCAGTCATGTTTAGGTTTCTTCCATCCTTCAAACAAACAAAAACAAGGCCCTTTTTGATTCTCCTACTTCCATAAGTTATCATCCTATACCTCTCTTCCCTTTCACAGGCAAAGCACTGGAAAATGTATTCTATAACATATTGTCTCCACTTTCTCACATTTACTTCTCAATTTCTTGTAATCAAGAGGCTATTTTTATTTCTTTCTTGAAACTGCTATATTCAAGGTTACCAATAATTTTTTTATTTCAACCCAACTTAACACACTCCCTCCTTTCTATTTACTCTACTACCATACTAGTTTAAGACCAGTCTCTTTTAAATACCACCTTACATTTAAGCTAGCGTCCTGTGGAAGGTAGAGTAATGGATTTGGTGTCAGTAACATTTGACTTTATTAATCTGGAAAAGTGGCAATTTCTCTGGACCATATTTTTCTCATCTATAAAAGGAAGGAATTGGACTCTGATGTTTAAATTCTAGTGCTTCTTCCATGTCCAAATCTATAATCCTCTAATTCATACCACTGCCAAAGCATACTTTCTGACACAGATATCTGATCTTTTGTCTTTTCTGTTTCCTAATGCCTATGGAACAAAATTCAACCTCCCTAAGTATGGTATCCCAAACCATTAATAATCTGGCTCCAACATTCTTTTTCAGTTTTGTTTCATTCTATCCTCTCCACAAACTATATTTTGTCAGACTAAATGAACCAATTTTTAAAAAATGTATATTGTTTTTTTTAATAATTTATATTTACCAGATATATACATGGGTAATTTTACAACATTGACAATTGCCAAACCTTTTGTTCTAATTTTTCCTCTCCTTCCCCCTCCCCCAGATGGCAGGTTGACCAATACATGTTCAATATGTTAAAATATAAAGTATAAATTAAATACAATGTATGTCTACATGTCCAAACAATTGTTTTGCTGTACAAAAAAGAATCGGACTTTGAAAGAGTGTACAATTAGCCTGTGAAGGAAATCCAAAATGCAGGCAGACAAAATTAAAGGGATTGGGAATTCTATGTAGTGGTTCATAGTCATCTCCCAGAGTTCTTTTGCTGGGTATAGCTGGTTCAGTTCTAAATGAACCAATGTTTTAATCTATCCTACTTCTGTGAAATTACACACAGTCCTTCTATTTCTGGAACAGACTCCTTCCATCCTTGAAATTTCATCCTTCCAATCTCAAGCTCAAGAGCCACCTTCTCTTTGAAGCTTTCTCTGATCCTCTCAGTTACTAGTAATCCCTTTGTCTCTGAATCTCTCATGGACCACTCACACATATATCGAATCTTAAATTGGGTCTAATCTGTTTGTGAATATATATTATCCCTTTAGTGTATCTTAACTTTTTTGAAGGTATGAATTGTATTATTTTTAATCCTTGTCTCTCTTCAGCAGCTAGTCATTTTAGCATCTTTGAATGATTGAATTGAATTATCTATGTTTAATAGGGGAAAAAAAGAGAAATGGATTTCTAAGCTTGGTTAATCTTATGCCATGATATAAATACATATGCTTCATTAAAGGAAATTTAACAATATAAATTTGAGTTAAATTAATGTCAGTTAATAAATCAGATGAGTGCTTATTGAGCCCTCATTATGGATGTCAAGTACTATCCTAGATTTGGGGATACAAAGACAAAAAAAGAAAAAGAAGAAATATCCTGTTTTCAAAGAGTAACATGCTATTGGGGTAAACATCATGTATGGCCAGTCCTATTACATAGGAACAGAATGGATACAAGCTAATTTTGAGGGGGGGGGCAGTACTAACATGAGAGACTTAGAAAAGACTTCATGTAGAAATTAGTATTTGAGTTAAATCTTGTAGGAAGTAATAACATGTATTATCATAAATCAGATATTAAAGTTTAATTATCTGACATGCAAAAATCTTGTTTACATTTTATTTAAAAAGCACTTTATTTGATAAACTATCCTCCAATCAAATGTTGTCTAGACCTATTTCAAAATTATATAAGATTTCTTGACACTTGTAACAACAGAGATGACTTTGTTCAATGATCCTTTGATTAAGAAGACCAATTAAGGCAAAAGTAAGGAAATTTATGCTTGCCATCATAAGAAAAGATGTCTAGTACAGAATCAAAATGTATGAGGATTTTCTACAAATGGTGCGAGACTCCAGATCTTCTTAGTTGTGGATGGCATTGAAACAAACCTCAGAACACTGTAGAACTTCCTAAGTAAGATCCATAATCACTCAAAAGTAGATTCACTGGAAGAGTGGACAAAGGCTTAAAATACACAGGTAGTGAGGATCATATAGGTTACACCTATGGCTAAGGCAGCTTATAACTCTAGAATGATAGGGCCTCAATGTCCAAGAATTTCTGTTCTGAAGAATCCTCAGGATATTTATTCATTATGAATTTCAACTAGAGTGTTACCATATTCTCTTTTAGACCAAGCAATAATCCTTGGCATAGGATCAAAGTTGTACAAAAGCTTCTTTCCTCTAAATCTGATGGAGGCTCATGCCTGAGGTTATTAACACTTCCAGGTTGTATATACATTTTTACAAAAGGGATTATGTCTCTTTCAACAAATTCTAGCTAGATCAAAAGTTCCTTCCCTCAATAAGTCACTCCATATTGTAGTATGGGATTAGTTTTAATTTTGTCACTTTTGCATACCATTCTCCTTTGGAAATTTTATAATATTTAATGGTTAGGGACAAAGATATAAATAAAATCTATGGATTGGTGGTAAAAAAAAAAAAAAAAAAGTAGATTCACCATCCATACTGGAAAGAAACAACTGGATAAAGAATGCCTTTTTTTCAGACTATGGTATATTAATGGATGGACAGTCTGTAGAGATGATCCATTAGATTGGTCATTATTGGTCAGATTGTACTGATGAAATTGACAATTGATTGGGCAGAGGAATGAATTAGAGAGAAGATAAGGTATGAAAAATTATGCATGACCCTAGTTTCTTTCTGAAGTAGAGGCTCATTTTTTAAACAACATGATTCTTGCAGTGAAGCCATATAACATGGAACCTCACAGTCCCAGAAAAATTAAAAGTACAAATTAATTATTCAGAAGCAATAGTGAGGAACATGGTAAGTACAAATAGTTTACAGCATATTATCAGAGAAAAATTGTGGCACAAAAAGGAAATGTGACACACACAAAAATGTCATTAGAGATGTGTGACCAGAAAAGGAAATGAGTCATAGTCATGATGTTCATAGGAGCTGGAAAGAACCTTAAAGGTCTTTAGTCCAACCTCTTCTTTTTATAAATGAAGAAATGGAGGCTGTTAATGATTAACCAAAGCAGGACTAGAAGGAAAGAATTAGCAACTGCTGGAATCAGGAAAATTTTGCTATATGAAGAGGCACTCAAGCTGAGCTTTGCAGAAAACTAGGGATTCTATGGTGCAGTGACCCCAGGCATGGTGTGTAAGCCATTATTGATTCAGTCTTGTCCCCTTTGTGATCCCATTTGGGGTTTTCTTGGCAGAGACACTAGAGTGGTTGTCATTTCCTTCCCTAGCTCATTTTGCAAATGAAGAAACTGAGGCAAACAGGGTTAAATGACTTGCCTAAGGTCAGTAAGTGTCCTAGGGCAGATTTGAACTCAAGAAGAGGAGACTTTCTAATACTCAGACCTGGTGCTCTAGCCACTATACCATCTAAGTCTCTTAACCTCGTTGCCCCAGTTCCTTATCTGTAAAAATGAACTGTAGAAGGAAACAGCAAACCATTCCAGTATCTTTGATAAGAAAATACCAAACCAAGAAAATAGACACAACTGAAATGACTCAACAACTCAAGGTCATATAGTAAGTGATAAAGCTGGGATATGAACTCAGTTTCCCTGACTAAAAATGGAGAATGTTTTCTACTAAATCACCATTTGTTCCATTGGTATCCATGGACATTTGAGAGAGGAAATAGCCTGTTAGGTGGATGCCTTCGAGAGAATTTACAGGAGAGCATAAGACAAGTCTATCAAGAGAATAAGACATCATGGATGGATTTTGATGATCAATAAGAGAGATAATACCCGTGTCTTATTGATATGGGTAATATCATCAATAAGATCACCAATCCATCAAAGTATTAAAGCATCTTTTGCACACTTTGCAGGCATTTTTATGAGTGTTTCTTTCCCTCCTTTAAAATGTTTCTCTTGGTATGCACTGAAAAAATTCTAAATGCATTACTCAGAGACCATTTGAAAAAGAAATCTAAATAAAGAAGTCGGTTAAAGAATTAGGAAAAAAGTGAAGAAATGAAAAATGTAAACAATTCTAAAGAATGAACTTTAGTCCTTTAAAGATGTGTAATTTCATCAGTTTGAGTACTCCCTCCTTCAACCCAGATCCCAAGCCCTCTACACACTAGGTGATCATTTTTAAGAGTTGCTGTGTTGAAAATTTACCTTCTTGTCAAGGCTTACAACGTGAAAATGAACCTCTCCCAACACAGCAAGGCTAGTTCTCACAAGACAGTACATTTCCACACTTAAAAATCTTTCCTTCAAGTTTGGTTAAGGTCTGCCAAATTTTTGTGCTCTGCTGTCATAACTTTCTTGAATCTTGGGTTACATCTATACAATAGTGAAGCACCAGGAACATCTCTAACAAAGAAAAAATGACTAAATAAAATATGTTCATATTTCATATATACATATATATGCAAATATATGTATTCTGAGCAATTTCTTTAAGATTTTATTCTCTCTAAGCAATCATTTCACTTAGAATGATCACTACATTAGACAGAATAAGATTTGGGTTGTTTTTCATTCATTATTGACTAAAAGTCTGGATCTCTTTTCTTTATCCATCAATTTCATGAGATATAAACAAGGGTAAGAAAAATACAAATTCTCTGCCCATCTCAACAGACTAATAAGTAGGTTATTCACCGGGAAAGTCTATGAGCATTTTGGGCTCTTCAGACATAAGGGGGTCATACAAGATGAAACAATCATTAGAACAGATTTAAAGTTTACAGTATTGTATGAGTTCTCTTTACATCTACCATATTAAAGGCAATTTTCTGAAAAGCTTTTTTTTTTAAAAAAAAGAGTAAAACAATGAGCTCAATTTTTATCTCTATGTTCATAATGTTATCCTCTGCTTAGAGCTTCCAGGTATTTCAAAGGAAGCTCTGTCTATGCAAAGGAATTAGAAGTATAGGGATTAAAAATCATTATGAAAAAAATATTTGAAATGTCTAATAAACCTACTCCTTTTTATGTTATCTTTTCTAATACTTTTCCTTGTTTTATTTTGAAATTCTTTTCCTTCCTGTTCTCCATTCTTCATTTTCTTTTTTTCCCTTCTCTCACTGCCATTCAATCTTTATACCTCCTCATAGAGATTTTAGCAAAAGAAAGACTACTATTATTTGTTTCAAAGTTGACATCTTAAGTTTTCTGGTAAAATATGTTATCACTGTGTACATAATATAAATAGACATTTTAAAATAAGCATTAGAATCAGTTGGAAATCTGTTCATGATACAAAATAAAATTTATATAAGAATTCCTTAAAATAACATAAAATTAAAATTACTCTCCTCCTAGTACATGAGAAAACTCCAATGAAATTATGTTGTTCTTTAAATGTATTTTAATAGAATTGTGAAATAGCTGGTCCTCTTGGAGGAGGAATTGCTCTGATGTATATCTTTTTAAAAAATATTTTAATAGTTTTTATTTACCAGATATATGCATGGGTAATTTTACAACATTGACAATTGCCAAACTTTTTGTTCTAATTTTTCCCCTCCTCCCCCCACCCCCGATGGCAGGTTGACCAATACATGTTAAATATGTTAGAGTATAAATTAAATACAACATATGTATACATGTCCAAACAGTTGTTTTGCTGTACAAAAAGAATCAGACTTTGAAATAGTGTACAATTAGCCTGTGAAGGAAATCCAAAATGCAGGTGGACAAAATCAGAGGGATTGGAAATTCTATGTAGTGGTTCATAATCATCTGATGTACATCTTTATATGTCTTATAATACCCAGGACAGTATCTTCAACATAAGAAGTAATAAATAATCAATCAGAAAATAAATATTTGTTGATAATTATCAATCCAGAAGTTTCATGTCTCTAAAATTCCTAAATCTTTTTGCCTTCTTCACTGGAAAGAAGAGCATACTTGAAATTATACAATATTGATAATGAAATCAAATGATATAAAGACAAGATAAAAGTGTTATTGTAATCTATTAATGTTATTGATGATAATCATAATTGATATTTATAAATAATATTTTAAAGTTTACAAAGTATGTGCATGTATATTTGAATTTCACAATAAGCCTGTAAAAAATATGCTACAGATATTATCTCCACTTTACAAATGAATACCTTATGAAAGAAGATTTTGAAGGGGTTTTTTTACATGCAAAGATAGATTAATTTGGTTTTATTTATATCAAAATTATGGAAATTGAAATTTCCCAACACATTGAAGTGGGCCATATGTGGATTTTTTTTTAAGTTTAAATATGCATTTGTAAACTAGGGACTCATTTAGAACAACAAGAAGGGTCAAATACATGACCAAGATAGAACTGTGAAGAGTATATGCAAGTACTAAAATCTTATTACAAAGAAAACAATCCCCTGAAGGAGAACTTTGGCATAGAAGTATACTTACTTTCTCCATGGTATCCTACAGAGTGAATGGAGATATGAGAGGGGGGGGGGAGGGAGGCAAATGCCTCATAGCAACTGTCCAAGATGACTGATTGGATTTAGTCTAGAGACAAACCAGTTTCAAAAGGAATAGTTTCTCTCTGTATCCCAATGAGCTCAGACCAGCTCCTTGGTTCTTTCTAACTATTTAGGGACAGAAGTACTCAATAAATCATTCTCTGTGACAGAAAAATCAGGAAAAGCTTTTTGTAGGAAGTAGGATTTTAGCTGGGACTTTTAATAGTGGATGCCTTCAAAGAACTATATGATGCAAAGAGAAGATGTATGCAGCAAAAATGAGGGAATTACAATAGAGCAGTACTGAACCAGCTATACCCAGTGAAAGAACTCTGGGAGATGACTATGAACCACTACATAGAATTCCCAATCCCTCTATTTTTTGTCCGCCTGCATTTTTTATTTCCTTCACAGGCACTATAGTACACTATTTCAAAGTCCAATTCTTTTTGTACAGCAAAACAACTGTTTGGACATGTATACATATATTGTATTTAATTTATACTTTAACATTTTAACATGTATTGGCCAACCTGCCATCTTGGGGGCAGGATGGGAAGGAGGGGATAAATTAGAACAAAAGATTTGGCAATTGTCAATGTTGTAAAATTACCCATGGTAAATAAAAGTATTAAAATAAAAAAAAATGAGGGGATTATAGATGAATAATCAGAGTATTTCAGTAGTACTTTTATGATGTCAAGAATGAGGAAGGCCTACAACATTTTGACTAAACAAGCTGTGATGAACTTTTGGGAAGTGATAGTAACTCATCTGAGAAGAGTGCTAGGTCTGCAGCTAGGAAGACTCATTGCTGAGTTTAAATCTGGCCTCAGATGCTAACCTGTTGTATGACACTGGACAAGTCATTTAACCCTGTTTTCTCATCTGTTAAATAAGCAAAATGACAAAATGCTCCAGTATTTTTCCAAAAAAATCCAAATAGGGTCACAAAAAGTTGGACACAACTGAATATCAACAGAGAAAATGAATAGGCTATGCAATTTTGAATGGGTTACAATCTGCATCACTGAAGAGAACTCATGAATTTAAAGGCATATACAGATCAATTTTGCAATTGAATGTGATAGTTTATATAGAAAACCCTAGAGAATGAGTAAAAAAATGGAAAAAATAACTTCAGTAACATAAGATAGAAATCTCCTTATTAAGTTATATATCTTTCTTTGAATATTTATTTTATATTTCATTCTATTCAAATAAAGATAATTTGTTCATTTTATTATTACTTTATTATTATTATCATTTTCACTATTATGCTCTTATTAAAAGTATGATTAAAGGACATACTAATTTTCATAAAAGTTGGGTTCAGGAAAATATATAAAGTATATTGAAACAGTATAATTAACTTTGTTTGACATAGAAAGAATTCATCATTAACCAAAATAAACTAAAAATATTTTACTTATTGTTTTACAAAGATATTTTAATAAGTTTCTTGTTTTTCCTGCTAATTTTAGCTACATGGTTTTGTGTAAAAACTTTTAAAATTTAATGTAATCAGAATTATTCATTTGCCTCCTACGAAGCATTCTATCTTCTGTTTGCTCAAGAACTTAACCCCTACCCATAAATCTGGCAGATAATTTCTTCTAGACTTTACTAATTTGCTTCTATCATCCCTTTATTTCTAACTCATGCACCTATTCTGAGTTTAAAATAAAGTGTGAAATATGATCTATGCCTAGTTTCTGTTTTCCAGTTTTCCCAACAATTTTTTACATTTTTTTAAAAAAAATTAAAAACATTCTGACCCAATAATTGGGATCATTGGTTTGTTGTGTTCTTTTGCTTCTACATATTATGTACTTGCCAACTAGATGGTTCAATGGATAGAGAGCTGAGCTTGGAGTCAGGAAGATCTATTCTCTCTTTCTAACTATGTGACCCTAGATAAGTCACTTAACCCTGTGGCCTTAGTTTTCTCATCTATAAAATAGAGAAGGAAATGACAAATTACTCCAATATCTTTGCTAAGAAAATCCCAAATGAAGTCCTGAAGAGTCAGACATGATAAAACAACTCAAAAACATATTGTGTATCTAATCTGTGCCTTTCATCAATTGCTCTATTTCCTACCTAGTACTAGTTTACATTGATGATTACAAATTTGTAATAAAGTTTTAGATCTGATACTGACTCCCCTTTCCTTAAAAGTTGTCTTCATTGGTATTCTTGACTTTACTATCTTTTGAAAATCATTCTCAAATACTTTAAAATTTTTCAAATCTCTGCATCTTAGTATTTTAATTCTAGATTTTTGATTCATTTTTGGTACTGCTATTAATTGAAAGGTGGCCAAATATAGTATTATCCACAAATTAGAACCTTTTTTTGCTAAGATTAAAAATAATGTGGACTCTGTTAAACACAAATGTAGCATATTTAACTAATAGTTACATTATAGTCAGAAAAAAAATTAGATTACAAAATTACTTATCTGACTTTCTGTATTTTAAAAGAACAAATTACTATGATACTTGTGAAATGTCTGATTTAGTTGTCTACTTTGGGAGGAAAAAGTCTTAAAATTCCAGCAGCCTACTTCTTAACATTGAAATCCCTATGGAAAATCACTAGGAGACCTAAGATTAGAGAAAGTATAAGACAACTTCAAATGTCTGGCATTTTCACAAACCCAAAACTTTTAAAAGTAGTGAATAAAATTCTGTTGACATGTAGAAAATAATCCCTTCTGATTATGATAGAAATTTTGCATTAAACCTATAGACAAAACCTTGCATGATTGCAAAATATGTAAAATGTAGTAAAAAAAAATCTGCCCCAAGACATAAACAGTTAAGGAAAAAGAAACTAATACAGATTAAGTCTCAATTGACTGATGACAAACATAATCTTTTGAGATTTTTAAAAATATATTTATCTCAAATTGGGGTTGTTGGTTTTTTGAGAACCCAGAAAATAACTTGTAACAGATTTTGAATCAAAATATGCAAATTGGTCACCTAATATGATCACTACTTGTTTTATTGTTACTGTACTTAGCTACCTCCTCTCTCTCTCTCAACATAAGGACAGGGCAGACAACAAGCAGCTAGCCCCTCTGCAGTTCATTCACATACTGGTGCCCTCAAATGGTTCATATCAATAGTCACAGAGTTGAGTAAATACGTTTATCTATCTCCTGTATTTAGAGACACTTGAAAACACATACCCTACTCCCAAACTATAAAGAAAGGAGGGGCCAGGGATTCTAATGTCACATTTTTTTCTACTTCCATAATTTTTCTGGTAATTGGGCCCTATTAGCCCAGTCCTGGGCAAATAGTAAATATTCAATGAATAATTTGTTAGTGCTAATTCTCATTCACCTGATACAAATTATGACACACTCAGCAAATGGCTATTTGCATAACTATTTGCACACAAACAACAAGAGGTGAGAAAATGACAGAAAATTCTGAGATTTAAAAAAATCTAATTAATGCTCTTCTAATGATACAGCTCCCTTCTTGTCACCTTTCCATTTCTTTCTTCTTTACTAAACATTTTTAATAATAATTGTTTTAAAAGAAGTTAACAAAAGAATACACATACTATTTCATTTCTGAAAGTTATGATGTGTACTGTCCTGCAAACTTATATTGTCTCAATGTGACTCATTATTTCTGTTGACATTCAATTGTATCTCTTTCTTGCATTGTAGAAACTATGGACATCTCCCTTTTATCTTAATCCAAATAGTGGTTCACTTTCCATTTCATGACTTTAAAATGCTGCACATCAAAAGGTTCATCCACCCTTTAAAAAGGCAATTTACAATGATTTTTTACAAAGAATGAGCCTTTTTGAAAATCTGATGGAATTTTCTAAAGCTAAAAAGAAGTTCAAAGGAATTCAGCAAGAATAATCAGCCCTGCACCAGGGATGAAGCACAGGACTGGAAGGCAGGAACAAGTCTAATCTTGGCCCTTTCATGATCTAGGGACAAAGAACTTGCTTAAAAATCATGCAAGAATTTCAATGACAAGGAAACTGAAATATGATAAATGGGTGAGGCTACTGTTTAAGAATCAATGTTACATTTTTTAATCAAACAAGAGGCTAATTTCAGCAAAGATTGCATAATATCCCAGTGAATAATGATCTATTATTAGCTCCAGAAGAAGATTCAAGTTTCTTTTTGAGATGAGCTCAGAAAAGTTAATCTGTTCCTATTATTCATGATTCATGGATCAATAATTTCCACAGACACTTTTAAGAAATATTAAAGATATGTTCTGAATAAGTAATTGTTTTAAAGATCTAATGTAAAAAAGGACAATAACATTAAGTATTCTGATGTAATCAATTAGTACAAAAAAGTGATAATGATAATCAAAGCATTGAAAGGAAAGCTTTAAAAAAAAAATAAACTGAGAGCAGCTGTTTCTTTCAAGTTACGTTTCACCCTAAATGTAATATCAAGAAAGAATCCTTGGAAAAACAAATGCCCTATTTTGTGCAGTATTCTCATAATTTATATTTTCAAATGCAACTATTTTTAAGAAGTTCCAAAAGATTTCATTTAGTAGGTTATAATGAATATTCCAGAATACTACAAATGTCATTAACACCTGTATACTACTAACATCATGCTTTCAAAGTAAAGATAGGTCACCGTACTTTTAATTTCACACATGCACATAAGTGGTAAACATTCGGAGCATTCTTGTTAATGATACCATCTGGTGCTTCCTATAATTGTGTAATATTCAGCCTTCCAAACAAGATGTAATGGCAGCAACACATGAAACCCACTGACATTTACAGTAAGGAAATTTATTATCAACCATCAGTTCAGAATAAATGTGTTTGCATGACTGCTGGTGCTATAAAATCATCACCTTTACTAGGCCAGTGAAGGTGCAATAAATAATGGATTTTAATCCCTGCATGTACTACCAAATCATTAAACATTTATTACTCATACACAATAGCATCTTAAGCAACAGTTACTACTTTAAAAATTAATGCCTCAGTTTGAAAGTTAAATGAAAACCATTCAGTACAAGTCTTTATGATTTAGACATGGTTTCAGTGTAAAATATAAATTACTTAGATTTTTTTAAAGGTCATCTTACTTAACACAACTATAAATTGTTTCTTGAAAACAGTTATCTTTAGAAAACAATTAAGAGTTTTTTTAAAATCTCATTATTGAGAATACATTAAGGGCATTATTCTTAGCTTTCCTCACTGCTTAGTTTAAGCACTATGTGAAAACCCTTTCTGAGCTCACCAGCTATTAGTTCCTCTCCTCAATTACTTTGTACATATTTTATATTTATTGATTTCTGTGTATACCTAATGCTTCTCTAATAGAATATAAGCTCCTTAAGGTCAGGGATAGTTTTGCATTTTTCTATGTATGCATAAAACCTAACACAAGGTCTAATGTAGCACATTTATTTTCTGAATCCATGATTTCACTTCTGGAGAAACTATCAAAGTAGATCAGAAACTATTTTACTTAATAGTATTGTTGCTAGTCATATTGAAAGAGATCTGAATAAATTGATCAACCCCTCTTACTCTTCTTTTTTGTAAATGCTTTTACTTTATTTTATTTAGAATTTCAGGGGATATCATTTCATAGTAAACTACAAATGTAGAATAATAATTCTGTTAGCCAAATTGATATGTTAAAAATAGTTTCCTAGAGATATTAAGAGCTTAACTGATTTGCACAAGATCACACAGTCAGGATGTGTTGAGATAGAAGTTGAACACAGATCTTCTCATCTCCAAGAATGGCTTTCTAATAGTATGCAATTTTGCTTTTGAGTTAACTATCAAAATGGGAGAAGAATTTCTATTCTAAAATATGTATGAAACATTATTTGTCATAGCAAAGGATTAGATATACATTATACTATCTTTCCTTGAAGGTAAGAACTGATTAATTTTAGTCTCTGAATCATATCCCTGTGCCTAATATATTACCTGGCATATAACAAGTATTTAATAAATGCTTCCTGAATTGAATAAATGCACATCCCAATATAAAACAAATGAATATTCCAATATAAATATGACTGGACAAACCATAAAGGTGAAGAGGAAAATAGTGGGAGTGACTAATAATGTGTTATAGATATAATCCTAGAAATTCACAATTAAGTGTCAATAGTCCTCTATGTATATTTGTGTCTTATTGCTGTTTAAAATTTAATGATTATTTTAAAAAAACAAAATGTATTCCCCAGTTACAACTAATTTTTTCTTTAAGAATTATTATTCTCTATATATAGTCTACTATTAAATTATTACCCCATAAAATCATAAAGGAAAAGCATTTACAAAAAGAAAAGAGGATTGGTGATTTGAACTCAACAGTTCAGATCTTGATGTGGTACCTTCACATAGATTGCCCCCAATACCTGAAATGGTTTTTTTCTCAATCCAGAGAACATCCAGGATAAAGCTCAATCTGTTAGAACAGTTTATTATGTAGCCTCAGAGTTACTAAGAGTTATCTCCTAATTTTGCCTTCAAATTCAGATAGAAAGAAATGAATATTCTTTTCCTTCACCCCAATCATTCTAATTTTCTAGTCTGCTTCTACATAAAAGAAAAAAATTTCTAATAAATTAGATGGGATTATTTAGTAAATTAATATGATTATATTATTATTTTAGCACTCTGAAATAATTGCATGAACAGTTGGGTAGAAACAAAAGAAACAACTAGAGGAATTTTAAAAAGTAGTCCCCGAATCCAATAATTTTGTAAAAACAAACAAACCCCCCCCCCACATTCTCTGTGCCCCTTATATCTGGCATTAATTAATTTAAATATTTCTCCGTCATTTTTTCTATTATGTTACATGGTCAAGAAGTGACTATTAGTATGGTATGAGGTATAGAATCAATTGAATGATACAAAGAAGGCTCCATCAATTTGCCATCAATTATGGGCTTCCACAATACTTTAATAATTTCACTGCCTCCTTTTTTGTGAACTATAGAAGAAACAACTATCCTGAAATGTGCAATAAAGCCCAACAGCTTGAATGCAACTGTGAAAGGGGAAAAAAGATAACAATGAAAGGAGAGAAACAAAAAGCAATTCAACAGATGTATGTCATTTTTATTCTTCAATGTGGATCAGTTTTTCTTGTTAATTATGTCACCTATTCTTTCTGTATATTGATAATTACATAATTGCATGAAGCAGATGGATGACAGAATGCTCCCAGATGGTAAGAAAGTAAACAGGTTTATAAATCGCTTATTTTTGAAGATATTATAAAGAATTATTTAATAATATATAGATTTCTATACTCTGAACATCTGTTAAACATATCCTGTACATAAATATACATACAGAATAGGAACTTTATTACCCTGTTTTAACTTTTAATTTAAATTTCTCAAAGAGGAAGACTTGGAGAGCTACTTGAAAATATAAGTAAAGCATTTTCCCTTTTTCAACTATGCCTGCTGCTAAAATGACAAAATTTTGAGTTTTTCTGTAATGTTTAGCTACAGTAACTATATTTCCAAACATATTTCCACACAAAACATTTCATTAGGAGCTATAAGAAAGCATTAAGTGGAAAGAAAGGAAGAAAAGAGAATTTAAAAAACTATATTGATTAAAAACTTCTTGAAAATCAATACAAAAGATTTTATTCACTTTAAGTAACAAAATATTAAAATTGATACTGTATTGCTTTTTATTTTCTATATTTAAAAAAATTTATTTATATATGTATATATTATTTCTCCAGATAAACGATAAGCTCCTTTAGGGCAAAGACTATTTCATTCTTGTCTCCATATACCTAGCACCTATAATGCAATGCCTAACACCTACCTTTTCTGGGATTTTTCTCATGGGTTTCCATGCTTGTACCTTGATTCATGCCATTCTCTCCAATCTACCCAATGTCTATTTTTGTAGATGGTACCATTGCCAAGTCCATCAATTCTATTTTAGCAATATTACACATGATCTAGGACATGAAAAGATATTAGAGATCACATAATCCACCTCAGTCATCTTCCTGATGAAGAAAATGAGTTGCCCAAATCCTGAGCAATTTGAGTCCATATTTACTGATTTTAAATGAATCATATTAACTACAACAACCTAACCTAATTTCTTTTTTAAACTCGCTTACTAAATGCTATAAAAACAAAACAAAACAAACAACAACAACAAAAAAAAACACGTTTATCAAAAGTGGAAGAGTTGATCTGGAGATTCCTGATCAATAGGTCTACCAAGTTACTCGATGAAATTATAAGGTAAGTCAATAAGATTTAAAAGTTTTGCTTCTTAAATACTCTGAGTGGTTTCATTCACAGATTGTAGTAGGCATGAAACCTTGAGTAGCTCACAGCCTGAGTGACCTATTCACAAAATATGTATGGTGTGAAAATAAAGAGTGCTCCATTCATATCTTTTAAAGGTTCATCACATTTGGAGGCTACATACTCCTTTAGGAAGTTCACAAAAGTCTTTCAAGCAGTTTGATGGAATTATAGAGCAGCTAGTCATTAGCTGGCTAATGGATCAGCCATGTCTCTTGGTGACTTTAAAAGGCATAAGCCTTCTCTAAAAAGAGAATGAAGAGAAGCTCATACTTTCTCAATCATCAATCCATAAACTTTTGTATAGCAGCTAGGTGGATAGAGTGATAGGCCTGAAATTAGGAAGACTCATTTTCATGAATTCAACTCTGTCCTCAGACACTTACTAGCTATGTGACCTTGGGCAAGTCACTTAACCCTGTTTACCTCTGTGTTCTCAATTGTAAAATGACCTGGAGAAGGCAATGGCAGACTATTCCAGTATCTTTGTCAAGAACACTTCAAATGAGGTTATAAAGAGTCAGACATGACCAAAAATGACTAAACAAAAATTATTGTGAAGTTTTTCCAGACAGTTACCTCTTTGAAATTTCTGCCTATTACTTCTGTTCTACTCTGAGACTTAATCAAGTCCATCTCTTCTTCTCCATGAGGTTCCTTCAAAAACTTGGAGGTCAGATGTCATGTCATTCTCTCCCTTGGGTTCTCCCAGCTCCCACCACTCCCTGTGTATCTTCTCTTTTCCACATAAACATGCTCAGTTCCTTAATTTATCATCACATGATATAGACTCAAAGCAATTCACCATTCTAGTAGCCTTCCTTTAGGCATTTTCCAATTAATTAATGTAATTATTCCTGAAAGCTATACATTCTTTTTTTAAAAAAAAATTTATTTTTCTAAATACATGCAAAGATAGTTTTCAATATTCACCTTTGCAAAACCTTGTATTCCAAATTTTTCTCCATCTCACTCCCCTACCCCCTTTCCCTTAGATAACAAGCAATCCAATATTGGTTAAACATGTGCAATTCTTCTCAACATATTTCCATATTCATCATGTCGTGTAAGAAAAAGAAAATAAAAGAGAAAAACAAAACATGAGAAAAAACTAGCAAACAAATAACAATAAAAAGGTGAGAATACTATCTCTCGATCCATATTCAGTCTCGATAGTTCTTTCTTTGGATGGGGATGACTCTTTCCATCAAAAATCTATTAGAATAAGCTATATATTCCTTAAATCAGCCCAAGTTCACTTTATTTAGCTACTATATTCCACTATTTATTCACATCGAACTGGTAGTTCATGAAAACTTTGAGATCTTTTTAGACAACTAGATGTGCTTCCTCCTGAATGAATTATGGCATATAATAGAATATTACTGGCACCTCTTCTGCCATTCACCTTCCTTTAAACATTACTGACAGTTTTTCAGCAATCATATCTTGTAGTTCTTTCAATAAACAATGATGTTACACCTCTGGGGCATGCACAGTGACCTGAATTCACCACTGACAGTTAGGGATTCTATTGTTGCCCTCCTTACATGCACAAATCAAGCCATCACCCTTGTGATGTCATTAGTTTTCTTTGAAAGCAGAGGATGAACAAAAACAAGCAATGCCAGGTACTTAGCTACTTAAGCTTTTCTCATCAGGCTTAGTTCATTTTGAGCTTTAGCACTCCTGATACTATTTCCTCACTATACTGACCATATACAACTTTCACACACACTCCATGTTATGTTGGATTCCATTTTGGGGTTATCTGAATCTAAGAGATAAGTGTTCACCTTGTCTTGACTAAAATCCTGACAGTACAGCCCTTCCTATACATCTCTGTGCCATGTCGCTCCCTCCCTTTCTTACCCCCCTTCATATTTTGTTTTCCTATATTACAACATCAGTTCCTTGAGGGCAAGACCTGTCTTGCTCATTTGTATTTAGATTCTTAGTATTTGGTATGATTCATGGTCCCAGTGCTTAATAAATGTTTTCTACCTATCTATCCATCTATCTCTGTTGTTGTTCATCCTGTCTTGGAGGACATCAAAGATAATGTTTTGACTTGGACATGAATTTGATTTAAGTGAGGCAGAATTGCACAAGTCACCAGCCTCATTCTCTCCTCCTCAGTCATCACAGTCCAGTGGCAGGACAAAAGTTAAAACTGGTAACCAACAGGCCTCAAACCTATCAGTGACTCAGTGGGATGTATTTACCCCAACCGAGGGAAGCAAGAGAAGACTTCCCCTAGCAGAATGGGCAGATGAGAACAATTTCTATCTATCTATCTATCTATCTATCTATCTATCTATCTATCTATCTATCTATCATCTATAGATAATGGATTTAACTATAAGCTGAACTTTTCCACATGCTCATCCTTTTTTTGCATCTTCCCTGTCGTCATTCCACTCCTCAGTCCCAATCCAAGAAGAATATTTGAAGTGGTAAATATATACACATATATATAGATGTATGTATATATGTATATATGGAGAGGGAGAGGGAAAGGGAGAGAGAGAGAGAGCCTGAGAATTACTCAAAATAGTGAGAAGCCAGAATGGCAGAAAACCCAGATGAGAGCATTTTGGATAAGTGAAGGGCTGTGATTAATTAAATGATAAAAATAATGATGTTATCATCATAAGATTTTACACACACTACAAGCTAAGTAATTGATGATGCCCTTATGAAATACATTTTATTTTTCCATGTTTGGCTCTACCAGTGTCACAACTCCATAATAAGGATTACAAAACTCTTAGAGAAGGGAAAATTTCCTGATTGAGTCCAAAGTCCTCTAACCAAGATGTACCATTAAAGATGACTCACCTGAGCAGAGAGCAAGGGACACATTTTCTCAATTTAAATTCAAAAGCTTTTAAAAAAAATTCCTACTTCACATGACTACCACTATGACCCTTCAATACATGCACTAAAGAATGAAAAATACATTTGATTGAATAGAAAAAAGAGGAAGAAGCAGCAAGCAATGTTCTAATGAATTATAAAGTTTTTATTACTATAGGTTTCATATGATTGAATTACTCATGCCTGCTATTACCTTGTGAGTCATATTTGATTTCTCAAATAAATGGCAATAAAAACATTTATGGTTCCCATACTCTTTTGCACCTTATTTATTCCATTTGTTTTATGTTTCCATTTTAAAGGTACTTTTTTGTTTTCCCTTTCATAATAAGCTTGTTACTATGGAGAGAATTATATCTTTGATCTAGACAAAGTTTAATGATAGCCAGAAAGTTAGAATAAAGGGTTTTTTTCAAACCACTTATTTAATATGTGTGAACCCCTTTCAGGATCACATTTTTAAAGCTGCACCTATTCATGCAACAGGTACTACATAAGGAAGAACAGAAAAATCTTTCCTCATTCTGTCACACCATTATAGTTCAACCCTAACCTAAAGGGGCCACTTCTGGGGATGAGAAAGTACTCATTCTGAGTACTCATTCAATTTCAATCTGCTTCTTCTTTTATGAATATGAATGACAGTTCTCATACTGGTTTTATGAGATGGACACTCATTTGGTTAATACTATAATAAGTACTAAGCTCATGTTACATTCTGAAAGTTGCCAAATAATAGAAAACAGCCTATCCAGGTTCAATTCAAGTGATAGATATGAATATGAAGTATCTCTCTATCCTGCAGACTATTTCTTGATCAGCCCTGCCTCAAAGTACTTTATCTAATGGATACTATAATGTAGCACAGAGATATCATTTTAATTACAGGTAAAATTTTCTTATTAAAATACTTACAGGCTAGATTAATTATGGTTCATAAAACATCCACTCAAAGAGTTTTTTTAGTGAATGATATTGCTTTTAAACTATTCCACACACCAAATTCATTTTGCTAGCTCTACGTGATATTCTTATTTAGAGAATATAGTCATATTATTCCAGAATTTAAAAGGAATATTAGAGACTGTCTAATCTGACCAACTTCCTTGAAGGATATTTATTAAATACCTATGTGCCAAGCATGGTGCTAAGTGCTGGAGAAACATAAAAACCTGCTAGTCCCTTTTCTCAAGGGGCTCACCTTCTAATAAAAGAGAAATAACACATATAAATGAGTTCAGCTTTAGGGCAGATGGAAAGACTAGATAGTTCAGCTACAAGGCAGATGGTAATAAATCTTCTTTAGTGTCATTTTCATAAATAAAACTACTTTCTCTAACACTTGAATCATTTGGCAGTTGTTTGGTGGCAAGAAATTCTTTTATTCCTGGGGTCTGTAAGGACCCTGATATTTCTTAGGTTCAGGGTTCTAGGCTTCTTCCATCAGGCTATGAAGAGAGGTGGTGATCAGGGTGGGAAAACTCCATAGTCATCTCCTTTTCTTTTCCCTTAGAGCACCCTCCTGTTTCATCCAGCCTGGATTCCTTGCCTCTTGTTGGCAAATGGACAACATCTGGCATTGTGGGGACTTGACCTGTCCCTGCCCAGTCTGCCAAACATGGAGGCCCCCTGCTTCGCCGAGTTCCCCTACCCTAGCAGTGGGAGTAGCTTCCTTTTATTTGCTACAAAGCCAGAACAGGCTGCATCTTTCACCTGACTAAACTGAAACAGTCATGCCTTTTCTCTTCTGTGTTCACTCCTACTACATCCAGAGAGTGAAGGCTAGTTCATCCACAGCACAGGTACTATGAGTTGAACCTGAAGGAAGGAGACCTTCTCTGGCTCTGATAGGTGGGTCTATGCTTTTTGCTTTTATTCCATTTAATTTGTCCTTCTGAGTTTCAGAAGCTGGTGATAAATCCCCCCTGGACTCAGGAGTTCAAGCCATGAATGTAGACAGGATATTGGAGCCTGCCAGCCTAATAGGAAAGCTCTGAAAAGCCAGGGTTGTGAGGACTAGAGTCCAAGGCAGGGATGACTTGAAAACTAGGACTGTTCTCCATTGGAACTGAGTTAAGCCATTTGTATATTTTTGATTATATCTATTAAAGTTAACATTATTTTTCTAAGCTTGTAGTGGCTAAATGATACCAGGATATTGGGACACCCTCATACTTGAGGGAATGCCATCAATAACCAGTGTACAGAGTTTAAATTTCTCAATCTCTCTTAAGAATACCAGAAAGAGATTCCCAGAGGAGGAGTGAAATATAATACACTTGGCCTTCAGGCTGTGGGGGCCATGGTGATGAGTGTGACACTTCTAGATAAGAGAATCAAGGCTTAATAAAGTTAAATGACTGGCCTCTGAAACAATAATAATTAGTGGCAAAACTGAGACTATAACTCAGATCCTAGGATTCCCAGTGTGTTGTTCTTTTTTGCTACACAGGCTGTCTTCTATGATTTATATGACTTTGAATATGTTTTTTAAAAAGAATTAAAGAAGAAAATTATTTTTTGGCAGCAGAAAACTAACATTCACAGTAAGAAATCAATTGAAGCAGTAAACAAAAGCCATTGTTGATGGTGGGCAGTACTATTTTTAATGTAACCATCAAAAGTCTTCATTGTCTAAGAAAAGTCCTGTGTTTTCAAAACAAGTAATAGTAGTTGACATTTTTAAAGCACTTTGAAGCTTGCAAAAGCACTTTGCATATATATATATTGAATTGTAAGCATCCCAACAATCCTATGAGAAAGGTCCTAAAGGTAGAATCTCCATTGTACAGATGTGTTCACTGGGGCTCCAAGAATGGTTGCACAGTTGGGCCCAGGGAGTGAGTGCCAGGGCATTGACCAAGTTTTCTTGACTTTGAGGCCACTAGAAGAAGAGGCATTTCTCTTTTTAGGTTGCCCACTTCTAATTCTGTTTTGTCATCTTTTCTTTTTGTTTTAAAGCATCATTTTTTACTGTTATTCCCTTCACCCTTGAAAGTGCATTTTGAGGATGCTATGAGAGCCACTTAGTGCCCTCAGAGCTAAAATCCAGCCGAGGATGCTCTGCACTTGGGCCATTGCTCTTCCAAAGCACCACAGCAGTCACATTATGTATCCTGGGGCACTTCTGAACCTTGATGGTATTCATTACCATAGCTCAGCAGGAAAGAGAATATTCTTTTCTCCCTGCTGGGCTGTGGCATGAGCTCAGGCAGCACTCAGGAAAACCTCAGGATCTGCTCTTTTAGGTGATGTGAAACCTCTTTTTCACCAGAGTAGCTACCAAAGGAAAATGAAGCATACTGAAAATAAATGGACAAAATGACTGTTTTAGAGGTTGTTGGAGGGATGAGGATAACTTAATTCTATTTTTAAACAGGAATTTCTAAATGATGTAATTTTAAATTCTGGTTCTCTTTGAATCTTTGAAAGGGATAATTCCTATATATTACTAATAATTACATGAAAGGTCTATTACTGTAAATTAAAGGATACTCAATATCTCTTCTTATTGTCTGTCAGTACTAAAACAACTGAAAAATTGGTAAGAATTTTATATCTGAAAGTAAGCTTCATCAATATTTATTCTAGACATTAAGCATGATTGATTAGCATTGAATATATAAAGGTTAGGGAGAAAGTATCTTTAAAGCTTCTTCAGAGGTGATCATAAATGAATCAAATGCCACCTTTCCCGCTCCAGCCATATTCATTATTCAGGTTCTCTATTTCCAGTATTAGCGATAAGATTATTCACCTTCACACAAGGACCAGTGGACATAGAGTATCATTATCTATCAGTCCATAGGGCTACATGAACGAATCACATATATACTCTTTGCTCCTCACACAAACAGGATCAGAGCTTCCTCCTCTCCTCATTTATAAACATTTCCATATGTGTTAAGGAGGCATTTCCTCCATGGGTCACGGAAGGAAAAGCTAAGATTCATAGCATAATTTTAACATGATATTAAATATCAATATTATGACTACAAGATTATGACAAAGATGTTAGACCATTCTGACCTATACCATTTCCAGTCCTTTCTCAGTGTCAGGCTTGCAAATATAAATTCATTATGCAAAATTGTTAAAGCTTTTTTTTTTTTTAAGAATCTGAAAATAGTTCACTTTTTATCAAAATTCAAGCATTTAATGCCAATAATCTACAAGATAATGAAAATTATTTTCAAAACACTTAGCTTTTCAAAAGTTTGAGTTTTTCATTCTGAAAGTAGAAATATTAACTTAGAGTTTAAATCATCAGACCTGGGTTTAAATCAAACCCTGGAACTCAATTTCTTTATCACAAAATGGGAGTGCTGTGACATTAGATGATCTCCAAGGTTCTTTCAACCTCAAAATCCTATCAATTGTAAACTGCTTATCAAAGTGCTCATTGGTTGTATTCTATCTCCTTTCTCCTGCCTTTCCACAACCGGTTGCTCTGCATTGAATATACTTCCTCCTGATTTCTATCTCTTAAGTTTCCAGCTTCCTTGAAAGGTCAGCTTATGTCACCTCCTACATGAAGCCTTTTCTAACCCCAGAAGCAGACTGACTAATGTTCCTTCCCCCACCAATTATTTTGTAACTTGTATATTTATCTGTTATTTCCCCATTATTATTTCAAGCTCTTTGAGGGAAAGTATGGAGACAGTGAGAGTTTGTCTTTGTATTCCTAGTATCTAGCAGAGTGTGATGATGCATAATAGGATGTAATTGTTTATTAATTGGCTGATTAATATGAGAGAAGAATCATGTAGAGGAATAGAGTAATGGTTTGATAGTCAGAAGATAGATCCAAGTCCTGCTTTTGCTGTCCTCTTAATATGTCTAAACAAATTATTTAACTTCTCTGTGGGTCAGTTTCCTCATTTGCAAAATGGAATTGGATTAATGTGCTTTAAGAAACCTTCCTACTCTAAAATCTCCATGATCCTGAATTTGATAACTGAATGTATAGAACAGTCTCATATGTGGTGCCATGCTGGCTTTCACAATGAGAACAATAAATATATGATCTTAGACGCCAAGGAACTTTCAGTCTAAAAATGATACTAATGAATGAGATTCATGAAAATAGTTCCAAGAATCTCAGAAAAGAGTTTGATTATAAGTAGAAGACATTATACTTTTATGTATAGACTTAAATACAAGGAAAATTTCTATATAGGAGTACAGAGAAGTACATCTGAATTACAGAGTAGATTTAAATTGGGATAATCTACTATCGGTATATTTACAATATAACATATCTTGGTTCACATTCAGGAAAGGCTAAAGAATATTCATGATTTCATTATATACATGGTACAGAAAGAAGCATTAATTAAACTGAGCAATCTCCATCAAAAAGATGCTAAAAAGGTGATCTCCAGAAAAACACATGGAAACTAGACTGCTGGCAATGAAAGTAAAGAAGTTTAAAGAGGGGGTGGGAAACAATTAAAATAGTAGAAAATCTAGCAGGTGCTGAGTAGAATAATGAAATTTACTAGGACAGCAGATGTACAAGTGAAACTGTATCCAGTAACAGTCCATCAGATGGTAATTATACTTGGACTGAGGGAAGAACAGTCAGAGATGAAAAGAAGCAATTCAAAGGGTAACTAATGCCAGTAAGTAACATCTTTGCAAGAGATCACATTCTAGGAGAATAGTAATATATTTAAATTTAAGAAGGATGATGTTTAATAAATTGTGATTTACTTTGTGAAAACAAAAATAGACAATTCCAGTGTCAAAATCATGTAAATGGATCAAAAACTTGTTTCCCCCCCCAAAAAAAAAAAACTTACATAGATCATTTAAAAGGGCACTCATTTTTAAAGTATGATTAAATGGTAGCATAAAAGATAGATTTGGATCTTTAAAGCTTTGGGCTAAGTTTAAAAAAAAAAAGGATTCCAGGATAAGCTATGACTACTACATATTTTAAGAATTATGCTTTTAGGTTTATTTGCTTTTCTTCCCTTTCCTCAATATTTTCTTGTCACAAGCAGAGACAACCGGGGACTCAGATATGTGCCATTCAGATACAGCATTTGTTACAAATCTGTCTCCAAATGAAAGAAATTATCTAAATGTGAAAGGCACTGAGATCCAGCACACATTCAGTCTTAGGAACTATTAGCACATGCTAGGACAGTTTACTTCTGTAAAATTAATTAATCCTCCCTAAAACAAAGTTTGTCCCTAGGGTCAATCCAATCCTTTAGGCAGCTGCAACTAAACACTACCACAAACGCCAAGAGATTCATACCTGGACACACTAACAAATTATTCCCACTGACTCATATTCCCTAAGTGTACAAAATCCTATTATTTCTTCTGCCTCTCTCCCACTTTCTGTCTTGTGTGTCTTCTCTGTCACATGTGTATTCTCTCTCTGTCTCTCTCTCTGTCTCTCTCTCTGTCTCTCTCTCTGTCTCTCTCTCTGTCTCTCTCTCTCTCTCTCTCTCTCTCTCTCTCTCTCTCTCTCTCTCTCTCTCTCTCTCTCTCTCTCTCTCTCTCTCTTTCTCTCTCTCTCTTTTCTCTTCCTCCTCCTCCTCTTCTCTCATTCCTTCCTGTCACCCCCTCTACTCCTGTAACTCTAGTAAATACTTCAATGACAACACTCTCTTTTCACATTCATTTTCTAAATGTAAAATATTCCACTCCTCTAGGACTAGTTTCTTACTCAGCCCTCTTCCACTGATCTCCAGCATCAGGAAAATGTTTCAACTGCTCCCTTATAGACTGGGCAATAGTTACAAACTAGGCAGCTCAGTCAGTGCTCTCTTCTATTAGGCCGCACAGCTGCTCCTGCTTCAGTCTATTACTGAGGAGAGGCAGCACCTGGCACAGGAAAGAGGCAAAAGACTTACAAGCTGCCCTTATAACAATTACTAGGTCTGTGACCTTGGTTGGTTAAGTCACTTCATATTTCTGAGACTCAATTTCTTCAACTATTAAAAAAAAAAAAGGGGAATAGTGAACTACCTGTCTCATGATCTTGTTATAAGGAAAGCATTTGGTAAACAGTAATATGCTTTATAGAAAGGAGTAGTTATGATTTATGATAGTTGATAAGCAGCATGTATTCAATAAATATCTTTTGATAATAAGGTACAAGAAATTTTGTCATCTGTGATTAGCTATAATAAAATCTAAAACTTATTTTTATACATTTAAAAATACTCAAATGAATTCCAGACCAGAAATGAGTAAAGTTTCCTTGATACAATCAGATTTCCTAGATGAATTCCTCAGAATTTTATCTAGCTACACTGTAGCTGATTTTCTTTAGTGACTTTTCCATTATGGTTAGGCAAACAAGTGCAAACCTGTCTTAATAAAAACAAATCAGCCTGACTTTAATAACAATGAAGGAGAAAACACCTAAAGATATGTCCACATATGTGGCAACTAAAGATTTTGGAGTTAATTTTGTTTTATCTTGGCTGTCTCAATGGTAACATAATTGGCTGCATTTCCAGGTAGATGGATCATAAAAAATGAATTTCACATAATATTACCAATAGAATATGGTTTAGAGGATAATACTAACTGGAAAAAATCACCAAAAATCTATTATATCTCATGCTTCAGATTATGTATTGATTACTAACTTGGTCAGAAAGTTTTTCCCTTAATACTTGTTGACTATCAGACTCATGACTTTCTTCTGCAGCTTGTGATAAAAGCTCATTAGTCTATTTGCTATGTCCATTCTTATGGCACAATACTTGGAAGACAGTCAATTAGTAGAACCTATGGGGGAGATATTGTATCAGGGACACTTATCAACTAAACTAGACTGAAAGAACTAAGTCATTGTGCAGAGGTCACCAAACTGCCATGAAATGATAAATTCCAATCACTACTGACCTGTGCCAGATTCAAATTGGCAACCTACTGAGCTGAAAAGCTTTCTATCCTATTACTAATGCTTGGAGTGATCTGTTCCCTTGAAAATTGACTTCCTAGGTGAAAGCAAGGAAATGGAAGGCAACACTAAGATAGACTAAATTGGATGAAAGCTATGAAAAGTAAGTGATCAGATAAATTTATGAAAATTGCAAAAAAACTAGAGGGGCACAAATAATGCAGTACATAGGGAGATATGAAATTTAAAAGAGCAAAACAGAATTTTGTGGATAAACAAAATCATTTAACCACATCTAACTCAACCAATAGAAAATCTATTGCCCGAAGAATGAACATATTATTATATAACCATCATTCCAATATCTTCTTTTGCATTATTTTGTCTTAGTCAACAAATTTTTAAAAAGAGAAAGAAATTCTTCAACATTTTCTAACTCAATCAATATTAAAAGATTTTCAGAATAGCACCCTTAAAGTTCTACTACCAAGCAAGCTTAACAACCCACAACTAATATTAATTTTTTAAAAAAAGTAGATTTGATTGAAAACAAATTATTATAAGTTAACCATTTAACTAGTGGATGATTGTAATTTTGCCCTATAGCAATAGGGGGAGGTGGATTTCTTTGTTACTAAATCATTAAATTCAAACTGGAAATCTTTTGGACCACTACAAATAAAACCAAACAAACAAACAATAAAAAACAACATGTTGAAATGGTGATTAAAGAGTGAATATTTGCATCCAGGTCTTCCAAAATAAAAAATCTAGGACACGGTAACCATCCTGAAGAAAACTTAATTATCTCAAATAATGTAGAAAAAAAAGAGCCCAGAAATAACGTTTAAAGCAACTGTTTGGCCTCTTCAAAATTGAGTTTTTATAAAGCTGTCATCATCTTGAGTAGTACTTGGATGTAAACTAGGAATTAAGACATAATGGGAATAGGGAAGGAGAAGGGGAAGAAAAGACACTGTTACAATGTGCTGTACAAGGCACTAACATTTATAGAAATTTTCATCTCTTAGAGATATAACATTTGTCTCAGAGGAATTGTTTTTTAGATCTTAAAGCTTACACTTTTCTATTTTTCTCCAAGGGGTATTGTGTTTTTGTTTTATGTTAATTTTTCTATTTTTTAAGAAAAAAAAAATTTGCTCCAAACAGACATTTATAGGAATGATGATTCTACATGTTTTTTTTCCTCTCATCTTCTTTTGTTATTGGAAATAGCTGTATAAATTTTTGACCTTAAAAATCAGATTTTTTACTTCATCCCATTACCTTGTGATATTTTTTTATTCTTATAATAAGAAAAGCTTCTCTTGCTTGGGCAAATGCATTCATTTTAAGGTCAAATATCTTACCAGCCCAAGGGTATCTAATATGTTTCTGTTAATCATTCTTGACATTCTGCAGTAGTATTCAGAATTTCCCTCCAGAAGCCAACTAAATAAACATGACTTTAAGACTTAAGAACTATCTAAAACATATCAAGTACTATTTTTGTCAGTTTTGTCTTGAGTGACATAGAATTTCTTGTCATGAACCCAAAAATAGGCTGAGAGGTTTACCATTTGAAGTGATTGTAGAAAGAAAAAGTGTACTATAAATGCTGTTCATGTTAGAAAAATACCCATCTCCCCGTATTTAGTTGTTTTAGTGATCACTACACAATGGTTACTGTTTTAATGTTCAATTTGAAATGAATATTTTGGATACAGTAGTGCATTAGCAAGGCTTAGGCTGTAAGGGTATGAACACCAGGTTCACTGTAATTAAGAAGCAGCCTATTCAACACTAAGACAGTAATGTCATCCCATCTGCCAAACCCTGCATTAGCTGGCACTATGCCTCTTGCCTGCTGCTGCTTCTGTTACCCACCTGATCCTTGGAGACCTCCTTTGATGGAGCATTTATGCCAAGCTCTTCCAGAGGATAGACAATCTGTCGTCTTGGTCGCACGGGAACCAAGTAATGAAGGGCAGATGTCAGGGAATGGGCATAGGGATTCTGAAACTGAAAGACAGCAATCTATATTTTAGCAGGGAGAATGTCAGAACAGTGTATCACAGATGTCGGGTATATGGCTTACAGTTAGAAAATTCTTAACTCGGTTGGCCAAATCCAAGAGAAAAATCAGCAAATAAACAAACATACTCTTAGAGCAGAGGAATGAATTGCAGATAATGCCTGACACTAATGAAGATAATTATGAGAGTAATTACATTACTATCTCTGTGGGAATGACAGATAAACAAGTGGTTTGGTTTATGGGATTTTTCAGTACAAGTATTTTCCCCAGGAGAATATTCTTCTCCATAGTGATCATGAATCAGCTTGATTTGACCTCATTAAGCTATGTTATCTGCTTACTGTTAACCTTTGCTTGTTTGGCAAAAGATGCTTTAAGAAAAACACATAGACCGAAATGTCATCCAAGTGAGCTACTTAAAATGAACCTAAAATATCTCTCCTGTTGCAAAGTATGTATTTCTAAATATCTTCAACTGATCTTTCTGGATGAAATAAACTAAAGGAAATGAAATAATAAAATGCAAAGTGTGGAGAGGGATGCATTATCTCAATTTGACATACATTAATGTTATATTACGAATAGAATTACTGCTTCATGAAATTCATTCTGACAAATAGTGCGTTGATGAGAAAGCACTAAAATATTTATTTAGCATTTATTATTAAGAGCTATTAGTATAAATCAATGGTGGAAGAACTGGGAGTAGGAGGAAGTAACCACTTCATTTTAGAATTTCTGAAAGAAAATGAGAAGGAAATTAGGCATAGCCTAGATTTTTAGAGAATAGACTGCAAAGGTTTCATCAAAAAGAGAGGATTTTATGGACTGGAATTCAATAAAAGTCAGGTAGCAGAGATGGTAAGTTCTTAAGAAGGAAATTAAGCCAAAAAAAAGAAAACTTTAAAGAATGAAAGAGCAATTGTCTAAAAAATTGATAAGAGAAATGCAATAACCACTTCACACCTAGATTGGCTAAGATGACAGGAAAAAATAGTAAGGAGGGGATGTGAGGGAACTGGGATACTAATGCATTGCTAGTGGAATTGTGAACTGATTCAACCATTCTGGAGAACAATTTGGAACTATGCCTAAAGGGGTATCAAATGTGTAATATTCTTTGAGTTAGCAGTGTCTCTCAACTGTATCCCAAAGAGATCCTAAAAGAGGGAAAAGGACCCTGTGTGCAAAAATGTTTGTAGCATTCCTTTTTGTAGTGACAAGGAACTGGAAACTGAATGGATGCTCCTCAGCTGAGGAATGACTAAGCCATTGTATATGAATATTATGGGATATTATTGTTCCAAAAGAAATGATCAGCAGGCTGATTTCATAAAGGTCTGGAAAGACTTACATGAACTGATGCTGAGTGAAGGGAGCAGACTCAAGAGAACATTGTACACAGCAACAAGAGCATGTGATTACCAGCTGTGATGGATGTTGCTCTTTTCTACAATGAGGTGATTCAAGGCAATTCAAGGAAAGTGCCAGCCACATCCAGACAGAAAATTGTAGAGACTGAATGTGGATCAAAGCATAGCATTTTCACCTTGTTTGTTTACTTGGTTTTTTTTTCCTTTCTTGTGTTTTTTTTTCCTTTTTGATCTGATATTTTTGTGCAGCATGATGAATATGTAAATATGTTTAGAAAAATTGTATGTGTTTAACCCATATTAGATTGTTTGCTGTCTTGGGGAGGGAAGAGGAGGAAAGAAGGAGAAAAATTTGGAATATAAGATTTTAAAAATGTGAATGAGGAAAACTACCTTTGCATGTATTTGGACAAGTAAAATACTATTTTTTTAAAAAAGCAAAAAAAAAAAAAAAAAAGGTAAATCAGTGGAGAGATATACACAGATACATATATGTGTGTATATATAACAAGTATGCAGATTTGCATATGTGTATCCTCAGATGTGTGGTAAGATGAGCACTGATGATTATCTATAGAAGGATTCCAGGGTGGTCAAACTATGATTGGAGCTGGTATTACCGACAACTGCTAGAGTCTATACCATATCAGCCTGGATAGTAGAACTAATAATAATAACTAGCATTAGATGTAACCATTCTACTCCAGTGGTAGTTGAGACTTATGATTTTTTAGAATAAAGCAGAACAAATAAAAAAGAAAAAATTCATTGAAAAGATATGCCTTCTGCCACCAGTTAACTTCCTGCTATCAAACTAAAATAATGGTGGCCCTATCTTTCTCATATATGTTTGTGGATATGGGTGTGGGTGGGTGTGTTTATATATATATATGTATACACACATACACATACACACACACATTCATGCCTATTCATCTAGGCATGTTCACATATTCACTGTGTCATGGCAGTCTAGTGAAGCCTACAGACGATTACTCAGAATGTTTTTAAAATACATTAATAAAACATAAAGGATTATAAGTAAAACCATATTGAAATACAGTTATCATAATTTTTTAAAGTTTATAGACCCCAGGTTAAGGATCCCTGGACAATACATATATTGGTAAGGAAAACTAATAGCCCAGAGCTATAATTTCACTGGTGCTTGACAATGGTATCCAAGAGACTTACATCAACTGATGCTGAGTGAAATGAATAGAACCAGAAGATCGCTGTACACTTCAATGTTGTATGAAGATGTGTTCTGATGGAAGTGGATATCTTCAACATAAAGAAGATCCAACTCACTTCCAGTTGATCAATGATGGACAGAAACAACTACACCCAGAGAAGGAACACTGGGAAGTGAATGTAAATTGTTAGCACTACTGTCAATCTACCCAGGTTACTTATACCTTCGGAATCTAATACTTAACGTGCAACAAGAAAATGGAATTTACACACATATATTGTATCTAGGTTATATTGTAACACATGTAAAATGTATGGGATTGCCTGTCATCTAGGGGAGGGAGTAGAGGGAGGGAGGGGATAATTTGGAAAAATGAATACAAGAGATAATGTTATAAAAAAATTACTCATGCATATATACTGTCAAAAAAAATTTATAATTATAAAATTAAATAAATAAATAAATAAATGAGAGGAAGGACTTCAGACCATTGGATTAGTCATCTGTGATGATTTTATGGGAAGCCAAGGAGAAAAATGACACAAGATGAAAAGCCTGTGATCTTTCTTGATTAAGGAGTACTTATAAGGATAAGTCACTCATCCATCCAAATATGAAAATAAAGAATTGATTTTAAAAAATTGGTATCCAAACTATTCTGATCATGCATCCTTAACAGCAAACATTTTTTAATAATTCCCCTCTACAATATGTATATTATTTATTTTATTTATAAAATAAAAAAAAATTAAAAGATTAGATGAAGATGAAAGAATATGGACCCTAGAGTCAATGTTGAAAAATTATCCATGCATATATGTTTTGCAAATAAAAAGCTTTAATAATAAAAAAGTAACTTCATATAAATATTTCAAAATAGAGCTGAATCTTGGTAATGAAGGTGCAGTCTCTACACATGCACAGTTTGCTCCCCTTTAATAAAGTCCTTATGCTACTCAAAAAAAAAATGGACTCTAGAGTCAGAATCATGGAGGTTTATTGGGTAAAGTGACTATGTCACTACATGGTCAAGTGTGCATTTTAAGGAAATCATTTTGGCAGCTTTGGGGAAGGATAAATTAAGAGGAAAGAGATTTGAGATGGGAAACAAACAAAATGGGTTAGAGATGAGAGACTGATATTATGATGTGAGCAGATAAAGAGGACAGAGGAAAGAAATATTCTAGTGATAAAAATGACAAGATCTGTCAATTTTGGATAGAATGTGTAGGTTGAGGGAGGGTATGGAGCTAAGATGTTGCAAATCTAAGTGACTGGAAGGATGATGCGACCCTAGCCAATAATAGGAAAGTTTGGAAGAGGGATGGGTTTGTGAGAAAAAATAATGTAATGAGATCTTAATCCTGTACAATTTGGTCTATTTTATCCAAAACTAAAAAGTTGGATGTAGAGTTCTTACTCAACAGTTAAGTGCCTTGGAGTACAGAGCCCTCCTTCTAGAGGGTTTCTGCAATATTCTGAAGGGACTGGGTGAGAAGAGGAGGATTTTCCAAGGCCCTGTTCAGCTACTGTTATGGATATTTTTGTAGTTAAATTGTAACTATTTTGAGCTCACAATTTAGGGTGTTGGAAATTTGAGAAGAGGAAGGAGTCAGATTAGGGGATTTTGAGGGATGAAGGGTAAGTTATGTTAGAGATAAATCACAAAGTTGTCTACGTGAGGAGGATAAGATTTAACCATACTTCCTACTTGATTGAAGAGTAGCACATTCCTTGGGGCTTTCATTTTTAAAACTACTGTATAGACAATTTGTGATGCTCCCAGTGAGGAATCTCCCTTCACCAATGCAGATCTATACTGGTCTGTGGAGGGCTGCTCAGAAAGAACACTGAGAGACTCAGGCAGTTTCACATAGCTAGTAGGGGTCAGAAGAGGGCCTTGAATCCCAGCTTTTCTGACTCCCTATCCACTATTCCATGTGTCTGTCAAAGTAGGATAGAATCACTGCTTTGGGTCAATGGGATAATGAAAACTGATGGTAGAGAAGAGGCAGAACTTTTCAATTCATTTTGCTTTCTTATTTATTTCTAGCCCCTACACCAGTGATGAGTTCCTCTCAGGGCTGTCATTCTGGGGAGGAGAGAAAGCTGGCCACTCTTCATAAGGGAGTTTTTTCATTTCCTTTCCCAGAGCTGCCCTCACCTTGCCAGACTTCAGCTCTTTGCCTCAGTTGCCATCTCATCCTGGACCTTCCCTCAGCATTTAGGACTCTCTCATCCAGGAACATTCCTTTGCTATGCCAGCCCCCTTGTCCAATGGTACATTCCTCCTGAGGATTCCATTTTGGAAAGAAGCACAGTTCAACCATCCTTCATTTCCTTCTTACTTCTACTTAAGATTCTCCAGACTTCAATACATATCCCTAACCCTGGAGGAAAAGGATTTGCCTTCTATCCATCATACCTTTTTCAGTTCCCTTTTGTGTGTTGTTTTTCCCCTTCCGGATTGTAAACTCCTCAAGGGCAGAAACCATCTTTTTGCTTGTATTTTTATCTACAATGCTAAGTTTAGTGTCTGGCATGTAGGAAGCCCTTAATTAATGCTTATTGTTTCATCTTATTTTTCTCCTACTTTATTCTAAAGATATAGTAGTGCTATCTGTACTCTTCCCTACTCCCAAGAGGAATGGCTACATCTAAAGTTCTCTAGGATGCTGTATATCATAGGCCACGGCACTCATTTCTAACGCCAACAGTAGCCCTGGCCATCTTTGGGTATCAATGAGGTTATTTCCAGCACTGATCCTGGCACAAAACCAGCATCATAAAGAATTGAAGGCCTGATCAATGGACTCAGATACATGATCCTTACTAGCTGTATAATCTTAGGCAAATCATTTAATTCCAATTAGCTCCAAAAAAAAAAGGCTTGCTCAAGTGAACCTCCAACTTCTGAGGAGTTTTCAGGTTGGGTGGCCATGAGTCTTTGCTGATGTTTTATAAGAAAAGAACAATGTCCTTTGAATTGTAACAGAAGGAAAAGTTCAAACACCAGATATGTACGTAAGAGAACACTAAATGGGATTTTTGTCACTAGAGTCAGGGGAACTACTTCACAGATAATAAAGTTCTTTATAAATATCATAGTAATAATAATAGCTAGCAAGTATACAGAGATTACATATCAAATTTTCAGATGTCAGAGAACGCATTGTTGGAATGCAAGGTGACAGGTTAAGAATACAAAACAATGCTTGACAAGTTAGGACATTGGGCCATACCTGATTAGATGAAATTTAAAAGGCACAAAAGAAAAGTTTTTGATAACTTGATGATTAATCTGGAAAAAAAAATCCTGAGGTTTAATGAACTGCAGGTGTTACATGTGAACTATAAATTCATTATAGTGTGAGAAAGTACTGTCCAGGACTAGGGAGGGAACAAGTCTGGTCAGGTCAAGGCAGGAGTATTGTGTACAGATAAGATGCTACCTCTTAGGAATGTTCAGAAAAGAGGAATAAGGATGGGGAAAAAACTCAAGGTTAGGTCACATCAGGATCAGTTTAAGGAAGTGAAGCTGTCTATTCTGAAGAAGAGAACACTCATGGGGAAAATAATTGCTTTCTTCAAATATCTGAAGCTCTGTCACACTGAAGAGGAATTCAACTTACTCTGCTTTGTTCCAGGGAGCAGAACTGGGAGTAATAGGTGAAAAATGCGAAAAAATTAATTTAGGTGTAGTGTAAGGAAGAACTTCCTAAGAATTAGCCCCTCAGGTGATATTGGGATCCCTAACCTGTAAAATTGCAAGCAAAATTAGGAAGATAACTCACTAGGTATTATTTAGGTAATTCTAGGCTAAATATAGGCTGGATTTGATGGTTTTGAGGTCTCTTCCAGCTTACATCCTGTGATTTCTATTTCTTTCACATTTCTTCAATGTCAGAGAATTCTAGGAAATGATCTCCAGAAATTTATAATCATTTAATCCTAAAAATTTAGGTTGAAATAATAAATAGGTATAAAACCCCTAATGAAGTGTTTGTTTAATGTAAGTTCTGAAGAACTTCATTTATTTCACAAATGTTTCAAATATTATATTCCTAATTTGCTTTAAAAAACCCACCTAGTAATGCTGAATGTAATTAAATAGATTGTAGTCAGTATAAGGCTTTCTACCTGAATTTCTTAAAGTACAAAGCACTTCAAGTTTCACAAAACTGGGTTATAGGACAACCCAAATATTTTTCTTTTTTTATAATCTTGATTAAATTTTCCAAAGATTGCACCTAACTTTGTGTAGTACAATAAAATGTGCATGAAACCATCCAGATAATTCAAGTACAGTAAATCAAAATGACCCTCCTTTGATTACTTGGATATTTTAAACAGATTAGTTTGTTGTTTTTGTCTGAGTTAACTGCATAATTATCTCCAACTTTCACTTAAATCTACAGAAATACACACTAGCATAAAAAGTGAACAATAAACATTTATCAAAATTTATACTATGTTACATATGTGTGTATGATTAGTTTTAAAGAGCTCTTAATTCTGTATTTTAATATGCATATACAAATATTAAATGAGTGTCCAAAATACTACTTTTCTTATTACTAGTGGATTTACAGCATGCAGGTAACACTGTGAATAAAATGAAAAGTTTGATAATACATCCTGAAAGACACCAAAGTAGTATTAAAGAAGGAAATTTCCTTCTTTTTAAAAAAGAGATCCAGAGTTCTGGGTCTCCCCAAATTAAAATATGGGTTCTTTGGATATTCTTGGAATGATTTTCATTTCCATGATAAGGATAAATAACCCAATTGTCATTTCTAGCTCACACCAAAAATCTTTTTCTATTGTACAATTTTCCCTTTTTCATTACCCTCAAAACAAACAAACAAATATATTAATAGATAATAAGGATTGTCAAAATCTTTGTTATATTCATGTATTTGCACGCTTTTATAAAATGTTAGGGTTGCTAAATCATATCATTTCAATTAACATTGGCTCACTTTGGTTTTTAAGAAGAAATCCAATAATTTCATTCAATCAGAACGGGGCCTAACATATCTATTGGATCAAGGATGAATTCTAATACACTAAGTTTCATCATTGAGGCTGATGTTTCACTGATCCACACTACCAAGTTGAATCTACATTACAAGAAAGACAAAGGCTAAATCTGGCAAAAAAAGAAAATTTTATGTGGTAAGATCATGGGACGAAAGGTTGACATATAAGAAGAGGGGCATAATATTAATATATATGATCTAATGTAATATACAATATATATAGTACACATACATAAACATATATATTCACAATGGAGCTTTTTACATTGTCACAAAGGCTGGAGTTTAGGAAACTTTGTCAGTATATTAGGGATATAAAAATGGTTATTTTGGAACAACTTAATGCTGTTAGAAAAAAATAACAGTGTTCTTTTGACCTTGAGAAACAATATGAAATTCTGGCACCAATCTCCATATATTTTTTGATCTATGATTTGTCTATGTATAACCTATTGTTTGTTCTAATTGCTTTAGTACAATTCAAAATATTTTTGGTGTAAAAAAAGTGTCAAAATAAGGGTAGCCTTTTAAATTTTAACGAATATGGTGTCATGAATATACAAAGGGTATAAAGAGGTATTGAGGAGGACGAAAAGGATATCAGGAGTAAAGAACATGGAATATATTAGGAAATAGGATCCACCAAAAAGTGAATAAAGCCACAGCAGATTTCTTTTACCTTGCCTTCCCTTGATTGTGGGTAAATTAGATAGTATAAGCAGGATTTAAAGCTTAAGCGCAGGATCTCCTTCAGAAAATATTTTGTATAATGCTGGAATATGGGATTTAAAACAAAATGAAACATGTGACCATGTTCTTCTCGTTGGTGATGACTAAAGTAAATAAAATCTTCAATGTTATAATGTGAACGTATGTACTCGATATCCTAGAAAACAGAAGGAAAAAAGAAACAACCTTTTAAGCATGCTGTATATAAACTACTTTTCTACAGCAAATAAGTATATAGCACTTGCCTCTAAGCTTTGGTCTCTTAATCACTGAAGTCAGAAAACTGATTCTCTCTTTCTTGACCCAATGTTTAATTTTTAAAAAAATAATAAAATTAAATTAAAAGCATATTTTTATATTTGTGTCCTCTCTTGAGGATATCTGGCCATTTGCTAAACTATATTACAATAATGCTTCATTTTGGCATGGAGATAAACAGCTCAATTCTTCAATTCTTAGCCAAATAGGGAGAGATTCATCACTAGTATTTTGGATCCTAAAGGATAAAGTTTTTAAAATCTGAAAACCCAATAATACTGAAGTAATAAGATTTATTAAAAGTTATAAAATTTAAGTCAGGCAAGACATACATATATGCTTCATCAAAGACCAAGAACATACAATCTTCAGGGACTGGAATAAGAAGACATTGAAATTATCTGGATTAGTTTCTAAGAAAACTAACATTCAGGAAATCACTTCAGTTATGACCAAAACAAACAAACCAATTCAAACATTACTTCATGGAAACATTCTATCAAATGTTTCTATAAAATTCTGTTAAATTATCTATAGGTATTTACTTTCATGTAGAGAAGCAATATGGTATAATGGATAGAGAACTGGCTTCTACATCAGAAGTCCTGATTTCAATTCTGGCTTTTGACACATACGGGCAGCTACATAAAAATGTAACTTACAATATAGTTGTTGATCTGTAAAGGTTTAAATTTTCTTACCCTATGAAATCATAGGTCTGGAAAAACAAATACAGGCATACCTCATTTTACTGTGTTGTATTTTATTTCACTTCACAGATAATTGCATGGTTTTTGTACCAATTGAAGGTTTGTAGCAACCTCATGTCAGGAAAACTATCAACACTATTTTTCCAACAGCAAGTGCTCACAGCATGTATGTGTTGCAATTTAACAATTCTTGTAATATTTCAAACTTTTTCATTATTATTTCTTCTGTTAGGGTGGTCTGTGATCAGTGATCTTTGATGTTACATTTGCAATTGTTTTTGGAGAGCCATGAACCATTCATAGAAGGAGACAATCTTGATCAATAAATGTGTGTTCTGACCTGCTCCACCTACCAGCTGTTCCCTATCTCTCTCCTTCTCCTCTAACCTCCCTATTCCCTTAGACACAGCAATATTGAAATTAGGCCAATTAATAACCCTGCAATGGCCTTTCAGTGTTCAAGTGAAAAGAAGAGTTCATCAATGCAGCAAATTTCAATGTTGTCTTATTTTAAGAAATTGCTACAGCCACCTCAACCTACAGCAACCATCACCCTGCTCAGTCAGCACCCAGCAACATCAAAGCAAAATCCTCTATCAGCAAAAAGCGTATGATGTTGAAAGCTCAGATAATGGTTGGCATTTTTAGCAATAAAGTATTTTTAATTAAGGTATGTGCATTTTTAAGGACACAATGCTACTGCACACTTGATAGACTACAGTATAGTATTAACTTGATTTTTATATGCATTGGGAAACCAAAAAATTCATGTGGCTCACTATATTGCAAATACTTTATTACAGTAGTTTCGAGCTGAACCCATAATATCTCCAAGGTATGTCTATATGTACTAGTCCTATTGAATTCTACCTGCCAATGCAGATCAGGACTTCCTGGGCAGCATCTACTCTCAAAGACCAGGGCAATAAATGGTTATGAGACTTGACCAGATTGCAGTCTGTATTTATTAGGTTAAGGACTTGAAGCCAGGGCTTTCTGATTCCCCAGGCCAGCCTTCAATCTACTGTTGCACTCTGTCTCACCTGAGTGTCTCTGTCTCTTGGATCTTTGTGCATAGATACATGCATGACTGATACATACACACAGAGGTCATTCTCATCCTCAAATTTTTTTAAACCTTTCTGAATTAGACCTCAGTTGAGAATCTCTGATAATACTTTATAGACTTTGAGCTGAAATGTGAATTTGTTATGACTAGTCAGAGTCTGTACACATTTTCAGAAAATATTTGGTACGTCCTTCAGCACATCCACCTCCACTAAAGCCCTTCTCTGATATCTTTTCATAGGCTGGAAGCAATGTTGGCTCCTCCAAGGTGGTGTCTGGAGAAAGCAAGCTCTGGCAGGTTCTCTCAAGCCAGAAAGACTTCTGGGCAGGGATCCGGTAGAGATGGCATGTCAACTGTCCAAGCACCACTCCAAAGGCCTGGGAGAAGCCCTTTGGTCAGAGGGATGAAGCTGAAGGTCATAGAAAAGCCCCCAAGTGAAGTAGTTACAACCTGCATTATTTGAGCCAGTACCCACATGACAAAATCCTAAATCCTTCAAGTATGTATGACCAATTAGCCTTGTTTTGATTGGCCTATTCTGATCCCTTGCCTTTATCTCCTTTTATCTAGTCTTTTCATCAAGCCTTTTCTGAAATCACTGGGAACCAGGGACTCATCTATATTAATTGTGCTAAGGAAAACAAGGTAACGGTTCAACAACCATGTATATAGTTCTCTTTGCCAGCAGTGCACTCACTCAGACAGAAGGCAAATGTGCTGTGTTTTCATTATGTATTTGACTTGTTCCATTGGCATGTTCAGCAGACATGCCTGAAATGTAGAGAAAAGGTGTGAGGGAATGTGAGATGGAATGTTAATTGTAAAGAATCTACCTGTATTTCTTCATACCAACGTGTACATATCATTTTAATCACTTGGCTATTCATCTGTTAAGTACTTTTTATTATTTCCTATAGTTCATTTTTTAAAACCTAACTAAAAAGGCAAAGGGGTTAAAGAATGCAAGCAAACTAAATTATTCTGTATTTAAGAGGGATAACCCTGCAGAAAAATGTAAAGTTACTTGGGTATTCTTGTCAGAACCCTCAGCCTTCCCATTCCTGTGGGGGAATTGGCACTGCCCCAATTTGCTGCAATCTAACTCCAGTTCAGACAGGACACATTTTTTTGCCTGCTTTAGTATCACCTCACCTTTTTTTCAAACTACAAAATATATCTTTAAGCATTTTTGATTGAAATTTGTTATAGGATTGGGATTAACATAATTTATTTTTAAGTTTAAAAAAAAGGTTTGAAGTTTACCTAATTTATAAACAAACTGGAAAAAATAAACAATAATTTAGATACCTAAGAAATGGAGACCTAATCACATTAAATTTAAAACAAAACTAGGGAAGGTATAATCCTGTACTAATTCATGTTTAAAAAATAATAAGCAAGTGAATATAATTTTTAAAATACTTACCATTTCATCTCTGATGATCGAAACCCCAACTATCTGATTTAAAACTTCAGCAACAAATGTCTGTACTTTTGTCCCATCCTAAAATGATGAGACAAGGGTAAGTTGTTAAATTTTTAATTATTATTATTATTAGCTAATAATAAATTATTTAATTCCTACAAAGTTTTAACTAATAATTAATCTTGGACTTTGACCAAAATAATTTGTTTAAAATCCTATTGGGGAGGGGTGTGGGAAGCTAGAAGAAAGATTTTACTATTATAAATTAACTATTATAAATATTGATTAGGCACCTTTGTGAAAAGGATAGCACCATATATGATGCTTTCTTCTTAAAACCTTTAAGAGAAATAAAAAAGCTTTATAGAGTTATTAGCTAAGCTTACATTTCTCTATCTAGTGTAAACTTGTCTCCGTTGTTATGAAAAAAAAGATACTTCCTAAAAGATTAGTGCATTAGAAAAAATATTAGAAAGCAAGAAATTTCAGTTTAAATCCTTCTTCTTTCTTTCTCTAAATCAAAGCAAAGTGATTTTAATTTCTCTCACTCTCAGCTGTTTCATCTGTAAAATACAGATATTGCCTTACCTCTGCAAAACTGCAAAGGTATGGATGGAATGACTTTGTTTAGTCTTTTCATAGTATTGAAATCTCTGACACTGTTTGACTTACTATAATGTGAACATAAAGAGACAAAAGGGTTTTGCATTGGACAACTATATTCTTTTATTTTTATTTTTATTATTTTTTTATTTTTCCAATTACATTGAAAGAAAGTTTCTAAGATTCATTTTTGTAAGATTTTGAATTTCAAATTTTTTTCTCCCTCCCTTTCTTACTTCCCCACCTCTCCAAGACAACAAGCAATCTAATATATAAGTTATACATGTACAATCATTTTAAATATTTCCTTATTAGTCATATTGTGAAAGAAAAATCAGAACAAAAAAGGGAAACCATGAGCCAAAAAAGCAAACAAAAATAAAAGATGAAAATAATATGCTTTAATCTATATTCAGTCTTCATAGTTCTCTCTCTTGGAAGTGAATGGCATTTTTCATTCCGAGTCTCTTAAAAATGTCTTGGTTACTATATTGTTTAGAAGAGTTAAATCTATCAGAGTTGATCATCACTGTTACTGTGTATAATGTTCTCCTGGTAGGGCTGATTTCTTATTTCTTATAAAACAACAATATTCCATTACATTCATATACTATACCCCATTCAGCCATTCTTCAACTGATGAACATCTCCTCAATTTCCAGTTCTTCACCACTATAGAAAAGAGCTGGGACAAACATTTTTGCATCTGTGAATCCTTTTCCCTCTTTTATGATCTCTTTTGGAATACAGACTCAGTAGTGATGCTGCTGGATCAAAGGGTATGCAGAGTTTTATAACCCTTTGAGCATAGTTCCAAGTTGCTCTCCAGAATGGTGGAATCAGTTTATAACTGTACCCACAATGCATTGGTTCTGCTAATTGTGTACTTACTGGATCTCTTCGTGCTGTATTATATTTTTCAAAATCCTCTAGTATGCTTTGACTCAAATTAAGTGTTTTGATGAGATTTTCAACAGCAGGTACATCATTGGTAGTTGCTAATCTTATATTAATTGACCTAGTCAAAGACATAAAGGATAAAGTTTTTAAAACACTTTTTAAAAGAACAAAGAAAATGTTTATTTCCTAAGGATTTTCTTTAGTCTTTAATTTTTTTTTGAATTTATAATCACAACATGTGAGATAAGAAAGCTCAGATCCTAGCTAACCTTTTATTTTCACATATAGTGACCAGACAGTGTGTGTATGTGTTTGTGGGGGGCAGAGGTGCTCATTGGAAGTATCCACACAAGATGAAATCATAAACTGTTGAAGAAGTTTCATTGTATGCTTAAAAGTTGTAAATAAAATGATACATTTTGCCAAGAAAATACATTTATCTATTGTTGTCTGGTAAGAATAGTATCATTATCATCCTCATAACTTTTAAAAGACAGTTAAGAATTTAATTCTGATTTTCTGAATAACAAAAGACCAAAGATAAAACTGTCATCAAATTATTTTTAAATACCAAGATAAGCCCATCACATTGATAAAACATAATTGCTCCTTCAGAATCTGATTCAGAGACTTTGACCAAGTTTTGGTGAATAAAACAACAATATAAATCAATCTTAATTCCCTACTTCATATTTAAAACCAACTAAGATTCTTCTAATTTGCATATTTTCTTTAACACATAGGACATTATATATATATATATATATATATATTTTATATGTTAACATTCAAATCAATGAGAAGATGTAAAGCAATTTTGAGGCTTTCACCTTAATTGCATTGTCAAATCATCTATCAAAAGGGTCCAAATATACTGAGTAACAGTGTGACCTGCTTTCTTTTGTTGTGTAGGTAAGATTTTGGAATGTAAAATTTATTAGTTCATTCATTCAACATGTATTTACTGCGTACCTCCTAAGCATATCATCATTTTTCACATGATAGAGGATCCAGAAGAAATATATATAAGAATCTAGAAAGTTACAATCTAGTTGTGAATGTATGAGGCAATTAAGTAAAAATTTAAGATAATAATTGTCCAAATAAATGGTATAAGCAGTAAATAATCCAAGTCAATATTTTTCTACATTGAAGAACTGTTAGAAACTTTAGCAATTTGAAAAAGAAGTCCAAATCAGTAGAATAGGGGCACAATGTATTGTGCAAGTGTGTGTGCCTTCTGACAGATAGGCAATGTACTCAACGGAAATGCTTAAAAGTTGATTATGAATTTCATCTAACTTATGCAACTTAACCAAATTGTCCTCTCTGAAGCATAGTTCCTTCATCTCTAAAATGGTAAGACAGATATTCAAATCTGGGTCATTAATTCTAAATCCACTATATCTTTCAGTGTACCACAATGAAATCATCTACTGCATCTAACATAAAAACTTGTTAATACTTGAATTTTACCAAAAAGTTGCTAAGAAGTTGAATAAATTATGTGTGCAAAATGATCTATTTGTTTATAATTTCCCTTCTTAGAAAATAAATAAAGATTTTTTATCTAATCTAAGAACTGTCTCTTAAACATGTTGACTGGTTCTAATTTACTACAGGTATATCACAGAGAAGAAATGGAATTAACAAGTTACTGAGAGTTCATCAAAGAAAGATAAATAAGAAGAAACCTTAAGCTATTTAATATCCCTCATTTAAGGGAAAAGATTATCCTGCTTTTAATTTATATAACATGCCAAGAATCCATTCCTTTATAATTATCTTTTGACATAGTGCCAAAGATTCATAATCTTCTTATTATTTATTTTCAAACAGGTAGTTTTGTTCCTACTTCATAGATTCTCAAATGCTCTATAAAACAATGGGCTAGAAATACTAAAATTTCTAAAAATACTGGAAAATATATTTGTGATTCTACTTTTAGACCATTTTTGTGTTTTTATTACTCTTCCCTGAGAGTATTAAATTACCATAAAATTTTTACAATGGAAAAAAGATACCCATATTCCAAAAGCTTAGATCCAAGGTTTTCAGAGAAATTTGTCCTAAGAGACATAATAAAGTGCTTAAAAAAAAAAGAAAAAGAAGAAGAAGAAGAAGAAGAAGAAGAAGAAGAAGAAGAAGAAGAAGAAGAAGAAGAAGAAGAAGAAGAAGAAGAAGAAGAAAGAAGAAAGAAGGAAGAAGGAAGGAAGGAAGAAGAGAAGAAGGAAGGAAAAAGAACAAGAACAAAAAGAAAGAAGCAGCAGTAGCAGAAGAAGAAGAACAAGAACAAGAACAAAAAGAAGAAGAACAAGAAGAAGAAGAAGAAGAAGAAGAAGAAGAAGAAGAAGAAGAAGAAGAAGAAGAAGAAGAAGAAGAAGAAGAAGAAGAACAAGAACAAGAAGAACAAGAGCAAGAAGAAGAAGAACAAGAACAAGAAGAAGAACAAGAAGAAGAACAAGAAGAAGAAGAACAAGAAGAACAAGAAGAAGAACAAGAAGAACAAGAAGAAGAACAAGAACAAGAAGAACAAGAACAAGAAGAACAAGAAGAAGAAGAAGAAGAAGAAGAAGAAGAAGAAGAAGAAGAAGAAGAAGAAGAAGAAGAAGAAGAAGAAGAAGAAGAAGAAGAAGAAGAAGAAGAAGAAGAAGAAGAAGAAGAAGAAGAAGAAGAAGAAGAAGAAGAAGAAGAAGCTAACTTACTTCTTGGGGGAAGAAGAAGAGTCAAAAAAAGAAAATAATTGAGATTAGAACAGAGAGAAAGCATTTTCCTGCAAGTATAGTAATACAAGTCAATAAATCTGAGGTTTTTTTTGCAGAGTGGAGGAAAGATACAAGTTGATTTAATAAAGTATTTAATGGAGTATGATCCAGATAAATAGGTAATAGAGATTACCATTCAGAGATTACCAGCATTTACTTTACTTCATGCAGTCTTCTACATGTCTATATCCACATATTTTAGTGTAGAGATAGATGTTTGTGTACCCTCTATCTATCTATCCATCTATCCATCTATCTATATATCTAGCACATAATAGTTGCTATATTGGAGCTTCAAAGAATTGATACATACTGTCTGCCTATAAGGAAAATTAATTTTTTTCTGCTCTTTTCTTTTTTGGCTGAGGTAATTGGGGTTAAATGACTTGCCCAGCTAGGAAGTGTTAAGTGTCTGGGGTTAGATTTGATTTGAACTCAGGTCCTCCTGATTTCAGAGCTGGTGCTCTATCCACTGCACCACCTAGTCCCTTTTCTGCTCTAGATAAAAAAAAAAAACAGTGGCAAATGGATTGCCAGGAAAGTAAAAAGTGGTGTTTCTTTCACTAGGATAAAGAGGATTAGACAATGAGTGAAGGACTTTGAGTCTACTTGGGTTTTTCTTCCCTGATCTATTCAGAGCACATGTATGAGAAAGATCTTCTGGTAGGCTATTGGCCTATGACCCATGAATTGCTGAGGCAGAATTAAGTATATGTGGACAAGGAGTGATCTGACCCTCTACTAGGCTCTTTTTCTTCTTTTCTTTCTGCTAGCAAGTGAGGCAAAACTATTGTGAACTGCTGGGTAGAAGGAAGGATGATTGCTTATGAAACTCCCATCCCAGTTTCCATGTCTGTAAGCACATCACCTCTGTTTCTTTTGTGCTTATTTATTCCTGATATTACAGGGGGAGAAAAGAGAATAAACATTCATTAAACACCCCTAACATGTGCAGGCATTATGATAAACACTTTACAAATACCTCATTTGAATTGCACAGCAGTTTAGTATTGTCCTGTTTGACCCTTACAACTATTAGGTCCATGAGTATTCACAAAGGGTAATGTTCAGGTGAATGGGAGATCCATTAGAGCTCTCAAAGGCTCCCACCAGCAACTAGAGTCAGGAAAAGATGCCATTAGGGATAGCGGCAAGTCACAGAAAAAATGCTTGTCATCCTCAGGACAGTAGCATCTTCTATGTCATGATCTCTCGTAATGGAGAGAAATGTTGGCTATGGAAGCTGGAAAAGCACTGATCCATCAAGCTAAGTAAAAAGCTACATCTAAAGGGAATCTCATAATGATTCCATGCAAGGAAACAAAAAGACTTCTGGGCCCAGGAATCAGGTGGCATTTCTTAGTCACCTATTTTTTATAAAATATGTACCTCCAACCTGCCATCTGAGGGAGGGGGTGGGGAAGAGGAGGGGAAAAATTGGAACAAAAGGTTTTGCAATTGTCAATGCTGAAAAATTACCCATGCATATATCTCGTAAATAAAAAAAATTATAATAAAAATAAAATATGTACCTCACTGCTATGGTACTTTCAGTTTGTAACCATTTTCCTCTGGGACATCTGTGAGTATAAATGGAAAGAGTACCCCAGTATAGGAGGGGTAGGGAATTATTTCCTAATTACTAAAACCCTAAAGATAGTGGTACTCAGTCACCATCCGAGAATCCAACCTTCTAATGTGAATGGGAGTTAAAACAGTTAAATCCAAAGGCAGTTCCATAGTAAAAAATGTATCAATAAGTGGATTTCCTAATTATTTTTATGTAGAAGTTACCCAAAATATTAAAATCACTCTTTCATCTAAGAAGGTAAAAAGTAAACAGATTCCTGATTTAAATAACTTGAACTTGAACAGGATTATAAAGATCACATTTTTAAAAGTGTAGTAACCAGCTTATCACCCTGAAAAACAATGCAAGGAAATTTCTAAAATTTAAAATATAAGTCTAAATCCACATTAAATCACTTTCATTTACTGTGATACTGGAAGATGTATGAAATATGAAAATGTTACTAGTAGCTATAGAAAGCTTATTATATGTCTTAGCTACAGAAAACCCTTTGGGAAATATAATGACTATAAAACAAAGCACTAATTATATTCATCTTCAAGATCTGGAATCCTTAATTAAAATGAAATTGATTTAAAAAAAAACTATGTTAGAGTTAATGCTCATTGTCTGTTGTTCTAGTGACTATCTTTTCAATCTTAATCATATTGTCAGAAAAATTACAAAATATAGGTGTATTAATTATGGGTTTATGAAATGTTTCATTGAATTTTTAAAGGTAGATGTCTAAGACTGAAAAGAGATATATCTATTTATATGTTCACACAGTAAATAAACATATATTAAGTACTTACAGCAGGAAATGTGCTAAACATTGGGAATATAAAGAAAAGCAAAAACATAGTCCCTGCTCTCAAAAAAACCCACATTCTAAGGGGAAACATGCAAAGATTTAAGTATTATATATATGTGTGTGTGTGTGTGTGTGTGTGTGTATACATATATATATATATATATATGCATGTGTGCGTGTGTGTGTATACTTATAATCAATTTGAAGTAATCACAGAGGAAAAGCATTAATACTAGTAATGAGAAGAACCTTACTGCAGAAGGTAGTATTTGAGATATGTTTTGAAGGAAGCCAAGAAGGCAAGAGAGAGAGATGAGGAGGGAGAGAATTCTAAAAATGAGGTACAGTCAATAAAAAGGCATGAAGCTAAGAGATAGTTTCCTATAAGAGGACAGCTAGTATTTGTTAAGCACCTACTACATGCCAGGTAGACACTTCACAGTCTAAAGCTACAGATAACATGAAAACAACTATGTAAAAACAAGGTACAAAATATCAGAAGAAAGGTTTTAAGTTTAAGAGGACTGGAAAAGGCTTGCAGAAGGTATGACTCTCATTCCTCAACTGATAGTCAAAAGATATGAACAGATAGTTTTTAGATGAGCAAATTAATACTAATTGTAATCATATGAAAAAAATTCTCTAAATCACTATTGACTAGAGGAATGTGAATTAAAACAACTCAGAGGCACTATCTTATACCTATTAGATTGGTTAATATAACAGAAAAGGAAAATGATTAAGTGCTGAAGAAGATAATGGAAAATTGGAACACTAATACATTGTTGGTAGAGTTATAAACTAATCCAACCTTTCTATAGAGCAATTTGGAATTATGCCAAAAGAACTTTAAAACTACATAGCTCTTAATACAACTAGAGCACTACTAGGTCTGTATCCCAAAGAGATCATAATAAAAGGGGGAAAGGACCCACTTATTTTAAAATATTCATAGCAGTTCTGTTTGTAGTAGCAAAGAATTGGAATTAATGAAATAATATTGTATTATAAGAAATGATGAGCAGGCAGATTTCAGAAAAAACTGGAAAGATTTATATGTACTGACATTAAGTGAAGTGAGTAGAACTAGGAAAACACTGTACAAAGTAACAGAAACACTGTGCAATGATCAACTATGATAAACTCAGCTCTTCTCAGCAAAAAAATAATCCAAGATTATTCCAAAAGACTTGTGATAGAAAATGCTATCCATATCCACAGAAAGAACAATGGAGTCTGAGTGCAGATCAAAGCATGGCATTTTCATCTTTTTTTTTGTTTGTTTTTTTTTCTTTCTCCTGATTTTTCTCTTTTGTTCTGCTGCTTCTTTCACAACACTTTAAAATATGTTTAAAATTAAAATATGTATAACATATATCATATTGCTTGATGTTTTAGGGAGGGGGAAGAAAGGAAAGAGAAAGCAAAATTTGGATTCAAAATCCTATAAAAATGAATGTTGGGGGAACTATTTTTATATGTAATTAGAAAAAAATAAAATGCTAATAAGTGGGAAAAAGAAGATAGGACTCTGAAATGTGAAGGAAGGGAGAATTAGGAGGCAAAGGAGATGAGGAAAGCTGCTCCAGACATGGAATTGAGAAATGGAATATCCTGTGTAAGAAACAAGAAAAGGATAAAGAGTGCTGGATCATAGAATATTCAAAGAAGATAAAGTATTAAGAAGACTGAAAAGATAAGAAAAAAACAGGTTATAAAAGATTTATGTTTGATGCTGAAGGTTAAAAGAAGCCACTGGAGTTGACTAAGTAGGGGAAATGGAGTAGTTAGATATATGTTTTAGGAAGATCAATGGAATGTGAAGAGACTTGAGACAGAAGGATGAACAAGAAGGCTTTTGCAATAGCCCAGGTATGAGAAAGTGATGGCCTGCACTAAGGTGGTAGCAAGGTCATAGGAGAAAAAGGGGTGTGTGTATGTGTGTGTGTGTGTGTGTGTGTGTGTGTGTGTGTGTGTGTGTGTGTACAACACAATGGTTCTGGAGACCTTCAATTTGAGAGTCAGTCTTATACTTCTCTCCCACAGTTTCCTTCAGAGTTTCCCAAACATTGAGCTAGTTCTGGCAATGCATATGTCAATCTCATTATCCATATGGTCATCCCTGGAAAGTATACTACCAAGGTAAGAGAACTTATCCACAGCATCTTCATTTGCTATAACTGATGGTTCTACTTCTGGATAGCGTGGTGCTGGCTGATGGAGTCCCTGTGCTTTTTATGTTAACTATTAGGCCAAAATTAATACAAGCAGCAGAGAATCGATCCATACTTTGTGCATCTCTACTTCAGAGGCTGCATTGAGTGCACAATCATGTGCAAACAAAAGATCATGTTCCCTCCATTTTAGTTTTTGGCTTGTAGCCTTTTCAAGTTGAAGAATTTACCATCAGAGTGGTAGCTGACTTGGATTCCATGTTTGTACTCAATGAAAATGATTGACAGTATGACTGAAAGCCTTGTTTCACTCCATTGGTGGCTGGGAAAGCTCAAGAACATTGCCTGTGAAACCTGATGTGAAACCAGCATCATGCCAGGAAATGGGGGGAAAAAAATTATATATATATATATATATATATATATATATGTATATATATATATATATATGATGGATTAGATATGTGGGATAAATATAAGTTGAGAATGGTTTAATGGCAGTATCCTTAACAATCATTGAGAACTTGGGAAGAATAGAGTTTGGGGCAACAAGATAATGAATTATTTGGACATACTGTTAAGATATCTGTGAAACAACCAAATAAAAATGTCAAACAGGCCATAGGAAATAGGAGATGGAAATCTGTAGAGAGGTTAAAGCTGGATAAATAGATCATAGAATTATCTGCATAGAGATAAAATAAGAATTCACTGAAGCCAATGAGCTCATCAAGTGAAACCGTATAAAGAGAGAAGAGAATACAACCTTGGAGATACTCAAAGTAAGAAGAAATAATCTGGCTCAAGATCAAAAAAGATGATGGAAAAGCAGCTGTCAATCAAAATAGAAGAAGAACTAGGAGAAAACAGTGTCATGAAAGTCTAAAGATAAAAGCGTATGAAAGAGAAGATGATTAAAAATCTCAAAGACTGCAGAGACATCAAGGAGGAGCAGTATTGAGAAAAGGCCATTAGATTAAGCAATTAAGAGATCATCAGTGTCTTTAGAGAGAGAAGTTTCATTTAAATGATCCAGTAATAAGTCAGATGGCAGAGATTTAGAAGTGTGTGAGAAGTGGAAAGGGAGAAGAGGGTACAGGAAAATAGGCAGCATGGAAAAGCTTATCAAGTAAGGATATTTGTAAAGCAACAGAGAAAAAGCCAGTATATAGGGAGAGAATGAAAATTAGTAAGAGCAGGGATAATAAAGGGCACAAACTAATAAAGAAGACAGGATGTACTGGAATCTTTTATACAAGTGTGGAAAGACAAAAGATTAAGTGATCCTTGATACAAATGTGTAAATAATGGAGGCTAATTGAGAAACTACTTTGGACGCTCTATGAGTTATTCCCTTAAAGCAAAAAAGCTTTTGGGGAAAGACATCTGATTGATATAAGATGAGGGTGAGGTGAAAATAGAGCATTTTTGGAAAATGAACTCAATTATTTTTTTGTGATATATGAAGCAAAGTCATCAGCAGTGAGGGTTGCAGAGAAGGTATTATGACAGAATTAAGGGAAAAGGATCCCTGCCCAACTTAATACTTATTAAGAGCCCCCTATTTGTGGGATATTGGGCATATAAAGACAAAACAAAAGTCCCTGTTTTTAAGGAGCTCAGACTCTTCTGAAAAGAATACAGAACAACTGTAAGAAATGACCAACAGGATGATTTCAGAAAGGCCTGGAGAAACTTACATGATCTGATGCTGAGTGAAATGAGTAGGACCAGGAGATTGTTGTAAGCGTCAACAACAATACTATATAATGATCAATTCTGATGGATGTGGCCCTCTTCAACATTGAGATGAACCAAATCAGTTCCAATTGAGCAGTAATGAACTGAACCAGTTACACCCAGTGAAAGAACTCTGGGAGATGACTATGAACCACTACATAGAATTCCCAATCCCTCTGTTTTTATCCACATGCATTTTTATTTCTTTCACAGGCTAATTGTACACTATTTCAAAGTCTGCTTCTTTTTGTACAGCAAAATAACTGTTTGACATGTATATATATATATATGTATATATATATTGTATTTAATTTATACTTTTAATATATTTAACATGTGTTGGTCAACCTGCCATCAGGGGGAAGTAGGTGGGGGGAAGGAGGGAGAAAAATTAGAATAAAAGGTTTGGCAATTGTCAATGTTGTAAAATTACTCATGCATATATCTGGTAAATAAAAACTATTTTAAAAAAGAATACAGAACAAAAAGAAATGAGTGTGCCAACAAAATAATGAGAAATGAAATAGCTTATCAACCAGGGAAGTGAAAGAAGGCTTCATGGAGAGAGAGATATCAGAATTAAGTTACTGTAACTTCAAAATGGAATCAACTTAGCAGATTTGCACAAGTGGAAAAAAATTGACTTGTTCAAACAAATGACTTAGTGAGTAGTTAAAAGTCATCTCCAAATCACAATTTCCCTGGTGCCTCTTTATACCCAATTTTTGCTTTAAGGGAATAACTCATAGAGTGTCCAAAGTAGTTTCTCAATTAGCCTCCATTATTTACACATTTGTGTCAAGGATCACTTAATCTTTTGGAGCCAGAAAAATGATCCGTTAGTCTTTGCCTGGGATGTTTACTTTAGGACATGGATATTTGGCACATGCAGGACAGTACGTCCACTTTTATAATCAATCCCCTTGCCTTTCAACATGCGTCTGTTCCCTCTTATGAAGCAATCCTACCTGTGTGCTTTGGCTCAACATCCTAGGTCTCTTCTAAAGAGCCCCTTTTTTTAACTTCTTTATACTACTACTATTCCTTTAAAATCTCATCTCTTTTCTCACACGGTCTCATCCTAGTCTTACTTCCTTCCTTCCTCCTGTTCTCTCCCTGAGTACTTCTTCTGTTGTGGTTTGTATTTTAAATGAATTTTTCTCCTCTCCCTCCAACTTCTTTCCCCGTTTTAAACATAATCATTATGAAAGCATCATACTTTTTAATGCCTTTTTCATGCAATCTGGGAAACTGTCAGAGAGCCTCAACAGCAATGAGAAGATGAGGACCTAGACTAAAGTGCTGGGCATGTGAGTAGAAATGAGAAAATAGATATACAAAATATGGAAATAGAGTCAATAAGACTTAGCAATCTAGTATGAAAAGTGCAGCCCACTTAATATAGTTATTATGCAATATACAAATTTGTTAGAATACAGGGGAGCTGTTGGAAAACACAGGAGTCACCTGACAGTGGAGATCCAACCCAGAATGGATCTCCTCTTGTGAGAGGATGATACAAGGAGACTGAGAAGCAGTTGCTGTTCTATGACCTCTCTCTGACTGAGAAGCGTCGTGTTGTCTGGCCTCTCTCCTCTTCCCTCTGCCTCCAATTTATCTCATTCCCAGTCCACAACCAGTGCCAGATGAGACTTAATCCAAACTGGTAGTATTTCATGGCACTACACATGAAATGGAATATAAAAGTACACTAACTCTGCTGATTTCCCAGACCTGAGTCAGAGTTATTAAATGATTTTAATACTTGTTTTTAATCTCCAGTGGTTTGGGGATTTTAATCTCCAGTGATTTGGGGAAAATCTCAGTAGCATGGCAACTTCACACAATACCAATAGGGCTGGACTTGGAGTCAGGAGACAGCAGATTTGGATCTCACCTTTGACAGTATCTACCTATATGACCATTTGATGAGTCACTTAATCTGAGTTTTTGTTTCCTCAACTGTAAGATGGGTATAATGATTGTTGAAATCCAAATCTTATAAGTTTGTGACAATTGAATGAATATACATATAAAATCATTTCCCCACTGTCTCTTCAACATGGTCCTCCAACCATTTCCACATTCACCAAAAACTTGGATTCCCTTTATTGGATACCCTAGCTATGAAAGATGGAGGACTCTTTGCAGAACTCAGGCATCTACATCACTTCTGGGTAGTCTCCTCATCTTTTCTGTACCTCTTCAGGACTCTTTTGTAAGTACTGAAGTTCCCTACTAGAATATAAACTCCTTAAGGGAAGAGACTCTCTTGCTTACTTCTATTTGTATTTGTTGGACTTAGCAGCATTGCCTGGTATCTCAGTTGAATCTCAGTAAATACTTAATTTTTAAATTTCTATGTCTCTCTAGTATTTATTTCTATCTCTGTCTGTCTTTCTGTTTCTATGTGTTTGTTTGTCTCTACCTTGTCTCTTTCCATTATATAAATGTCAATAATCTATTAACCTTGCCAAAGATGTCAAGAATTCAGTCAATCAGCTAACATTAATTACACTCTTATATGCAGACAGAGACAGCTAGATGGCACAGTAAGTAGAATGCCAGACATGGAGTCAGGAAGACTCATCTTTCTGAGTTCAAATACAGCCTCAGACACTTACTAGTTGTGTGATCCTAGACAAGTCACTTAATGTAAGGATGCGGTTCCCGCAAAACAAGAGAAGGGAATCCACTCAATCTCCTGTTGCGCTGTGGCTGCCCATTTAAAGGACCCTTACAACTTAACCTTATTTGCCTCAATTTCCTCATTTGTAAAATGAACTCGGTAATTGAAATAGCAGACCATTCAAGTATCTTTGCCAAGAAAACTTCAAATAGGGTCACAAAAAATCAGACATGACTGAAGAAATTGAACAACACTGTGCTAATGGGACTTTTCTTTATCCAATTAAATGGGGATGAAGGTATAAAGTAAATAGGATAGTAGAGATAAAAGGGAGTGGGAAAAGACCAATCTGGTGCTTTTCAATCCAAAAGAAGCAGAGTTGTACATTAGAATCTTCTTGTACTTCCCACCACATGGAAAAGAATTCAATACAAGACAAGTCTATCATAGACTGACCCAATTCAAGAAACCTTCTCATTAGAGGTAACAGAAGGACTTCACTGAAAAATTTTCACTTACAACATGGTCCTGTAGAACGTGTTACAGTGAGATTCTACCATAGTTTAATAGGTGTGAATGAAACACCAACAAGGGAGCAACTATAACAAAATAAAATCACTTAGGATATCAAAACACACATGCAGAGAACAACTTTTGTATACTGAAGATTATTTATGAGAGTCTGGTTTAGAACAAATCTCAATAAATTGAAATTGATTTCAGAATTCAAACAAAGCCAGATTTCATTGAATGTTATTGGACTTATTAGTTAAAATTAAATGAAATAAAACACTGAAAGACAGTTTAAAAATATAATATATATATATGTATATATAACAGAAGCATGCTCACAGGAAATTGAGGCACAGTTAAGTGACTAATCCAAATAGACAATAAATGACTGAACAAGGGTCTTATCCTTGAAGTTTTCATTCTTGATGTCTTGAAATATTTGTGTTTCTAAGCAGTCCTTTTAAAAAATCAATTTTATTAATATATTTTGCTTTTATATTGCCCTCTTTCTCTAAAATTCCTTCCTCCTCTCCCTAGCAATAGAGCTATCATAATAAAGATTTAAAACAAAATTTTAAAAAGCTTGCAAAATTAATCAATTACTAAAATTTGACAATATATGAAATGTTTCATAACTATAGTCCCCTATCTCCTCAAAGAAGAGAGGGACATCAAAGAACCCATTTTAAAATACAAATGCCTTTGAGAAGGATTATAACTTAGTTCCTCAATTAATTCTTAAGTAAGAATTTACTGACAATTAGACTAGAGAAAAGAAAGGATTTAGAATTAATATTTAGGGGAGATAAAGAACCTAGGAGAGAAAGAAAGAAAATAAGCTAGCTAATGGAGAAGAGTTTGGGGGAAGGATAAAGTTAAAACTAATTTTCAGTAAAATTTTGGCTGTAACTAACCCTAGATAAGCACACCCAAACCAATTACCACAATGAAGTACTATAGTCACTTAAAAAGCATTTTAAGCAAGGTGCATTTCAAGGAAAGAAGGAAGGAAGGAAGGAAGGAAGGAAGGAAGGAAGGAAGGAAGGAAGGAAGGAAGGAAGGAAGGAAGGAAGGAAGGAAGGAAGGAAGGAAGGAAGGAAGGAAGGAAGGAAGGAAGGAAGGAAGGAAGGAAGGAAGGAAGGAAGGAAGGGAAGGAGGGAGGAAGGAAGGAAGGAAGGAAGGAAGGAAGGAAGGAAGGAAGGAAGGAAGGAAGGAAGGAAGGAAGGAAGGAAGGAAGGAAGGAAGGAAGGAAGGAAGGAAGGAAGGAAGGAAGGAAGGAAGGGAAGGAGGGAGGGAGGGAGGGAGGGAAGGGAGGGAGGGAGGGAGGGAGAGAGGGAGGAAGGAAGGAAGGAAGAGAGGGAGGGAGGGAGGGAGAGAGGGAGGGAGGGAGGGAGGGAGGGAGGAAGGAAGGAAGGAAGGAAGGAAGGAAGGAAGGAAGGAAGGAAGGAAGGAAGGAAGGAAGGAAGGAAGGAAGGAGGGAAGGGAGGGAAGGAAGGAAGGAAGGAAGGAAGGAAGGAAGGAAGGAAGGAAGGAAGGAAGGAGGGAAGGGAGGGAAGGAAGGAGGGAGGGAGGGAGGGAGGGAGGGAGGGAGAGAGGGAGGGAGGGAGGGAGGGAGGGAGGGAGGGAGGGAGAGAGGGAGGGAGGAAGGAAGGAAGGAAGGAAGGAAGGAAGGAAGGAAGGAAGGAAGGAAGGAGGGAGGGAGGGAGGGAGGGAGGGAGGGAGGGAGGGAGGGAGGGAGGGAGAGAGGGAGGGAGGAAGGAAGGAAGGAAGGAAGGAAGGAAGGAAGGAAGGAAGGAAGGAAGGAAGGAAGGAAGGAAGGAAGGAAGGAAGGAAGGAAGGATGAAATGAGGACAATGCACCAACCCCCAGAAAATTGAAAAAAATATGTAAAGATTTTCTATGACAAACTGTATTCTCCCTCAATTACATGGAGTCACCAAAATTGAACTCAACATTGGAATTCCAATGTGTTATACAAGGAAACAGAAATCCCACTAAGGAAAATAAATATGTGCAAAGCAGTTGGATTATACCAACTATTCACAGAGGAGTTCCACACAATTTTAAAAGAATTTAAGGGATCAATGTTCAAGATATTTGAAAGAGAGGACTATTCTTATCATGAAAAAAATTATGGACTTTTTTATTTTAAAAGAAGGAAAATGCAGCTAAAAAATAACTACTAACCCACATACCTACTTTCCAATGTCTACAAAATTTTGATAAGAATAATCCATACACATATTTAGAGTATTCTTGATTATTATTATTCTCAATCCTTATTGAGAAGGCTTTTGGAAATGGCATTCTATGGCTAATTATATTTTAATGATCATATAATTGACCAAAAGGTATAGAAAGAAGGGAGGGAGGGAGGGAAGGAGGGAAGGAAGAAATTTGGTTTGATCCATCAGAAAGCTGCTGGTTTAAAAGCCTCTCCTTCAACAAGATATCTTCTATGCATATGGAAAAAAATCATAAAAGATTTTCTGAAAGATGGCAATTTTATATTTTATATATAATATATATTATCTATTTACCTATTAATTTCTAAATGTGTACAATGACCCTCTGATTTTTTTATATCAAGTGAGGCATAAAATAGGGAGAACTATACTTCCAAATGATATTATTATGGAATTATGGAAGATATCCAGCACAAAGTCCTAATAAAAGACTCCTTAGAGTTGGTGTGGTTCTCTAAATGATCCTGTTTGCAAATGACCTAGTGTGGTTGAATAAAGCTCCAAAACATAGACAAAATCTTAAAAGTACTCAAAATTTATTCATCTTTTTACAATTAAATCTTATTGGTATATTTTTTCCATATCACTTGCATTTCCCAATGTGCCCCTAACCTTCTTTCTTATAATGAAGAAAAAATTAGTTTGGGATTAGAAATAATGCAATAAATAATTTTTTTGGTCAAGATGTTTTGACCTTTTTATTGTGGCAACTGATTTCAGTTAACTTTACTTAGGGTGGTAAGTTACAGTAATGACTATTCTTCAATTTTTTGTCATTACATGAGTGTGAAATGTCATTACAGAAGGGATTTTATGAGAAAGTTTATTTAACATACAGGTAGATCTATGTAGGACTTTCATTTTTATTTCATACTAAAGCTGAAATTATTAAAATTGTTAGTGCAATAAGAAAATTGGATTTACACACATATATTGTATCTAGGTTATACTGTAACACATGTAATATGTATGGGATTGCTTGTCATCTAGGGGAGGGAAGGGAGGGGAGGGGAAAATTTGGAAAAATGAATACAGGGATAATATTATAAAAAAATTACTCATGCATATGTACATGTCAAAAAATTATAATTATAAAATTAATTTTAAAAAGAAAATATATTTAAATTTGATAAAATATGTATTACTTACTTGAGCAATCCAGCACGATTAAAAACATAGAGATCATTATCAAGAATGGAAGTATTAAAAGGAACAATTCTAGTGAAATTCTGTATCAGAACAAACTCAGGTGTGAGATGAGGAACAGAAATAACACAGAAGTCTTTATGCTAAAATGAAGAAAAAGGGAAAAATAAACCTATTGATTTTGTAACAACAAATAATTTCTTTACTGATTTTTAACAGTAGCACTAAAAACTAAGCCCCCAAATATAACACTAAGGCAAGAAGGATGAAAAGATATATTAAAAGGAAAGTGTTTAAACTATTCAATTTCATTCAACAAACATTATTAAACAACTACTATGTATAAAACATTAATCCATCATAAAGGCGATGCACAATTTTTATGCTTTATGCATCGTTTAGATTGAAAGAAAATTGAATAAGCAAATGGAATGTATACAGGCTGAAAACAGTTATTAGTATAATTATCTTAAGGAACTAAATTTGTAGCTAAGGGATATCTATCCATTTATGTTCAATGCATCAATTCATCTGTAGTACAATAAATGTGACAATGTAGCCCAGTGGAAAGAGCACCAGCCTGAAATAGGGAAATCTGGAGTCACTTAACTTCTACTGCCACCTTTTTCTCAACTATAAATTGAGGGGGTCTGGTGCATTTAAAGAGTCAGATAGCATGGTGTGGGGCATGAGCACTGACTGACTAAACCTGAAGGACTGTATTCAAATCTTGTTTCTAACACTTACTTTGTTAACTTTTGGCAAATGATTAGACTAAATTTCCTTATTTGTAAAATGAGAAGAAGGATTAGCCTAGCCTCTTAGTCCCTTCTAGACATGTGATGACTGATTATCTCTAAGTTTTAAAATTCTTTAGTTTTACATAAATATATTTTTAAAAGAATACTACAAACTGCAACATAATTTTGAATTTTGACATAAAACTATCCTATTGGTATAACTAAATGCCCTTTTTTCACTAGCAAGATTCCTGTGTGTTAAGGTGGAAGCCACAAACCAAGTGCTGTGACATATGTGTGTATACACTTGTTCTTCTGCCAGGTTCCAAAAGAAAGTACTGTTCTATTCCTATCAGTTAATTTGTGCCCCTGGGATCTTGCCTTCTCTTGAACCCTGTAAAGGTATTACTTCTGCTAATCCAAAACCCTTAGAGACATTTTCAACACAAATGAGTGAATCATCATTTCACCTGTATCTTATTCATTTCTAACAAATGACATATTCTTAATTTGGGGACTCAAGCTATTAAAATTGTCTTTTGAAGTGAAAATTAGAACTAGCTAACAAGTGACAGAATAACTGGAAGGCAGTGATTGATTTGGGAAAGGGCACTAATCTTTGGCATTCAAGTGGACAGCCATGATGTAAGAGAGTACAATAAGGTGATTTGCTCTAAAAGTAAGCTCAGTGCTATCGAGCTTTGTGCTGAAGATGTTCAAGGGCTTTTGTTGTTGACAACATCACAGTCCCATGTAATCTTGAAAAGTTACATGGGCTTTAGAAAAGGAAAATCAAATTCAATGAAATGAAATTTCTTTAGGTTTTTTCCTAAACTGATAAGTTTTGGAAATAGTAGTCCAGGGAAACATAATATTACTACTGTAAGAGGTATGGAAAAGCAATAAAATCTAATGTTCAATTCAAAAGAAATAACAACAGGGAAATCATCATGTCTCATTGTACTAATAAAAATTTCAAAAGAGACAATTTTAAATGAGATTAAGTTATTCTCTTGAAGTTATTGCTAAGTTGAGTGAAAAGTCAATTTAAACTCCAGCTTTTAAAAAGAAAAACTACCTAAAACTGGCCATTTTCCCAAAACATAAAAAATAATAAATACTAAAGGATTTTCACTAAAAAAAAAAAAAGTTAAAATACCATTTTTACTAAAACTACTCAACTGAATAATTACACTAGTTCATATTATATCTAATAGGTTATTCACATATACTTTTAAAACTCTGCCCTCAGATTCATCCAACTTCTCCCCCAATACTTTTTACCCTTATAAACAGTTTTTCCCCATTCAGAGCATATAATGGAGAAACAAGAAAGGAAAAATTCTGAGTTGCATATGTGCAACATGAATTGCATGATTTGTTTTGAAGCAAGGCAAGTAAATATTCCTGCAAATCAGTTAGATAAGTAAGCCAGCATACTAGAAAATTAGCCAGGAATTACCACTTTCCTATGTTCAGCATGACCTTCTTTGCACACAGTATGAATTAAATATCTGTTTTTTAAATTGAATTGGGAAACTTATCTTCAGAGAAGTATGGATTGTAATTGTATGAACAATTGCCCAGAATCTATATACAATGTAACAATAAAAGAATGAGGCTGACCTTATAAGTCACACATGGCAATTAAGCTCATTACTTTATATAAGATTTCATTATTATTTGTAGAGTTGGCAGTAAAATACTAGTAAATCTGTCTACAAAAGGCATATGCTTATGGGACGATCAACACTACTAAGACTAAGGAATTTATACAAAATAAGGTAAGATTCTATTTCAACTGCTTTATAATATGACTTTTGACTCTATTCAAATCTGACAATATTTTTGAATTTTAATAGCATAGCTGGAAACTAAACATTTGAATTTTATAACAAAAATTTTTCTTAAAAATCTTCACTTACAGGAAAAAGGCTGAAAACAAACTGCATAAAATCCAATGACCTATAAACAAAAGAGCAAACATTGTAAGAGAAGGAAGAATGTATCTAGCATTAATTGTAGATTTACATAGATTTATGGCTCCTTGTCCCTCCAGGCAGCAATTAGTCATCCTTACTAATCAGAAATTGCTTCTAGCTGAGCATTAATCAATTGAAGACATTATAAGCTTCACATCAGTTGTCATTAGAGTACTTTCTAGACCCCAAAGCAATATTACAGCAATTAATAATTTCTGGGCATTTGAATAGGCAACAGAAAGAAGGTTGCTCAGTGAAGATAATCTATCGTTTCCTTTTATAAGGGGACATAGAGTCTGTTCTGACCTTTTACTCTTTAATATGCAAAGTGTTTTATCCCCAGCTGCAGATGTACATTCACAAGCAAGCTACAGTGATTCATCAGAATTATGTTTGAAAACTCATAGAATAATTACATTTAGTGACAAGGAAAAATAAAAAAGCAAAAGGTGATGAATTCAGATTGCAAAAATTGATAAGCCATTGTGAGGGACTAATATTTCTCATTTATAGCCAGTTTACTCCATATTTGACCAATAATCCTCACAGTTCAATTTCAAACTACCCAACAGATCTATGAGAAAGAACCAAGAAACAATGAACTATGATTATTTTGCAAAAACTGTTTTTGAATAATTTTTATAATCATAGCCATCTACAATGATAAAATTAATTTTTGCTTTCAATGACACAACTTTGGAATGATATTTAGGGCATTCTTAAATTTTACTAAATTTTAAGTGGCTAGAAACGTACTTAAGATACTCTCTTATCATAAAGACATCACTTTTTTTTTAAATGCCATATCATTATGAATTTTAATGTAAAAGTATCCTATTTGTGTAAGCAAATACCCCTTTCTTATAGTAAAATTCATGTGTATTTAGGCTTAAACCACATAGGAAAAATAGGGCAAGAGTTCATTGTCTTTCATGATATTTCCCATGCTATTCAATTATTTATTCTTATGAGAAAAAAATGTACTTAAAAAAAAAACTCTATTCAAACGTGGTTTAAAAGAATAATCTTAAAAAGTGTGACAAAAAGCTATTTTTACCATTTTGGTATTTGTCAAAAATGGATTAGCCATTTTTGTCATATTCTTCAGTATTTTGAAAAGTTCTGTGTTTTCATCAACATAGGTACTCTGACTAGAAAATGAAATTATTCACACCTTATCATGACCTGCTATATCCAAATCAATTATCAACACAGGTGGCCAATGTTCTCCACACTTTTCTAGATTAGGCCTTCTTTGAAAAGTTGTCCCCAAACCTTACTCAAAGCCCTTCTTACTTGGAAGGATTTTATAGAAAGTCATAGGGAATTTTCTCCTTGGGAAAAAGACAAACTGTCTCTCTTGAGGTTGCTGAAATCTTGACTGATTATCGCCCTGAGGAAATTAGGCTTTAGAAAGGGTATTTATTAAATCTATAAAGTAAAAATAGTTACTAAGAATCATCCCCTCCAAAACAGGGCATACCTCTTGTGTATACAAGGTCTCTTGTATATTCAAGATCTTCTAACCAGAGTGGCCTGAAAATTGCAGATATGTGTATATGTGATATATAGGTAAACTCACAGCTCCTGGAAGGCTTTTCTCCATTTTGTGCAGTCCTTAAGAATTTCCCATTAGGGAAATAAAATGGATAATTTTGATTACATAAAATTAAAACGGTTTTGAATAAAAAACCAAATGCAGCCAAAATTAGAAGGAAAGCAGGAAATTATGAAAATATTTTTACAAGTGTCTCTGATAAAGGCTTCATTTGTCAAATATATGGGGAATAAGCCAAATTTATAAAAATATGGTCCATTTTCTATTTGATAAAGTCAAAGGAAAAGCAGTTTTCAGAAGACAACAAAGAAATCAATAGCCACATAAAGATGCTCTAAATTACTACTGATTAGCAAAAGGCAAATTAAAAACAACTCTGAGGTACTACCTTAGACCTTTCAGATTGGTTAATATAACAGAAACAGAAAATAATAAACGCTGGAGGAAGTCTGGAAAACTAGGTAAAGTTGTGAATTGAACCAAAAATTCTGAAGAGAAATTACTTTCTAAAGGCTATAAAATCCTTTCATTCAGCAATACCATTATTAGGTTGTTTGGCCTTCGTTATTTTTAAAATTTTCAATAGTATTTTATTAGTCTAAATACATGTTAAGATAGTTTTCAACATTCATTTTTGTAAGAATTTGTTTTCCAAATTTTTCTCTCACCCTCTCTTAATTCCCTCCTTCCCCAAGACAGCACATAATCTGATATAGGTCAAATACATACAATTCTTTTAAATACATCTCCATATTTGTCATGTTGTGTAAGAAAAATCAAGACCAAGAAGGGGGGGGGAACCATGAGAATGTAAAAAAAGAAACAAACAAAAAGGTGAAAATATATGTTTCCATCCATATTCAGTCTCCATAGAACTCTCTCTGAATGTGAATGGTATTTTCCATCCTAAGTCTATTGGAATTTTTATTCTTTTTAAATTTTTTTTATTAAAGCTTTTTATTTTCAAATATTTTTATGGATAATTTTTCAACATTGACTTGTGCAATCTGTGGTGTTCCAAATTTTCCTCTGTTCCCTCCACCCCATCCCCTAGATGGCAAGTAATCCAATATCATGTTGAACATATTAAAAATATGTTAAAGTATTTAATATATTTAACATGTATGGGACTACCTGCCATCTAGGGGAGGGGGTGGAGGGAAGTGAGGGGGGGGAGAAAGTTGGAACAGAGTTTTTGCAAGGGCCAGTGTTGAAAAATTACTCATGCATATGTTTTGTCAATAAAAAGCTATAATAATAAAAAATATACATGTTAAATCCAATATATATATACATATTTATATTATCATGTTGCACAAGAAAAATCATATCAAAAAGTAAAAAATGAGAAAGAAAACAAAATGCAAGCAAACAACAGAGTTAGAATGTTATATTGTGATACATGCTCAGTTCCCACAGTCCTTTCTCTGGGTGTTCTTTTCATCATATTATTTTTAAAGAGGACCATGGCATCAGGGGTGGTGATAACATGACATGCAAATGAGTTAAGTGGAGGAGCACTGTCCAAAGTCACCAGCCTCAGTTGAACTTCCTTTCTTCCTTCATTCCTTTCCTTTCTTCTTTCTCTTCCTTCCCTTCTGTTCACTTCGAGTATCATACCCTACTCTTCCCAAAGGAATATAGATTTCAATCTCTGAAACTTCACATGATATCAAAGTAAAGGAATAACTATAGGAACAAAAAATTTATAACATATCTTTGTGAGGTGACAAAGAATTGGACAATCAAGGAGAAGCTCATCAATTGGGAAATAAACAAGTTGTGGTATATGATTATGATGGAATACTATTATGCTATAAAGATAAAGTGAGCCAGATGCTCTCAGAAAAACTTGGACTTACATAAAGGGGCAGCTAGATGGCACAGTAGATAAGAGTATAAGCCGTGAAGTCAGGAGGGCCGGAGTTCAAATCTGAGGTCAGACACAACACTTCCTAGCTGTGTGGCCCTGGGCAAGTCATTTAACTCCAATTGCCTCAGGGAAAAAAATCTTATATGAAGTGATGCAAGGTGAAATGAGCAAAACCAGGATAGTGAACACAGTAATACCTATGTTGTACAATGATCAATTGCAAATGATTTAACAACAATTAAATCATCTAAAACAATTCTGAAGATGAAAAGTGCTGTCCACATCCAAAGAAAGAACTGATAAGACTCTTTATGCAGATTGATGCATACTTTTTTAAACTTTATTTTTCTTGCTTAATTGGGTTTTTGTCTTTACTTAATATGGAAATATGTTTTGCATGACTGCACATGTATAACCTATATCAAATTGCTAGCCATCTCAGGGAAGTAAAAGAAAAGGGAGGAGAAAATTCAAAATTCAAGTTTTAAAAAAATATATTAAAAATTGTTTATATATATATAATTGGGGGAAAATATTAAATTAATTAAAAGAAAAAAGTAACCTACTGTTAATTAAATTTTTTTCTATACATTCATTATTATTTATCTTTTCTTTGCTATGTTTTATCAGGAGGATAATGGAAGGAAAGGAAAAAACAAATATTTATTAAGCACTTACAATGTGCTAAGTCCTGGGCACATAAATACAAGGAAAAAGAAAGATAGTCCCTGTATTCAAGGAACTTACATTCTAATTTTTGGAAGCCAACAGAGAAGAAGATGAGAGTTGAAGGTACCTAGAAAAGGGAAAGTCAGGAGCCAGAAAGGAAATAATAGCTGGCTAGCCTCTTCATAAAATGGAGAATTCAATAAGATTTCACTAATGACAGAAATTGGCAAGCCATTTCACCCATTCCAGGGTGAAAAAGCTACAGATATAATTTGATGCCATAGGATAAGTATCTCTCAATATAACAGCAGCAGCAAAAATATGGTTTTTAAGTTTGGAAAGTCTGGAACAGGACCCGGTGGTGATAAATGAACGGATGAATAATTTTATAGGACTGTTACTGTAGTAACTCTGAGGTTCCTGCAAGAAAATTGATTAATGAGAAATTAAGACATTTACTTATATTGTCTAATATGAAGGTTTTTCTCTAAATATAGTTTAAATAGAGTAAATCTAGCTATATTAATACAATTTCTATCTTTCCAGCATCAGTTCTTTGCCATCTAAAGGGTCTTATGTTACATCTGGAATGTGCATTAGACATTCTGTATTAACAATGGCAAACATGTTTTGGCAAGCATACATCTTCCGGTTTTAATATTAAGGGACTTTATTAAATGATTATTATATGTCAGACACTGTGCTAAGTTGTCTAACACTGTGCTGTGTTAGAGATACAAAGAGGCAAGTTCTTGCCCTCAAGGAGCTCTCACTATATAAAGCAGATAAACAAGAAATAATTAACAGAAGGAATTCACTAAAAATAAGAAGGGCTAAGAAAGTCTTCCTGAAGAAGATGAGATTGTAGTTGGGACTGAAAGGAATCCAGACATGATCTGTGTATCCTTGGGCAAGTTACCTAAATTAATTCTATTTGCTTCAGTTGCTCCTCTGTAAAATGACCTAAAAGAGAAAATGGCAAACCATTCCAGTATAAAAAAATCACAAATGAGGTTACCAAAAATCAGACATGATGTCAACAACTGAAAAACAGTAAAGAAAGCCAGAGACTCAATAGGAAGAGATTTAGAGAAAGTATTCCAAGCATGGGAGACATCCAGAGAAAATGCCTGGAACTGAGAAGCATCTTAATGATGGGAGACTCAGGAGGCCTGTGTCACTAAATCAAAAGGAGTGAAGTGTAAGAAGACTAGAAATATAGGAAGAGATTAAATTATGGAGAACTCTGAATGCCAAACAGAGCATTTTGTATTTGATCCTGCAGTTGGGAAGGGGCCACTGGAATTTAGTGAGCAGGAGAGTGATATGGTTACTTTAGTCACTGAAAAGAGTATATGTTGGAGTGGGGAGGGACCTGAGGCAGGCAGACCTACCAGCAGGATACTATAGTAGTTCAAATGTAAGATGATGAGGACCTGCATAGAATGGGTGCTATGTCAGAGGAAAAAAGGGAACAAATTTGACAGATAATGTAAAGGTGAAATGAACAGACCTTGACAACAGATTGGATCTGGGAAAGAAGAGATAATGAGGAGTCCAGAATGACTTCTAGGTTGTGAGCCTGAGAGATTGATACCTTTTACAGTAATAGTGAATGTAAGAAGTGGGAAGAGTTGGGGGAGGAATATTGAGTTCTGTTTTGGACATACTTAATTTACAGTGTCTACTAGACATCCAGTTTCAGATGTCTGAAAGGTAATAAGAAATGCAAAGCTGGAGGTGAGCAAAGAGATAGGAGCAGGATAAGTATATTTGGAATTGTCAACATAGAGATGATAATTAAATTCACTGGAACTGATGAGATCAACAAGTGAAGAACTTTAAGAGGGAAAAGAAAAAGGACAACTAAAATTGGAGGGTGAAATCTGGAAGAGAATCCAGCAAAGAAGACTAAGTAGGAATGATCTTATAAATAAATAAGCAGAAAATCATGAGAAAAGAAAGTATCAGGAAGGAAATAGTGATTAATAGCATCAAAGATTAAGAAGAATAAGGTTTGAGAAATGTTATGAGATTTGGCAACTAAGAGCTCATTGACTTTAAAGGGAGAAAGTTTGGTAGAATGATGAAGGTCAAAATTTGGAGTTAAGAAGTAAATGAGAAGACATCTATTGTAAACAACCTTTTTTTAAATTTTTAGTTTTTTTAGTTACAAAGGGTAGGAGAGAACAATGAGGGGATGAAAAAGATCAAGTTAAAGTTTTTTTTTAGGATGAAGGAGACATGGGTGTGTTTATTGGAAAAAAGGAATGAATTAGTAGACAGAGACTGAAAACAAGTGATAGTTGGGGATGAGAAGGAATCTGCTGGATTATATGGAATTAAATGGGAATCACTTATTCAGGCAAAGGAGTGAGCCTGACTGAGGAGTAAGGCTACCTCATCAGTCAAGAAATAGTGGGAGATGGCATATGAGTAATATAAGGAAGAGGAGAGAAGAATGACCTTATTTTTTTTCCTGCAAAGTATGAGGCAAGGTTCTCAGCTAAGAGGAAAGGGGAAAGTGAGCCATGGAAGGTTTGAGGAGGAATGAATAGGTTGGAAGAGACCCTGGAATTATTATTGTTGCTTGTCCTTCATTCTCAAAGAGGACTATGACATCATGAAAATAATGCTATGACATAGAAGTGAATTGGGTTTAGGTGAGGTACAAAGTCACCAGCCACACTTTCCCCTCCAAAGCTAACTGGGTCTAGTGGCAAGATATAGATCAGGAGGCTTGGAGATGGCCCTGGATGCAGTGATAGATCTTGACCTTTTTAAACTAATGTCCTCCCCAGGTCTTACTTTGAGTGAGAGGAGCTTGAAACAGTGAGTTGAAAAGAAGAATTTTAGAAGGGTAAAAGGGTTGCCCTGAAGCACTCAGGTAAGGTTATGTACATAACATAAATTTATAATGAAATGATTATCTCCACCTTCCTTCAGTAACATGTGCAGGAGCAAAGGAAGCAAAAGATGAGAATGATGCAAGGCTGAATCTTGGGAAAGAGCAATCAGGGAAATGATAAAGAGGTTAGAAATTCAAGAGAGGAGATAGGTTCACTACAAGGTAAACATAGGGAGAAGAAGAGAGAGTGGATAGTTCAGTGGTGATTGCCTAGGAAGGATTCCAACTCTCTTCTGGTAAGCTAAGGGGAATGAGTGAAGGTATAGCCAGTGTCAGAAAGGGAAGCCAAGATTCAATAGTAACTAAAAGATGGAAGGAGGAGAAGGAGGAAAGATATATTATGAAGGGAAGATTTTCCCTATGAAACAAGCTGAGAGAAATGATTCTCTCTTTCTTATGTTAATCACCAATTATTGAATTAGGCTTAAAGGTTTTTTTTTTTTCACTTCCTCATTCAGAGATCAACCATTGTAGGAAATCTTGGAAAAAACTTATCCAATCAGGCTGAGAGAATTAGTGAATTCTTGTGGATTTTATTTGGTCAGACAGGGCTGGGACAGAAGTGGATTCCCTCTTTGATATGTATATTGATAAGTCTCTTTGACCAAGACGTGGGTGATGCAAGAAAGAATTAGAATGAGCCCACATCTTATAATACTCATTTTCTCAAAGTTGATTGTCACCCTTAGGAATACCGACTTTTCTAAGAGCATATAAATTATGAGCCCTTGGGAAAACTGGGACACTGATACATTGTTGGTGGAGTTGCTAAAGAATCCAACCATTCTGAAAAGCAATCTGGAACTATGCCAAAAAGTTATCAAACTGTGCATACCCTTTGATCCAGCAGTGCTACTACTGGGCTTATATCCCAAAAAAATACTAAAGAGGGGAAAGTGACCTGCATGTGCCAAAATGTTTGTGGCAGCTCTTTTCATAGTGGCTAGAAACTGGAAGTTGAATGGATGTCCATCAATTGGAGAATAGTTGGGTAAATTATGGTATATGAATGTTATGGAATATTATTGTTCTGTAAGAAATGACTAGCAGGATGAATACAGAGAGGCTTGGAGAGACTTACATGAACTGATTCTGAGTGAAATGAGCAGAACCAGGAGATCATTATATACTTCAACAACAATACTGTATGAGGATTATTCTGATAGAAATGGATATCTTCAGCAAAGAGAAGATCTAACTCACTTCCAGTTGATCAATGATGGACAGAATCAGCTACACCCAGAGAAGGAACACTGGGAAATAAGTGTAAACTGTTTGCATTTTTGTTTTTCTTCCCAGGTTATTTTTACCTTCTGAATCCAATTCTTCCTGTGCAACAAGAAATTCGGTTCTGCACACATATATTGTATCTAGGATATACTATAACACATTTAACATGTATGGGACTGCCTGCCATTTAGGGGAGGGAGTGGAGGGAAGGAGGGGAAAATTCGGAACAGAAGTGAGTACAAGGGATAATGTTGTAAAAAAAAAAATTACCCATGCCTATATACTGTCAAAAAAAATTATAATTATAAAATTAATTTTTAAAAAATAAATTATGAGCCTACCACCATAAGGATCTTTGGTACTTAAGTGCCACTGTCCTCTTTTATTAATAAAAATGCCAGTAGTATTAATAAAATAATTAATTCCTCAGAAACTATGTCTCTTGAAGTTTTAAAACATTACAAGGCATTCCTGAGGGCAGAGCAGAAAGGGTAGGCAGAATTTTGGGATAGGAAGGTTAAGAGAGATGGAAATAAAGAACTGGATATTGGGTGACTGGGAATGGGGTCTAGCTGATCATCTACTACAAAAGTTTATCTAATTATTTTAAAATATGGTGAATATTACAGCAATGCAATTTCTATCTTTTCAGCAAAAGTTCTTTCCCATCTAAAGAGACTCCTGGTCTATTTGGTTCTGAACATTCTCCACAGCAGTGGCAAATACATTTGGCAAGTATCTATTTTCCTATTTTATGTTTCACTTAATATTAATAATAAGATCATTGAATAATGTTATCTCTGTTGTTGCAGCTATCAATTTTTTATCATCTTAACATGTTTATATGTTCAGAAGATGCTTTATTGAAGGAAAGCCCTAGACAATCAAATAATATTCTAAACAATAGATATAAGTACAGTGGAATCTCTTATTCTTTTTACTTTTTAACTCTCTATATGCCTTTAAGGATTTGGTCTGCTATAAACTATCATTTACAAACGCTTATCTGCTCTTCTCTCATGTTCTGAGCACTTAGCATTGTGCCTAACACATAGAATGTTTATTGATTGACTGATATTCTCATTACATATATATACATATATATTTAATAAATATGCAAATTAGAAATCTTAAAACCCATATGAAAATAAGTGGTGGTGATAATGATGATGATGATGATGTACATACCCTACAAATCACAATCCACCCTTGTGGAACATCTTCCCTTCTTTACTTCAAGGCTGTCCTTGATGTCTACTTCCACCAGATTTTACCTTTTTTAAAAGTGCTACAGATAGGGCATGACCTTAAATTCTCTCGGTGGGAGGGGGTAGTACTTCATTTCTGGATCATAAAAATATAGTTCTTTAAAGAGATGATAAAATCTAAAACATAATAAAATATTTTTATGTACTGAATTCTTTTAATTGCTTTAGTCAGTAAAAAATGACCAGGGAATCTGGGTAAATCAACAGAACAATAGGTGTAAGAGAAAATTCTCCTCCCTAAAATAATGAGCACAACCAGAATTTATTAAGAAAGAGTGAGGATCCTCTCCCTTTAATTCTGAATTTCCAGGGATTATGTATCCTTACCTTTATCCAGTCATTTTATACTTTGCTTCTAGTGCTCTAACCTCCAGACCCGACCTCAAGAGACTATGCTTGTTCTGTTCTGAAACCTCTGGGATCATATGTCCTCATCTTCACCCTAGCTATTTTCTACCATCCCATTTCTAGGAATCTTACCCCACCCTCCTCTTGCTCTAAGAATTGTAATCAAGCAAACACCATGTTCTCCAGAAAGGATATGTCAAAGGACTGCCCTATTATTATACTCACAGACAACTTTCTCTAGCCACCATTCCCCCCATATGTATTAACTCCATCTCTTACAAAGTAAATTCTTATTTGTATTCTAGTAGTTATCTCTGTGCTTGCAAGGTGCCTAGAAATAATTTAATAAATGATTTTTCATTCGTTCATCCATTTGCTTATTCATTCTTGATGTTGTTGGGTAGCATAGGCATCCATCTTTAGTGGTTACTTGTTAAAATGGAAACAAAGTCCCTGGAAAACACTTTAAGATTGATATCATGTTAGGGACCCCAAATAAGTTGAGGCAGGCCTGAGCAGTGTTGAAGGTAGATAAACATCTAATATGACTGTGGCTGTAAAAAAAAATCCATTGTTGTCAGCACTGAGATAAAGATAAAACAAGAGATGACCAACAAGAGTAAAAATTTTCTATGTGATGAAAGAGAATATGATAAAGTGAAAGATATATATAGATATATGTCTATATATGTAGTAAACTGTTCTAATTTATTCTTTTCTATGATTTTGATTATAGAAAAGAAGAAATTATATTTTATCTAAAACACTATTTGTTGATAGAGGAAGCATTATATTGTGTCATTGACAGGGAATGAATTTGAGAGTTACATAATATTCATTGTCTCAAATGTTAAATTGGCTCTGATAGGATGAAACTAATAAAAATCCTGCAAAATGAAGAAAAATGGATTACTGGTAGATTTATTCTGGAGTATAATGAACCACATTAGGAGGTAGTGTTTTGAACTGGACTGGAGGTCTTCAGACAAAGACTGGATAACCACTTGTTGTATGGATATCTATAAAGGGGATTCTATTCAGGTCTGGGTTGGACTAAATGGCCTTTGAAGTCCCTTTTAAACTCTGCAATTCTGTGATTTTTTACCATATCTTTTTGGGGGTTTTACTTAATAACATTAAATTCCAGAATTATTCTATATAAGAATTTTATGGCAATAACTGTCATAAAATATGAATCTGTTATATAGAAAATCAAAATAACAATACTTGCCTTGTTTCATATTTGTCATCAATACAAAATAGCTGGATACAGAAAGCAGATGAAGCACCTTTGTATAAAGGACGAAAGTCTTCATCATCAATTGTTAGGCTGACTTTAGAAGTTTTTATAACATCAAGTGACACTTCTGAAGCAGATTTTTCCTCTTCCTAGGGCAAAAAAGAGACAAGGGACCAAATACAAGTCATATTTCTTTTCCTCAATTTAATGAGCTCTTGCATCATCCCAGCATTATTGTATTACAAGTACAGGTGTGAACTTTTCACCTGGGAGAACAACACATTTTGAGATGAGCTTGAATTGAAAGAGGAAAACTTAATGAGATACACATATTTTAGAAGGTGAGTAATTCAAATATATAAAGGTCATAAAACTAATTTCAAATGGATATTAAAAATCAGGATATTATATAAAAACAAACTTACCTAACTGTCTAATAATATTTCCATTATAAATTCAATCATAATAAAATGTTACTAGTTGACCTCACAGTTGGAGAGGGTACAGTAACACTGAGCAACAAAGACTTTTGGCTGCTTATAGCCCTCAATGGGGAATTAAACAGGGAAAGTCTAGGTTTAAGTTAGGACTAGGATTTCAGTTTGGAACTTATACTCATACTATGGTATAATTATAAGAAGATTCAGAAGAAATATATGGCATGGTCATATGTTCATGAAGCTTACACTCTCATTAAAGAGACAAATGTAGAACAATGAATACTAAATTTTTGAGTAGAAAGTAGAGAGTTTTCAAGGCTTACAATTTATGTCCTGACAGAGGAGAGTGTTGGACTTAAAAGTCAGGATGACTTGATTTGAGATCCTATCTCAGACACTTATTAGCTATTTGATCTTGACCAAGTTACTTAATTTTTCACTGCCTCAGTTTTCTTATGTGAAAAATGGGCAAAATAATAACCCCTAATGTACAGGTTTGTTTCAAATAAAGATCAAATGAGGAAATGTAAGTAAGATGCTTTGCAAATCTTAAAGCATTATACAAATGCTATAATTTGTTCATGATTTGCTGAAGACCTACTATATTGAAAATATTGGATGCTTAGTGGGATATAAAGATAAAGAAGACATAGTCTCTGCCTTCAAGGAAGTTGCAGTTTAGTAACATATACATTTTTTTAAAAAGATAAAAATGTAAGGTAATGTGAACTACAAGAATTTGGAAGAAAAATAGCTTCTATGTATCAATGATGAAGAAAAATGTCTAAGATAAGTAGAACCTTGAAAGATATGTGTCATTTTCATAGACTATGTCCTCTTACATCTTAGATCTCAGAACAAGTTCTAGAAAGTAATGAACAGATCTGAAATGCAACTGATTTGCCTCTGAGAAATTTTTACAGATTCAGACTTTTCCTTAACATCAGCCTCTCACTACCCAGAAACAGTTCTAAATAATACCACAGGACACAGGACATCTAGGGAAGGATCACATAATGATGACCACACACACTCTCCTCCAGCTATTTTTCTTTGGGTAGCTGAACAACGGAGAGACACAGAAATATCCATGTCATAGGGAATTTTCTCCTTGGGAAAAAGGCATTGCAGTTATACCTTTTCTGTGTTCCAGAAACTCACCTAATTTTTACTCTTATTCCATGGGCAGAAGGCACCCAAATCAGCTAAACTAAACAAATCTATATTAGCATCAATAACCTTTTCCTCTTATTTAAATATTTCCAGTAAAGAGAAAACACTGCTACAAATAAACCCAGTCTGGCCACATGTTATGACTGATTCAATCAGCTACTTTTAGTCTCTAACTAGCCATTGGGCCGACCTCTTCTAAACACTACTAAATAGAGAGGAAAAGAAAAGGCAAAAAATTTTTGGGAAAGTCATATTTAGGGTGCAGGAAGAATAAAAGTCTGTGAAAAATACAGAAGGGTAATCAGAAAATTAGGAAGAAAACCAGGATAAAAGAGAGTAGTTGAAACAATAAAAGCCAGAGTGGTTAGAATCAAAATGACATATTCCCAGGAGATAAGTAATTTTGAAAGGTCCAACATCTTTTTAAGAGAGATAGTCTGGGAAAAAATCTCCATTCTGACAATGACTACTGACCTGGTACAATCCTAAGAAAATTCATAGTACACAAAAGAATTTCCAAAATAGAACACCACAATTCTCTAATTGATAAATAGTCAAAGGATATGAACAGACAATTCTCAAATGAAGAAACTGAAACTATTTCTAGCCATATGAAAAGATGCTCCAAGAGATACCACTGCACACCTGTCAGCTTGGCTAGAATGACAGGGAAAGATAATGCACAATGTTGGAGGGGATGTGGGAAAACAGGGACACTGATATTGTTGGTGGAATTGTGAATACATTCAGCCATTCTGGAGAGCAATTTGGAACTATGTTCAAAAAGTTATCAAACTGTGCATACCCTTTGACCCAACAGTGTTACTACTGGGCTTATATCCCAAAGAGATCTTAAAGATGGGAAAGGGGCCTAAATGTGCCAAAATGTTTGTTGCAGCCTTCTTTGTAGTTGACAGAAACTGGAAACTACATGGATGCCCATCATTTGGAGAATGGCTGAATAAACTGTGGTATATTAATATTGTGGAATATTATTGTTCTGTAAGAAATGACCAACAGGATGATTTCAGAAATGTCTGAAGAGACTTACATGAACTGATGCTGAGTGAAATGAGCAGAACTAGATCATCATTATATAGAACTAGGAGATCATTATATACTTCAACAACAATACTATATGATGATCAATTCTGATGGACAACAATGAGATGAACCAAATCAGTTCCAATAGAGCAGTAATGAACTGAACCAGCTACACCCAGTGAAAGAATTCTGGGAGATGGTTATGAACCGCTACATAGAATTCCCAATCCTTCTATTTTTGTCCACTTGCATTTTTTGATTTCCTTCACAGGCTAATTATACACTATTTCAAAGTCCGATTCTTTTTGTACAGCAAAACAACTGTTTGGACATGTATACATATATTGTATTTAATTTATACTTTAACATATTTAACATGTATTGGTCAACCTCCCACCTGGGAGGGGGAGGAGGAGGAGAAAAATTATAACAAAAGGTTTAGCAATTGTCAATGCTGTAAAATTACCCATTCATATATCTGGTAAATAAAAACTATTAAAAAATAGAACACCACATTTATTAGGTAACATAAGATATATGAATTTGAATATAAACATTTTTCTAATACAAAAATTAAAATGAAAGTAATCATTTCAGTTAGAAATAAGGATTTTGTGCTTAATCTTTATAAGCCCATCTGTTTCTCCTACCAATATCATTAAAAAAGCAACTATATGAGGGTAATATCCAATTGTTGTAAAGACTAGCCAATGACTATAAATTTAGATAATACATTGTCAGTAGCATAAGGTGATTATCAGGACACTACATCTCTGAAATTTGTGGTTTGAACCCAGTCTGATCCATCCCAATGAAGTCTGCTAATCGGTTTGATTGCTATCAGCCAAATGATAAAAAGGCCAAGAAGGGAAATTGCTTTCATTTATTTTCTGAGCAAAGATTCCCTCTGGCTACTAGCTCTGCCTCTGACTGAGTATATTTAGAGGATAAGGGCAGAAATATGGTAGGAAGAGCAAAGAAGATTCTGCAAAAATGATAATGTGGAAAATCTAGGACTGGAAGGATGTATTGAAGTACTACTTCCAGATACATATTTGCCTTTGATTCTTAAATTCTTTTCTAATTTAATCCCTATGGTGTTTTCTATCAAACTGCACTGGTGACCTTGTTTCTCACTTTACCCTACTCTCCTGTCCACAAAGTAACACACAGGTGTCCTTTTAGAGTGAACATTACTCAAGACTACATCTTTCCTTTCCCCCTACCTTGGAGGTCTCATCAACTCCTTGGATTATATTATCATCTCCAGAATACTTCAAAGCAATATATCCATTTCTAACTTTTCTCATGAACTCCTATCTTATATCATCAATTGTCTACTAAACATCTTCTGAATATTCCATAGGCATCTCAAACTCATATGTCCAAACCCTACTGTACAGGATTGCTACAAAGCTCAACAAAATAATACAGGGCTTCCCTATGTATCATGCTTAAGCCCTTTCTGGTGCTGGTCAACCATATATAGCAGGGATTACATGTATCATTAACCCTATTTTACAGGATGAATAAACTAAAGTTCGATGGTTATACATCTAGCATCAGAATTTAATAAAAGCAGCTGAGATCATGGTGTTTAAGGTTTACAAAACACTTTACATCCACCATCTCATTTGATCCTGCACTACTCATACTGCTCACATGTGACCTAGAACAAAACATTTTGAGTCTCAGTTTCCTCATTTGTCAAATGAAAGGATTGGACCAGATGACCCCTATGGTCTCTTTGAACTCAAAAACTCTGATTCTCTGATCCTAGTGACTGTAAAACCAGGCCTCCTAAAGAAACTAGTATAATCATCATAATAAGAACAATAGGACTTTTTTTTTCTTTTGCTCTCTTCCATTGCAATGCCCTACAAACCACATATATAATCTTGCAAAAAATAATACAATGTCTTTGTAAGTTGTAACTTTTGTGGCCCTCATTATTCTATCTTTGCTACTTAGGTCTGTCTTTTTCCTTTTTCTTTTACCTCTCTGGAACATGGAAATACCTTTAAAATCACAGGAGGGATCAAGACAATTATCTTAAGACCAATTCTAAAGGACCATGATTGGAAAATGCTATCTGCTTTTAGAGAGGGAACTGTTAAACTCTGAGTGCTTATTGAAACATCCATTTTTCCACTTTCTTTGTTTCTCTTACTTTATTTGGAAGAAGTGTTTTCTTCTGTAATATACCTAATATGGAAATACATTTCTACCTATCTATAGGTTATATATATATGTGTGTGTGTGTGTGTGTGTGTGTGTGTGTGTGTATACACACATATAATCAATAACATGTAGCTTTTTCTCAAGGGTGGGGGAAAAGCAGGAAGTAGGAAGAGATTTAGAAGTCAATTTTTTTAAAATGCTAAAAATATTTACATATAATTGGGAAATATTTAGTGAAATAAATTTTTATATAAGCCATAGGAGACCTGTGGGAGGAAGTACTACAAGATAGTAGTGATTTAGTGTCATATTTTTGCAAATCACTTTAATAATAGTCATTTACTTAAAATTTTACCATTAACATTTTTTAAAAATCCAATAAATCAAATGCATCAGAGAAATGTCACAAAAGCACAAATCATTAAACTCTGCTTGAAATTCTAGTCAGTAAACACATATTTACTGAGCTCAGCACTTATTATGGAAGGGATCGCAGTATGGCATTGCAAGACGTGTTTTTTTTTTTTTTTCTAAAAAAGAGCTAACAATTGAGTTGGGGGAATGAAATGGGCATCATGGAATCATGGCTCATAAATCTAGAGCTGGAAGAGGCCTGAGATGTTGTTATCCAACTTAACTCTCTCATTTTACAGATGAGGAAGTTGAGAGCCAAGGAGGTTAAACTCAAGGTCACAAAGGTTCTAAGTAGCAAAGAGAATTTGAATTCAGGTTTTCTTGTCCTTATAAGAAACACTAGTGATTATACTAATCACAACACTCTAGGTTTGGTGAAGGTATCTTAATAGATGCTTGTTGAATGAATAAATGAGGTCATGAGTTTTGAGCTGGGTCTTGAAAAAAGCAACAAAAGATGTGGGTTAGGAGGGAAGGATGAGCTATCTGTTTTGGTGATGGGGAATAATATACAGGTGGGAAAAATTGCAAGGACAAAGGCACTCAAGTAGGAATTATTCAGTTGTTTATATGACTGAGCAAATGACCTAAAAACCCATTTTCAAATAAATTAATCAAACCTTACATATGATTCATGAGTTTGAGCAACGCTTGTACTTGTTGACAAAGAAGGTTCAGGCAGATGTTCAAAGAGGACTTCTTCCTTAACATCTTCTTCCTAAAAGGAGAATAGAAGTTGATGATAATTATAATATTTGTCCTTATCTTTTTTCATACATAGTATTTCTATATATTTTCACATTTCCATTTCATCCAACATAAATCATATCCATATAAAGGCAGTTACTCATTTATAGCAGGTAATATGTCAAGTGCGTTAAAAAGTTGTTTTTCTGGAACAAATTTTTCTCATCAATACAGTAATGGATGGGTTGCAAGACAACCTACAAAAATCTATTTAATGTATAATATAGCTTGAATATGCTATGAAAAGTGATGCAGAACCTTTAATATTATCAACACAATACACCCCATAATATAATGTTGTAAATCTGTTCTCCCCCATATGTTATATGCAGAATCATGCAGTGTCATAGTTGGAAGACATCTTATAAGCCTTCTCGCACAACTTGTACTGGATAAATAATTTCTTCTACAATAACCCCAACAAATTATCATCTGCCTCCAATCAGGGACCTAAGGGAAGAGAGAAGAGGGGAACCCACAACCTCCTGGGGTAGCCTTTTCTCTTCTGAGGCTGCTTTAATTGTTGGAAGTTTTCTTCACATCCTTGTTGCAATGTCCACCTCACTGCTGTCATCTGGGGCCAAGTATTAAATCCCTTTGCAATATGACAACTTTCAAATAATTGAAGACAATGATTATGTCCCCTTAATTCTTCTCTTCTTCCAGCTAAACATCATCAACATTTAATTACATACCTTTCATACCTTTACTAATCTGTTCACCATCCCCTCTGATCTTTGAACTCACAAACACCTCTGGAGGTATTTATCAATGTGCTTCCTAAAATATGGCATCCAGAATTAAACTAAATGACTCAGATGCATTCTGACCAGGGTGTCATTATGGACTCTCTAGCTATATCTTCATTCATCCCAGAATAATATTCAGGCTTCTATCTATTTCTAAAATTATCTCCTTAAGGAGACCAATAATCGATTTATCAAGTCCAATGACCTATTTTTTTCAGGGCTCAATATCTTTGATGTCTTTGTAGCATTTAATGACATGGATCATCCCCTCCTTCAGGATCTATGGCCTTCTTGATACTATTATGTCCCAGTTTTACCTCATTCTGTCTCATTGTTCTTTCTTCAATTTCCAATATTTTACCATTTTTCCTCCACCCTTTAAGCATGAGTATCCAACAAGGTCCTCATTTATCATTTCTCTATACTCTTCTCCAATGATCTGATCATTATGACTTTATTTGTAAACTTTATGGAGAAGATTTCGAAATCTATATACCCAACTTTAATCTGCTAGCTATGTATATTTTACTTGATGACTAACTAGAGTAGGAAATCTGCTGAGCATCTAATACTGGTATTAGAGGAAAGGGGACAGAACAACAGAGGTACTAGTGAGAGCTTTAACAAGTTCTTTCTGGGGTGAGGAAAGGGCTATCTAGATATCTGCAAATTTCCAAGTAATAAGTGCTATAGTAGAAGTTCCAGTGAAAAGGAGGAGAGCTATAGATAATCTTTCATATGTAATTACTCTTCATTAGTTAGGAACCATTAACTTTAAAACTAAAGATTTATACTGTAGGAAGCAATCAGAATACTATTAGTTCCCGGGAGCTGGTGATAGATTGAGAAGGCAAAAAGAAGGAGAGGTATATTTGCATTTCTAAAATACAGAACTTAAATAAAATATTAAAATATATAAGCACTAAATTTGTCTGTTATAAATATATCAATAGACTCTAGTAAATAACAAAAATCCATGCTATATTTCAATTAATTAATTATTTTAATTACCAGACTACGTATATCTTGTTCTCCTGACTCTTCATCTATTTTTTGAATTGTCTGCGCACTTTCATCCTCTAGTGCATCTGTGGGGGGGGAAAGTCACTTTAAATCAATATGTAATACAAATGGTAAATATCTAAATCATAGTTGAAAATAAAGAAAAATTCCGTATTTATATAATTATTATTAACATTCATTTAACATTAGTTTAGACTTTATAATAATCAGAATTCATAACAATTTACCTTTCTGAAAATGTTTTTAAAATATTTTTAGGAATGGGATATAGTGTCATATTTAAATATGTTTGGCATATTGATTGTCATGGATTAAATAGGAGATTATTTTCCTTCAGTTTGGAAATCAAAAGGGGAGAGCAGTTATAATAAATAAAAGTTTTAAGCACCTTATGATTTTAACTTTTAAAAATTACCATAATCTCCAGATAGTTGATGCTATATCTTTTACAAAACTTCAGAAAGAAGTTCAGAAAAGTGCAAAAAGAAAACACAGGCAAACAGGACAGCTTTGAAAGCACATGTTAAATTTATTATATTTTCTAAAAGTACATAAAATTATACATGTAAACTGTAGAATTTCACATATAATCTTTTTCTTATCTATTCTGAAGATTTATGTACTCATTACAGTCAAAGTAATTTTTAGAATCCTATATATTTTGCCAAAACAAACAAAGTATTATCTTTTTTTGATTAAGAAATCTTGTGCTTCCTCTCTCTTTTTTGTAAATGTTCCACAGTACCTGGAGCCTGAGCAATCATTGGGATAGTAATCATAGAAAGGGCAGCATTGAGGATAATTTTGTTTCTTTCTATCTCATTATCCTTCCTTTCCATCCTACTTTACTTACCTGTTTCTCACGCCACTGGTATTTTTGAGCCATGACATATGGTGTCTGCCTTTGGGGCTCAGATCAGCTCAACCCCAGGATGTTTTTTGCCCAGCTGCTATAGCTTCTTTGAAGTATAGCAGCAGCTGCAATATAGATCCTGGGGGTTCATCTGAGGCTCAACAGTATCTGCTGCCAGTTTGAGAGTAGATTTTGTCTTTTTATTTTGTACTGTGGCAATGAGCACCTTTTAGGCTCAGAAGCACCTCTTAGATTCTCTCTTCTTTCCACTTTTCCATTTCTTTTAATGATTAATGCTGCCAAGTAGAATGGGTGTCCTGGATATTTCTGAGCCCCAAATGGACACTGGATACCAATTCCTTAACATTTGTTTCTTTAAAAGAGATGTCAAAGAAGTAAGAGATAATACCAATAAGAGAAAAATGAAATCCCAATGGAATTAATGGAGAACAGAAAAATAGGGAATTATTAAATTGAGGATAAGATGAAGAGCTGCCTGGGCTACCTCTAGCATATGTTGGATAGTATTTCTGCCAAAAGAAGAAGCCAAAAGAATAGAAATCAAGAGAATCCCTTAGAATAGAGGGAAATCATTTAAGGAAAATGAAATGTAAAACTTTCCCTATCATTTGAACCTTTCTTATCTAATCAAATTATATTTGACTGTAAAGAGAGGAATCAGTCAGTGGAACAGATCTATATTTCCTACATGAGGATTCCAGTTTCCACAAGATAGCAAAAACATATATTTGAACCTAAAAGAGATGGATAAATCATATGTCAACTTCAAATAATACACTTTTTTCAAATATGGTACTTTCCCATTTAAAGTTTTTAAGTAACAAAGTACCAGAAAATGTTATCAAAAAAATAACCTAAGACTTTTTTTTCCTTCTCAAATATTAAAGAAACAAATTGGATTTGTAATGAACTCAAGATAAAGGTAACTTAAATATTTGAAGGCCTAATATTCATGGCAATTACTAACTACAATTAGTAATTAACTCAACTAAAGTGTTGTGTAGTGTTGCAGTGCAGTATTAAGCAGCTGCCACATTCCTCCCTTGAGGTGAATGCATTTCAGAAGTAGGTGAACTGATCCTCTCTATCTTTTTCCAAGGTCACTAGGGTTTTGTGAAGTTTAATTAGTTAATATTCATAACCTGCTCCAAAACTTTCAGATGAAACGTGCTATAGTAGTACTTTGCAACATAGAAATAAAATCTACAGGTCAGCTCAATGGTGCAGAGGATAGGACACCAGCCCTGAAGTCAGGAGGACCTGAGTTCAAATCTGGTCTCAGACACTTAACACTTCCTAGCTGTGTGACCCTGGGCAAATCATTTAACCCCAATTACCTCAGCAAAAAAAAAAAAAAAGAAATGAAATCTAGCATGACAAATTACACAAAATTTCATTGAGATTTGCTTTTGTCGCTTATAGAACGCGGCATCTTAGCATTATACATGAGACTGAAAATGGCAGCATAATTTTGGAAAATAATGCTCTATTTTAATAAAATGGAGTACTAATAGTCATTTGAAAAAAAGTGTTCAAAATCAGTATCAAATAAACACAATTCTAAGGTAGCATCTTTTCAGTTATCAAAGATGGTAAAGATGGAGAATTTGAAATTGGCATAGCTGTGAAAAAACACTCATGATAATCCTCTTCTGAGAAAGCAATGAACTGGTCCGACCATTTTAGAAAGCAATATGGAATTATACAGTAAAAGCTATCAAAATGTTAATTCCCTTTGACTCAGAGAACCCATTATTTAGGTTTATCTCCTGATTGGTCGGAAGAAAAGACCTGACCACACAAAACATCCCTTTCAATAGCATCACACATGATAGAAGAACAAAACAAAACAAAAAACTTTGTGCCCAATATCTGGAGAATAACTAAACAAACTTGCATGTGGGTATACTAGAATATTACTGCATAGTAAAAGAAAAAAGATGATAAATCAACATTTAAGACTTAAGGTTTTTATCTTCATTCTAAGATAGAAACAGAAGGCCCAAACTTCTCAAATGAATCAAAGTTACAAACTAGGTGTGAACAAATACATAATCACTTTGGAAGGAGAAAATCATTTTGAAGATTTAGTGAAGACAGACACTATGCAAGAAACATCTCTTGATTGTTTGGTCCTATGTATCACACAGAAGCCAGTTCAAAAGCTTGCATTCCAGCAGCAAGCTGGTCAATTGAGTGGTAGAAAAATCCAGCGTTGAAGAACTCCTGAGGGGGAAATTCTCTTGAGAATAAGTGGAAGATTGAGTTTCTTTCATTGCCTTCTCCATGGATCAGATAACAAGCTATGAACTTCTAAAGGTCAGAAGCAGTACCCCAGAGCAGCCCTAGCTGATGAAAGCAGCTTTATGAGGGGTTGAGAGAGACCAAGAGCAAACATGACACATTAAAGAAGCATCAGAAGAAAACCTAAGGGGACTTTAAAAGGACTCCACAGAAAAAGAATAAAGTTTCAGTAACAAGGAATAATAAGTTCATCCTTTGACCAATTGTGATCTCCAACTTTGAGCCCCAGGAACCTTGTGCATGCAACTTTATCTTCAAATAGGAGGAATATTCCTCTAACAACTGTCCTTACTATACTTGCTTCAAAAATACCCTTTCCAGAAGTTAACTAAATCTGACTGATAATCAATAGGTAGCACATCAGATGAAGGCCTTTGAGCAACAATAAAAACCTCAGCCCCTCAGATTTAACTCCTAGAACTCCAGAGGGGAGAAGTTTTACTTACTCTCTGGTGCCCCAGCCTGCTGGTATAAGGGATGTTGCAGAATCATACCAGGGCAATGGTATTGGCAAGAGTGAGGGGTTTCAGGTCTCTATACAAAGACACATGGAAAGATGTGAAAAAGGGAAGAAATGTATATTCCAAAAGAACATACATACTAGCTACAACTATGAAAGTGAACATAATGTGAGCAGCAACAAAATTTAGGTTTATTATAATGGTTCATGGCAATTTTACTCAGTTAAAGTTAAAGCAAACCACTATCCTTTCTTTAAACAGTCAGAAAATAACAGAAATGTATTATGTACAATCATTCTCACTTTTTTGTTTTTGTTGTGTTCAATGATTTGAGAGATTTTGTTTCATTTTTACTTTATTTTTCTTGCATTTGGTTTTGTCTGTGCAATTTTTGTGTTGTTTTATATATTTTAACACATATATGAGCTATTGAACATTAATGTTGATCAATTAAAATATATATTTCTATTTTATAACAAAATGGCTTTCCTCCAGGAAAATCTGCTTAAAAGAAAAAAAAAAAAGATTAATTAAATCAACAACCATTTGTTAATTGCTTATTGGATGTCAGGTGCTATATTAAGCACCAGGAATATAAAGCCAAGAGACAGTCCTTGCTCATGAAGAACTTACATTCTAATGGGAAGACAGCATGTATACTTCTGAATGTGTGTCCATAGATCTTGAATGCAAGGCAATTTGAAGAGAAAGACTTCAGCTAGTACATGAGTCTTGAAGAAATGATTGAGTTCAAGAGAAGTCCCAAAGAAAAGTTAAAGGAAAATCATGCTATGTGCCTCTAAGAATAAATTTTTGAAACCTAATCTTAGTTTTCCTCATTTTTCTAAAAATTCCATTTTCTAAATCTAAGAACTATAGTTTTGCCACCCTAGCCCACTTCTGCTATTTTCTCATCATTACTGAAGTAGTAGAAGTGGATCTCCTGGGCCTGGGACCATTTTGCATTATTGTCAGAATTTCCAATTCCATACTCTTCTATTCCTCCATAAAAACTCATCACCTAGTGGCTAATACTCTAGTGAAAGATTGAGCATTTAGCTGGAGACAATTTGTCACCAAGTCCCTGGACTTGCAATGTTTCATGATTGATAGAAACAGTTTGTTTTTTCTGTCATAAACTCTGAGAACACAAATTATCTACACACCTCAACGAGCCATCAGAATAGGACTTTCTTTGAACAATCTACAAGTATTCCACCTTTGTGATATTGAGTTTCTCTGTATTTAGTTAGTTTGGTAACTAGGCAAAAGCATTGGAACCTTAGTTGAAGTCTCCCTCGGGACAGAAACTATCCTAGCTTGTTTTCTATATTCATCTTCACCTCCAGGTAAGGGTTAGATTAGGGTCTTTGTGAAGGGGCTTTAATCATCACCTCAAATATCCTCTCTTTGTAAGTTTACTAACATCTTCATATTTTGAGGGCAATTATTCCCTTTTGTGCTTAAAAAGAAAAAATTTAACAGCATCTTATTAGATTGTTGGCTACTAAAGGATTGGTTACTAAAGGATCAAGAAGAATTTATTATAAGTCTATGCTTACTGTTTAACTAGATACATTAGGGAAATAAATGTAGCCAAATATGGTCTTTCTCAAAGAATTACAATCTGATGAAGGAACTATATACTATATTGCATTCCTTATGTTGTGTTTAATATGTTGTTTTGTATTTTTGTTTTTCCCTTTATGAAAAGTCTTATCTCACTAACTAAATAATAAACCAAAATCCATACCTTATGCTTCTTTGTATCCCTAGTATCTAATATCATAGTTGAAAAATATTCACAGCTTCTAAAAATGAAGCTGATAACATAAAACCAAAGGAAAAAATACAGTATTATATAATCAAGTGATTAATTGTATAAAATAAGAGGTCTGTCTTTGTATAGCAATTATGGAATATTGTGATACTCAAGGCCCTTTAGCATAAGGCTACTATGTTGAAAAGCCTCGAGACAATAAATAAATCTCTTTAACAGGAAGAGGAAACTTGGGACCTCAAGTGCAGCAGGCTTTCATTTCCCATGCCAGATCCTTTCTGTGTAGAGTGCAGCCTGACTTGCCATATGCCTATGCAATGATGATTTGGAGGCTCAGCCTCATCAGTGTAGGAGACAGGAGTTTTCCATGCCAAAGAGCTTCAGGGTTCTAAGTCAGTGTGCTGGGTTTCCTGCCTCAAGATGTGCAGTGCTGTGACTGTCAACAAGGCAGTCACTGGGGGTTGTCCATGTTCCCATTCAATTCCACAGCAGATAATAAATTCTCTATTAGCCTCACTATAGCTTTGGTAACTGGGAAGTCTGTCAAAAACATTTATTGAGCAGCTACCACTGAGCAAGTCATGAAGTTGAAATGTACAGTGACCAAGATTAATCTAGCAAATATATTCCAATTCAATTCGGCAAGCATCTATTAAATGTCTGCTATTCAAGGGATAATAATAGGTACTGGGAAATATAAAAACAAAAATGAAACTATAACTGCACTCAAGGAATTTAAATTATTAGGAATAGGGAATAAAAAATAGATACATACATACATAGATTAATACAAATGTATACAAGGGAAATAAATATAAAGTAATTTTGAGGCTAAGGAGACAATGCTAATAGAGGAGGAAAAGGGTGGGCCAGGAAGGACTCATATATGAGAAGGTATTAGAGAGTTCAGTATTGAAAGGGATTTCCAGTATGAACAGACAATTCTCAGATGATGAAATTGAAACTATATCCACTCACATGAAAGAGTGTTCCAAATCACTACTGATTAGAGAAATGCAAATTAAGACAACTCTGAGATACCACTACATACCTGTCAGATTGGCTAAGATGACAGGAACAAATAACGATGAATGTTGGAGGGGATGTGGGAAAACTGGGACACTGATGCATTGTTGGTGGAGTTGCGAAAGAATCCAACCATTCTGGAGAATAATTTGGAACTATGCCCAAAAAGTTATCAAACTGTGCATACCCTTTGACCCAGCCGTACTACTACTGGGCTTATATCCCAAAGAATTACTAAAGAAGGGAAAGGGACCTGTATGTGCCAAAATGTTTGTGGCAGCTCTTTTTGTTGTAGCTAGAAACTGGAAGTTGAATGGATGCCCATCAATTGGAGAATGGTTGGGTAAATTATGGTACATGAAGATTATGGAATACTATTGCTCTGTAAGAAATGACCAGCAGGAGGAATACAGAGAGGCTTGGAGAGACTTACATCAACTGATGCTGAGTGAAATGAGCAGAACCAGAAGATTGCTGTACACTTCAATGTTGTATGAAGATGTATTCTGATGGAAGTGGTTATCTTCAACATAAAGAAGATCCAACCCACTTCCAGTTGATCAATGATGGACAGAAATAACTACACCCAGAGAAGGAACACTGGAAAGTGAATGTAAATTGTTAGCACTACTGTCTATCTACCCAGGTTACTTATACCTTCGGAATCTAATACTTAATGTGCAACAAGAAAATGGTATTTACACACAGGTTTTATTGTAACACATGTAAAATGTATGGGATTGCCTGTCATCGGGGGGAGGGAATGGAGGGAGGGGAGGATAATTTGGAAAAATGAATACAAGGGATAATATTATAAAAAAATTACTCATGCATATATACTGTGGAAAAAAATTCTAAAAAAAAAAAGGGATTTCCAGGAGAGGGGGAAAGAGGACAGACATAGAATGTCATGTACAGCAGGAAAATCAGAAGAGATTAGAATTTAATTGGGAAATGTTTAACAAAATAAATATACAATACAACACAGTGTTAACTTGTAGTTTTTTAAGTCAATGTCTAAATCAATAAGTCAAGCCTGAAGAGGTCCATTTCTATTTAAGTTTGATATCACTCATGTGCCACGCTAGTGAGTTTACTAGGGAATTGGTGCATGAAGGAGAGTAATATGGAATCAGTATAGGATACTCTGATGCCAGAATTCAGAAGGTTTCAAAAGCCAAACTGAGGAGTTTGTATTTTATTCTAGAGACAATAGGGAAAGCTTAGAGTGACAGGATTCAGCCCTGCATTCTAAGAATAGAAAGACAAGGAATCATGTGAAAGATGCAGTGGAGGGAGGAGGGAAGGTGACAAAGGAAGACCAAGTGGGAGAATATTACAGGCCAGATAGAAGGAGATAAATGCTTGAATGGCTAAGCCATTTGAGCCACGAGAAAGAGGGGTAAAAAAAAGACATTGTAAAGTTAGAATTAAAAAAAAAACACAACTAGGTAATCAAATGGCTACAGGAGGGGAAGTGAAAGAGAATAAAGAGTTGAAGATAACCCTGAAGTATCCAATCTAGATGACTAAAAGGATGATGTTTCCTTCAATAAAAAATAGGAAAGTCAGGGATGTGTTTGAAAGAAAACATTATGAATTCTATATTCTATCCACATTGAGGCAGTATGACAAAATAGAAAGAAGAGTAGCTCTGAAGTCAGAGGACTTAGATTCAAATCCTCCATCATTTCAATCATGTCTAACCCTATAACCCTATCTGGGGTTTTCATTGGAGTAGTTTGCCATTTCCTTCTCCAACTCATTTTAAACTGAGATAAGCAGGATTAAGTGACTTGCTCAGAGTCACATAGCTAGTCAGCTGTCTGAGGTCAGATTTGAACTCTGAAATAAGAGTCTTCCTGATGAGAGTCCTGGCACTGTATTTCCTGTACCATGTAGCTGCCCTTCCCTGTCATTTACTCTCTGTGAGAACATTTTTTTATCCAAAAGTTTCCTACACTATAAATGAAAGGGCTGGAATAGATGGCCTCCAATGTCCCTTCTCTAAATCACTAAATCTATAAAATGTTTACTTGATATCCAGGTGGAAACATCCAGCAAGAAGTTAGTGATATGGGGCTGAAGATTAGGAGAGAAGATTGATAATTATGTAGATGTGAGATCATAGGAATTGTAATTGAACCTGTAGGAGCTATTAAAACCATAGAAAGAGGGTATATAAAGAGGTAAAAAAAAAAAGGGTTCAAAAAAGAATCCCTGTTATCAAAGAAACCAATTTACCCAACTTGAAGACAAAACAGAAATCAAAGAAAGTATACATTTAAGAATACAAAGAATACAGAGCAAACAGAACACAAATGATGATCCAGCAAAGAAGACTGAGAAAGGCTAACTCCAGACAGTTCTAAGAAGAGAATCAGGTGAGAAAAATGTGTCTTAAAAACCTAGGAGGGAAGAAAAAGGTCATTTTATTTTTTATTTCTTCAGAATAAAGTCATGCAACTTTGCAACCAAGTTCCAAAACCCATTAGTATGGAACTCTCTCTTCGTTGATGGAGAACAATGTTCTACACCTCTCTGAAGAATGGGGCACAGTTGGCAAGAGAAGACAAGAAAACTCTTCAGTTTTTGAATCAAGTTCTAGTCTCTTTGATCTCAAGGGGCTCTCCAGTCTTCTTCAAACTTTCTACAAGCTTCATATTCTTCAGTTGACTTAGGTATTTCTGCCTTCCATCTTCAAGAGAAAAGATGAAATATGCCAACTCCATTTCAGGCTGCTGAAGGAAAGAACTCTGGGAAGAAGCTGACATTAGAGGAGCTGACAGTCTCCATCATGTCCCTATCCCCAACTTGTTAAAGAATTTACTCTTGGTCGAACTGAGTTACCAAGCTCCCAGTAGAAGAGCTCTGTATTGTTTGTATTCTTATAATTTCCCTGATTTCTGTTTTGTCTTCAAATTGGGTAGATTGATTTCTTTGATAATTCCTGTGGGTGTTCACTGTGAAGCTGATATTTGGTGAGAAAAAAAATTAAGCCTTGGTTTTATATGAAGCTTGGGATCTTGCTTCTTCTCTTCCCCCTCTCCCCAATTATTGAAGCAGCTATCAGAATTTAGATTGTACCTAAAAATCACCTCACCTACACTTATATCACAATTATACTGGGAGCCTTGCTCTTTAAAGAGAACTTTTGGCTTTTTTTTGCTTCTTTCCTATTTTGCTTCCTGGAAGGAATTAGTGTCACTTGGAGGAGGGTAGGGAGGAAAGAAGCTAAGAGTAGTTTAATTCTGCCTTCCCTAAGCCAGCCACTGACATCCCCATGTTACGTACCAGGGACAACACTCATCACAATTGCCATGTTGACTAAATTTACCTGGACACAAAAGACAAATATGGTTAAGGAGGCAAAATACATCTTCCCTAGCTTTTAAAAAAAAATTTTTTTTTTGCATCATTACTGTCTCCATAATTATTTTGAGTTTCTACAATAGTTTTTCCCTTCCCTTCAATTTCAGGGAATAATATCCTTTGGTTTTGAAAGGATACTCAATGGGAAAATGTTCATGTGAACCAGTGGTAGCATAATTAGGAAAGCAGAGCAGTTGAGTTATGGGAATAAGACAACAGTTGTTGTCAATATTCCTAACGAGGCTATCAGCCTATCTCTTAATACAAGGCTTTATGTGAATAGCATAGCAAATCTGGGAATGCCCAAGCTTCTGAGTGGCCATTCCTAACCTGTTCTTTGAACTGTGACTAGAGAGCTGAGTGTTTTGACAGAGAGAAGAGCAAGAGAGCCAGGGAGACTACTGTGAAAGACCCACACAGCTCTGGGGAGTCTGGTTACCTTGGTGGCTTTCCCTAAATATTCGACTTTATTTCCCCTGTGTTAGGAGTGCCCGGGGGAGAGTGTAGTATAAAATTACTGAGCCATCAAAGAATCAGGCATCAATGGCTCTATGTCAGAGGTTAGCACTGGGCTGGGTCACTATACACCACCTTCTGAGTGCCTCCCTGTACTTAGGAGCAGAATAACTGAGGCTTGCAGGAAGGTTGCGCAAGATGTTACCTCACATTTTTGTGAGAAAATTGAAGGTTACCCATTGTTGGTCTTGTGCCCTACACTTTGGAATGTCCACCGTTATTCTTCTCCTTGTCATATAAAGCCCTTCACAACTTGGCAACACTCTCTCTAAACTGATTTCATATTACTCCCTCTTGTATTCTAGGCTCCTGTTCAGCTATCCTATGGCTATTGCCTCATACAATATATTTGGTCTCTCCCACTATAACTTTGCATAGATCGTCCGTCATGACTATAATGTTCTCCCTTCTCCTGTTCCCTACTTGAAATCCCGTGTTCCTTTTCAAGCTCAGTTCAAATTCTGTCTCTTCACATTGTTTTTTTCCCCATCTCCAAGAAATTATTTTGTAGCAATTCTGCACCTTATTTTGCACTAATTATGGGAGCCTATTTGAGCCCTCCAAACTTATTGAGCCTTATTTTCCTTATCTTTCAAGTGGGGATAAAAAGAGCACCTGCTTAACAGGATTGTGAAGATAAAGGGAGATAATGTGTGTAAAGTATTCCCCAAACTTTAAAGGACTACAGAAATGTGAACTATTCAGTTATCTCCTTGAAGGTTGTTTCTCTCCACCAATGTAAGATCTGTGAGGGCAAGAATTATTTCATTTTTTTTCTTTTATATCCTCAAGCCCTGGAACATAAATGACATTTAATAAATTAGTGTGGAACTGAACTGTATAGAACTATATCAGTACAGACAATGCCAACTTCAGGTCAGATGACTTTAAAAGATCAGATCCTAGACTCTTATCAATGAAATATGGCAATTCTATGAGTGCTGTTGTGAGTGCAATTCAGAACCATGTGTTTATTAGGGATACAGATGGACATCCAGATTTCCAAAGTCCCAAGCAGACCTAAAAGGCATGCTCAGCAGACATGGCCCAATGCAAGTGTGCAATCCTGGAAGCTTAAATCTGTTAAGAATACAAGAGTATGATCTGGAGAGATTTTTGGACTGAATAGGGCAAGAATAATGAGCATCCCTGATAGATTTTCTTAAAATAGATTACATTTTCCTGTGGTTTGTACTCTATGCTTTTTGCATTTATCCTATGACCTACCTAAGCAATCCTTGATAGTAGTAGTACCATAAGCTTGCACTATTAGAAACTGCCTCAACTCTTTTAGATTAAGTGGGATCAATGAGCAAGTAATTGCTTCCTATGTATATGTTAAGATCTAAACTACTTTTGAAGCTGGATTATTTTATAAGTTACTAATTTAGGGAAAAGAGAATCAACCTCATTAAGTGGCTTCAGGAATACCAAACTCTAAAAGGTTATTTTGTGGGGAGGATTCTGGAAAGATGCAGAGTAGGTTGGTAAATTTCAAGCATTCTCGATTTCCCCCACAAATAAAACAAATTTGCTCCTCAGGGCAAACATAGACATGAAAAATCAATAAGATTTGGGGTAGAACAGGGATTTTCCAGATACAATCTAAGATCTAAAAAAAGACCCTAAGCTGAGGATTAATCTGTCTAATGTGCAAACACCCTGAGCTAGCTCCCCAGAAACATCAAATGCTAATTGGGTGTGGCTGGAGGGAGCCTCAACAGGAGCCATAGATTTTCATAACCTGTTCTGTTTGTTGAGTTGGGGTCTGAGTCTGAAGACTGAAGGAACCTTGACTGATTAGGCATGCAAGGCCTAGCTGCGCTGTAAAGAGGTAGCCCTGGGCAAGAAGGAACCAACACCCAGTGAGTGCAGAAACTGTGGGGCACAGATGCTGCTGATTGTGGGCACTTGCAGGAGGATTAAGCTCTTGGCTTGGGGTTCCTGGTCAGAAGGGAGATCTGAAGGAAAGCTTGAGGCACTATTTCCCCCCCTCATCCCACAATTACAAGATTCTGACATTAATACTTCTTACTAAAAAAAATAAACCCTTAAAGAAGAACCCCACCATTGAAACATATTATGGGAATAGGGAAGACCAGGGTAGAAAAAACTTCTACTTCGAAGAGTAATGTGAATTAACTCCTTGCCCAGAGAGAATTTATAGAACAAAAAAGAACTATCAAATGAGACACATTGAGGAAAAACTAATAAGAAAAATTAAAAACCATTCATGAAAAATAAGAAAATTATGGGAAAAAAAAGTTAAAAGGAGGTACAGAGTTTCAATGATGAAAATAATTCTTTGAAAATTAGAATTGGGCAAGGGGAAGCCAATGAAGCTACAGGAGACCCAAAAAATTAACAAAACAGATTATAAAGAACAAGAAAATAGAACAGAATGTGAAATATCTTATAAGAAAAGTGACAGATTTAGAGAACAGATCAAGAGGAGAAAATATAAGAATAACTGGATTGCCAGAAAGTTCTGACCAAAAAGAGAACCTTGACAAAATAATGGAGGAAATAATCCAAGAAAATTGTCCTGGAGTGATAGAAGATGAGGAGAAAGTAGAAATAGAAAAATCCACCAATCACTACCTCAAAGAGATCCTTTGTGGAAAACACATAGGAATGTTATTGCCAAATTGAAACCCCTAGATCAAAGAGAATATTTTGTAAGAAACAAGAAAAAAATTCAAATATGCTAGATTACAATTAGAATTGTACAATACAATACAATAAAAGACTCCAAGTCCTGAAAATCATATCTACCAATAATCAAAACAACTAAGCCTGGGACAAAAATATCATATCCTACAAAATTATCTATAATTTTGAATGAGAAAAATAGACATTCAATGAACTTGCACATTTTCAGGGCTTTATCAACCATCCCGAACTTGACAGAAAATTTAACGTATAATAACATAAAGTTATGTGTTTTTATATATTTAAGATTCACATCAACAATGGGATAGCTGAATAGAAAGATTGGCAGAGTTAAGGTAAAACTAGTAATCATGTTATACAAGTGAAGGGCAGAGGAAGAATAGACACAGGGGCATTAAAGGGAAAAGAAGGCTCATTGTTCTGAAAATGTACTCACATCGGGATTGGATCCAATAGGTAACACTACATATATATCAAAAAGAGTATAGTACTCTCCAAAATCTATAAAGAAATAAGGGGGAGGGATGAGCGGATAAGGAAGCAAAGAGTGAGGGAAGAAGACAAAGGAGAGCTTCTTGAGTGAGGGGAAGTTAAGTAATAGTAAGTAAAGTTAGGGAGCAGAATTTAATTAAAGAGCCAGCAGGGATAGGAAAGAGATGTTTTTTATGTGGATTGTGTTTGAGTGTGTATATGCATATGTGAATTCACATATGCATATGTGAATATATATATATATATTCACATATGCACAGATAAATATCTTTTCCTAACTGTAGCTTGCTTGGGAATGGGGGGATGAAAGGGAGAAATAGAATAAAATAAATAAGGTATGTAGCAGAGAACTAAAGATTAATTTATAAGGAAATAGAGAAAAATAAACAAAATATGTGGGTATATATATATATATATTTATGCGCTTTCTTGATTTGGCAATTTGTTGTGTATTTTGAACCCTCCCCTATGTTCTGCTGGGCACATGACAATGTTCTATTTTGTTTTGCTTTATTTTGTTTTGTATTTCTTTTCTGTTTCTCTTCAAATAAAATAAATTTAATAATAAAAAGGTTATTTTGTGCCTCTTCATTAACTTGGTTTAGATTAAATCTAATTTATCATTAAAAATCCAAAAAAAGATTTTATATGTATATATATTCACATATACAAACTTTTAGACAACACAATGTAAATGATATAACATTCTAACAATCAATGTATTCAAGACAAATATGAAGGATTCTTTGTGAGGAACTCTTTGCAAGAGAAAAATCAGCAGGATCCAAAAGCCAGTTCTAATGAAAATCCCTTAAATCACCCCTATCCAGTGTTTGCTAGCAACTAGCTCCTGACTTCATATGGAGCAATAGTCAAATTACTATAATTATCTTGTAACACAAGTGGCATATCAACATTATTTTAACATGGATTTTTGCATAATCTTTCATTATTATTATTCAGTCTCACACTTGGAAACAGAAAACAACAACAAACTGCAACCTCTGATCTAATCTAAAAGGAGAATAATCTACCACTGTGCGTAAATAAAAGGATTGTTTATATGTGAATATACTAAGAGAAATCTGACTTCAATTCCCTCTCCTGAAATTCACAAAATGCCTTCTGTCAAAATTCATAAACTTGTAATTTAAGCACCTTAGTACCAAGAAGATATAAAATAATAATCATATAAATTTTTAAAATTCATTTTTCATTCAAAGACCTCAAAAGAAAATCAGTCCTTTTACTACTGTGAAATCAATTCTGATTTATGCAAGTTATTGCCCACAGTGATAGCACAAATCATTTAAATGGTGATAGAACTAGGAATCTTGATTCCTTGTCACCAGCTGTCATTAAATGCAGAATATTCTTAAAATATTTGCTATAATTCCTTGTTTTTAACAGTCATGTAGCTATTACAAGTCTGATGTCACTAATATATATAGAATTGCTACAAAGATCAAATAAAATATAGATAAAATACAAAACTTCTGAACTGAAAAATTCTATATAGAGTTAATTTTGATTGTTGTTTTTCCAATAATCTTTAAGGTAAACATTCAGCATAATTTTAAATAACTAGAAAGGTCATCTTCATTTGTTACAGAATGAAAAAATTTGAGTTAGAAGGAACCTCAGCCTGTAAAGAAAAACCCAACCCATAAATAAAAGGAAATCCCTGCTATAAAATATCTTCTAACCCTTGCTTAAAGTGGTGGAACCCATTCTCCATGGAGGCAGCACATTCTACTTTGGAATAGCTCTAATTATTAGGAAGTTCTAGATATTAAGCCAAAATTTGCCTCTTTAACTTCCACCCCTGTTCCTGGTCCTGATCTCTAGGGTTAATGGAGGACAATTCCTCCTTTGCATAACAATTCTTAAACACTTGAAGGAACCTGTTACGTCCATCTACATCTCCCAAACAATCTTCTCCTTTCCAGTTTACACAGGCTAAAGCTTCTTTTGACTAATTTTTGAATAACAAGGACTCAAGACTTTTCATCATCTTGGCTGTCCTCCTATGGACACTTTTGAACTGCCCATAACTGAAAACAATACTCTGAAAGAGGTCTGGTGAAAGCAGAGTACACTGAAACTCATTTCCTTATTCCTAGGATCTATGCTGCTCTTACTATAGCTTGACTGCGTTATATTTGTCTGTTCTATCACGATGCTGGATCATATTTAGCTTGTATTAAAAATACTAGATGTGGGGCAGCTAGATGGCGCAGTGGATAGAGCACCAGCCTTGAATTCAGGAGAACCGGAGTTCAAATCTGGTCTCAGACACTTAACACTTCCTAGCTGTGTGACCCTGGGCAAGTCACTTAACCCTAGCCTCAGGGGGGGAAAAAAAAACAAAACAGATGTTTTAGATTATTGTCTAACCATGCCTTCCCCATTTTAGATTCATGAAATTGATTTTTTTTTTTTTTTTTTTTTGCCCAAGTGTTTGTATTTACATTTACCTCTTGTTTTAAGAAAAGTTTTATGTTCGGATTCACTCCTATAAATGACGCTCTCAGACTCAATTGAAAACGAAAGTAAGGTTTTAATCAAATAGGACAAGGTATAGATAGTTTAGATTTGCATAAAAAAATTAGAAATAAGAACAATTAACAATATGACAATTATAGCAGATAGAGGAAGAGAATACATCACCAATTCAAGGGAACCTCAAAAACTCAAAATGGCTGGGAGCCCCGTTTCAATCTCAATCAACTTGAATTGTGTAAAGATTTTCCCGGGCGAAGGGTCCTTCCCACAGGTGAAGCTCAACTATGGTTTTAGAACACGGGCTTTTTATATGTTTTCAAACAAAGAAGGCTCCCAGCCAAAACCTATCTATATATTCATGTTGACTCATTCCAAACCCTTGAAGCTTGATATGGTTCCTTATCAATTGCATATGCACAGGGAGGAAGCCACCCAGCCCTAAGCATAAGCATTTCCAAGAATGGCTAGTTCCTGGTATCTATTGTCAAGGACATACAGAGTTTATGGAACGGTCAAGTTCCTATAATTTAGAAGCTCAGGCCTGTTAGATTTGAGTGAGCTTATAATTCTAATATGAAATCTTAATTTCTTATTCACCTCTATAGAATTTCATCTTATTAATTTAGCCTAAAGTTCTAGTTGTCAGGATCCTTTCAAGATCATCATCAAATTAGCTCTTCCTCCAAATTTTTTGGTTCTTTGCAAATGTAACACACCATCTATATATGCTTTTGGGAGATGTATATAAAGTTAATTCAAAAATCACACAAGCAGCTATGAATGAACAGTTAAAAGTACTGAATCAAGCAGTACTGAGAATAAAACACTGTTCTCAAACTCTTCATGTTATAAGGGGGAAGACAGTATATGTAAAGTTCTGATCGTCTCTCAGTTGTAATCCTTCTCTGGGAGGAGGTTTCTTTTCTCTGTGAATCTTTTTCTCTGTCCTCTTCACTAGCGAATCCACAGGATGTCTTCTCCTTGATCCAATCCAGAACTGACTTCTTCTTTTATCCTCCCAGAGAATAGGCATGGAATAACTCAGGGGCTTGTGGGAGAAATACTTCAACCAAATACTTTCACCAATTAAACATGTAAGCTCCTCCCCAGAAGTTCAAAGGGGTAAAACTCCCCTTAAAGGCCAGAACTAGAGAATTGTTAAGTACCAACTTAGTATCTCATTATCTCATTAGCACTTAGTAAGAACCTAACATCTCCCCCTTTCTTTTGATTTAGAACATAGGGTGGTCATGACCTTGAAACATAAATCCATCAATATGGGAGGTATTACACATAATTACATAGATTACATAAACACATAGTAACATAGTAACATAATACATGCTAGAAGTAAGAAATAACATGATCAAATAATCATAAATTGAGAATTTATAAATGTTCATAAGTCCATTGTCCATTAGTCTCATCTTGTGTTAGGAAATCCAATGATTCCTGCTGGTTTTAAAGTTCTTTAACAGTCTTATTAGCCATACTCTTTCAGTGTCAGATGTTTCTTAGATCTTCTTTGTTTTGAGGTCTTTCTCTTTTTCTGTCTCCATCTGAAGAAATACAAGCAAACCCTCTCTCCCAGGCAGTTAATCTATCTAATTTCCTTCTATTTACCACTTTCTAAATCTCTTCTCATCATCTGGCAATTACATTGTAGTTGTTTGCACTGGACACAGCTCTGTTGGTTTAAAAGGCCTGTATTCTCCCCAAGTATAATCCATTTTTGCAATCTGATTGCCTTTTGGCTGACTGATCAGATAATCCCTTTCTTCCATGTGATTGCTTTTCAGCTGATAGATCCCATCAGAGTCCTGACCTTCTAAAGGCTCTTTGGGTGTAACCTCAGCTGCTATCATGCCCCAAGTCTTTTTTGCCTGGAGCCCTGGACCTGAATTATTCTACACTCTGATGCCCAATGGAGTCCTCTGTTGCATTTTTGACATGGGGTATTGGGTCTTGTTCTCCCTCCCTGTCTTCTCACTCTATCTCCATAACTACACTGAGCTCTTAGATGTCCAATTTTTCCATATTGGAAGAATCGATGAATTTCTCTAGAAGTCCTTTGCCAAGAGGGACCCTGTCTTTCCACATTCATCATAGTCCGGGTGTAAAAAGCATTTGTTCCTACTGTAGCACAGCATCTTATGATCTCCTCTAAAGAAGCATCTTTGTCTAGTCCCCATATAATTCTTTTGCAAATATCATTGGCATTTTCCTTAGCTAGATGTCTGGTCATTATTTCTGTAGCTGCATTTTCTCCAATAGTTCTTTTGATAGCAGTTTGCAAACATCCCACAAAATCCGCAAAAAGGTTCATTGGGACCTTGCTCTATTTTAGTGAAAGCCTCCCCCTGATCTTTCTGTCTGGGGAGGGAACTCCAAGCTTTTGTTGCAGCTTTAGCAATTTGCTCATACACTGTCATGGGATAATTAATCTGTTCTGAATTCTCTCCATAGTGACCTTCACCAGCTAATTGAATTGTGTGTTACCACTTAACACTTAGTAAGAACTTAATATCTCATTATCTCATTAGCACTTAGTAAAAACCTAACAAGTATCCATGGAAATTTCAGCTTCAAGTTAGATGGATCTCAAGGTCATTAGGATATTGTGACAAAGTAGATGGTGAGAAGATTCTTTAGTCTTATTTCCAATGACAAAACTCTTATCTGTTTCTGTTAGTGAACCATTTGGCAGCTTTGGGTGCAAGAACTTTCTCTTCTACCTCTTTATTAGTCACAGTTGTAGAAGAAGCAGGGACTGCAGTCCCCACCTATTGGTGGAAACAGTGTGGCTGGAGCTGGTAGTCACAGTGGTTTGACTTGCCTGGCACATGCTGCCTCTGGGCTGTTCCCCAGGGTCTCTTGCTACTTCACCTGACTCATCTGCAGGCAGTACCTGATCAGCAATAGCTAGGGAGGGCTGACCTCTTCTCCACAGAGATTGCTTCCATAAATGATAGTTGTGGGCTCTGGATGAGAAGCAGGACCCCTGATCTTGGGGCTGTTCTTTCTTACCTGTCCATCAGTCAGCAATTGGCGTGAGTGTTAGCAAGGATGCTGGGCCCATTTTCCACAAGAGTTATTCTCTTTTGAGGCTCTCTGTGGAATCATGGCTAGAAGTTGGGTAATGATTTAATGGATTTTACTACTTTCAATGTTCTTAGGTTCAGGAGCTGAGGCTATCTCCATTAGACTCTGAAAGGAGGATATAGTTAAAATGGGGTTGATAGTGGTTTGAGTTGCCTTGAAAATGCTGCCTCTTTAAAGGCTATACTTTTTTTTCTATTCCAAACCCTATCTTTAATAGTTAAGTGAATAGTAGAACTGCCTTTCAGAATAACATAAAACCAAAGCTATATATAAATATTACAAAGTCATATGATATTTGAAATTAGCATGTTAAAAATTTTTCTCATCATCACTCCCTCAATTATGATTTTATTTTTATGAGAAATGTGAAATTAAAAACAAAAACTCATTTTTAAAAAGTAAAATGATTCCTTTTGTCTTTTTCTTGGGCTAACTTGCTGCCTTATCAATGCCTTTTTATCTGAGAAGGTATCACATGTATCTTGGGCCTAGCTTTAAAAACAGCTTTTTGTTATTTTTTAATCAATGAATCAAATTATTAGCTTCAGATAATGATCATTAATTTTAAAGATAAAAGTTGGAAAGGTTAATTTGTGCTCTAGGAAAAATGGCAAATTAGAGACAGTCATAAAACTCATGACTGTTGGAATAAATCAAGGAAATAGCAGTCTTGATATATATATATATATACACACATATGTATGGTAAAAATGAAGTTGCTCTGAAGTTACTCAGAAATATCTAGGGAAAGTTTTGGCTCAGTTATCAAAACATCTCAAAAAACATTTTGTTTTGGTTTTTTGACTGACTGACCTCAAAGCACATATCAGTATGTCAAGTAATGCTAATAAGGATTTATTAAGCATCTACTATGCTTATAATAAAAATAGCTCAATGGACAGAGCACTAGACTTTGAAATAGTAAGACTTATCTTCTCTAGTTCAAATCTGGCCTCAAACACTTATTAGCTGTGTGACCCCAGGCAAGTCACAACTCTATTTTGCTTCAGTTTCCTCATCTGTAAAATGAGTGGGAAAAGGAAAGGGTAAAACCATACCAGTATCTCTGCTAAGAAAACAGGGTCACAAAGGGTTGACTGAATATCTAAATGACTAAATGACAATAGCAGTGTGACTGAAATGACTAAATGACAACAGCAGTGTGCCAGGCACTATGTGAAGTGCAAATCACTGCTTCATTTTAGGAAAACAAGTAGAATCAGAGAAAGAAAAAGAACCTTGTGGCTATAAGAAGTAGAATTATGACTAGAAACAATATGGGAAAGGAGTTGGGAAGGGAAGGACAGAAGCCACAACAGATTGCAAATAGGAATAAATTATTGTGATTTTTAAATATCCTGAAATGTCCTAATAGAAGGATAAACACATGAACAAGTATTGCAATATAGTTCCGTTTAGGCATAGAGTCCACAGTGAAGGAGAAATTTAAAAAATAAATAAATAAAGGGCACCAAGATAAAAAAAAAAAAATAAGACTTAAGAAAAAAAGTTTAAGAAATGAGTACTACTTAATGTAAAGTAAAGAAGGCTTGATTTAGTAATCAAATTTTACACTCCTGGAGAGTTATTATGTAGGGAAACTGGTGACAGATGTTTTCCATCTCTGCAGAGAACAGAATAAGAGAAAATAAGCTTAAATTGAATCAAAAGAAATTTAAACTTTCAGAAAGATGAACATTCTAATAACAAAGTTATGAGGTTCTAAAATATTTTTCCCATGGATCTTGTGAAAAGATCATCTTGAAGAACTTTCAAAAAGTAAAACAGGCAACAAAGACTAGATGGAGTAGTGATCTTCTTCCTACCTGTGCCAGCTCTATGATTTTGTTAAAGTAAAATTATGTTCTTTTTGCCAAGCAAAACTTAAAAAGTTCTATAGGGATTTACAGAATTGAGAACCACAGCTTTATAAGAGTAACAAAACTGATGTATGGAGAGGTTCTTTTAAAACAGATATATGCTTCCCAGGACATGATGACCTACTTAACTAACAAAAATATGTTTGTTTTTTTTTTCTTTTAACTATTACATATGACAATGCCAATACAGCTGTGGAAATGCAAGCTGTGCCCTATTTTGCCTTATGCATCATCAAGAAAATTGCCAGCTAAATTCTGATTCCAAAATCTTTATTGTTTGTGATGATGCATCTAGCAAAAGACACAGCTTGATTTGCAAACACTAAGCAAAGCTAGTGGTGCTGCCAGTTGGGAAAAAAAATATTCATTTGAATCATATGATTTACTTTGAAGGTCACTGAAGAAGAGTAGAGTATACATGTCCCTGAAAGGCACAGGCAATCCCCCAAGTGTAAGTTTGCTGAACCTTAAAGTAGGAAGGCACTTTAAAAACTCTTATTGCAATCTCACACTCAAATGTGGGAATTGTTTATACCATATCCTTGATATACGGTTTCTGCTTGATTACTTACACTGATGAGGGAACTTAATGCTTTTGAGGCAGACAGTTTCATTGTTGGATGGTTTTAATTTTTGGAAAGCTTTTCCTCTGACTTCTATCCTTCTATAACTTTCATTCATGGATCCTAGTTCTGCTCTCTGGAACAAATAAAATTCTTATTCTTTAACATACTGCAAGCTCTCTATGAGCCAAGGAAGCTAATGTGATTTTAGGCTGCATTAACCAGAAATAAGGAGATGATCATTTTGCTATGTTCTCCCCCAGTCAGATCACTTCTAGGGTATTGTGTTTAGTTCTTGTAATAATATTTGAGGAAGGATATTGTTAGGATAAAGAATGTTCAGAAGAGGGAAATCAGGATGATAAAGACCTCAAGTTCACATCATCTAAGTATCAATGGAGGAACTGGGAATGTTTTAGCCTGATGAAGGGAAGACTTATGGAGAAATAGTAATTGTCTTCAAGGATTTAAAGGATTTAAAGGGCTTTGATGTGGAAATAATCAATTTATTGAGGGGTTGAGATTAGTAGATGGAAAATAATGAGAGACAGATATGGAGTAGATATATGGAAAAACTCCTAAAACTTAAAAGCTATCTCAAAGTGGTTGAATGGGTTATCTCCAGGGGTAATGAGTTTCTGCTCACTTGAGTTCTTTGAGCAAAGTCTAGGTGACTATTTGTAAGATACCCTGTAAAGGAGGTTTTTGTAGAGGGGTTCTATTTTTAGGGGCAAGAAACAGTAGAAGGCCTCTGTGTTTCCTTTTCAATTCTCAAATTCCTATGATTCTGACAATCTTTCAAATACCTGAAACCAGTTATAATATCTTTTCTAAGGCTTTTCTCCTCCAACAGAATCATGGCTAGTTGTCTCAACCATTTTTAATATAACATGGCTCCATAATTCTTGTTATTCTGGGTAATTTCCTCTGAATAATTCATTTATCAATGTCCTTTTAAAGTATAGTACCACTATACTTTATATATTTTATATAAAATATATATATATATTTTAGTATACACTATCCCCCAGAAGTAGACACAATATTTCCCATGTAGTATTATCAGATCAGAAGACAGTAGAACTATTTATTATTTCTCTTGATCTAAAAATTTTATTGTTGCTATTGCAGCCTAAAATTCATTATCTATTTTAGCAGCTTCATTACTTAGTTGGTTCATACTAAAATAGTTCACTTGACCATCCCATCCCATCAAGGTCTCAGTCCATAGCTTTCCTCTCTTTTAGAGCAAAATTGCAAGGTTTTTATAAGTTCTAAATCCAAAGATCTTTTCTTAGTTCTTATCTTACTTGATCTCTTCAAGCATTTAACACCATTACCAGCCCCCCCCTTCCATTGGGATACTCTTTTCTCTCTATGTTTTCCTCTTATACTATTCTGTTGTGGATCTCCTTCTAGCCATGTGACCAACTTTCTTAGTCTCTTTTGCAGGATAATCAAGTATATCTCTCCCCAAACCGTATGTCCCAAATTTTGCCCTTAGATCTCTTTTTTTCTCTATTCTTTCCTCCTGGTGATGTTCTCAACTCCCACAGATTCAATAATCATCTATATGCATATGACTCTTAAATTTATATATCTAATCTTCATCTCTATCCTGAGTGTCAATCTGGAATCTCCATAAACCTGTTAAACATCTCCAACTACATTCCCAAAGGTATCTCAAATTCAACATTTCAAAATCAAAACTCATCATCTTTTCCCCCTCAACTTAGTTCTAGTTTCCCTATTTCTGCTGAAGGCACCCCCATTCTAGTCATCGTGGCTTTCAACTCTTGACTCCCCATTATCAATCGCCTGATATATCCAATTAGTTGTCAAATCTTGTTGCTTTTACCTTCACCACATTTCTCAGATTTGTTTCCTTCTCTTTCTGCACAAAGCCACAATCACAGATCTAGCCTTTAGCACCTCTCACTTGGACTACTGGAATTGCTTACTAACTGGGCTCCCAGAATCTAGTCTCTCCTCTTTCCAATCCAGACTTCTAATAATAATAGCTATCAAATTCATATCCTAAAGCACAGTTCTGACCATGTTCCTCTGCTGCTTATGTGGAGAGTTTCAAGGACTCTGCACTATCTCTAAGATACACTTTCCTCTTTCAGACATCTAAAGTTCTTTACAATGTGGATATGGTTTTTTTTTCTGGTTGATTATATATATTACTTTTTATATATTCTATTAATTAGTGGAACTAGCTTATTTGCAGCTGACCATAAACAGCATTCTATCACTGGCCTCTGTGCTTTTGCCCAGGCTAACTCCTACACCTGGAGTACTGTTTCTCCCTATCCTTGCTGGTAAGAACTCTGCCTGTGTTTCTTGAGTACCCAGTTGTAATTGCCCCATTCACCCTGCCAAATCACTTTATATTTATTTTGTATTCGTCCCAGATTTAGCTATTCATGAGCAAACTGAATAATAACTCCAATAAAACATAAGTTCCTTAGTAGCAGACTTCTATTTTTGTCTTGTTTCCTCAAATCCTAGAATCACACCTAATATATAGAAGGTACTTAATAAATATTGATTAACTGATTGCTTTTGACAGTCATGACTAACTTCATTTTCTTTTTGACCAGTAGTTGAGGAAAGTGTACTGAATTCTAACAAGGGATTTGGAAAAGACTTTTAAGATATTCTTTAAGACAAGAGACTTATATGAATTAGATAATAATACAGTTAGGTCTATCCATTACCGGATGACCATTTAGATCTAAAAGTACGCTTTCATCACCGATGTGAACCTCATGCGTGCAATCTAGTAGAGTGTGGCAGGTCTCTGCTCTACCTTTGTTCATCATTTTTACCAGTGACTTGGTTGAATTCATATGCAGTATGCTTTTCAAATGTGTGGACAAGAAAGGTGGAGGAATAGTGAATACAGTGGATGAAAGAAAAGAAATTCTCTTTCTGCATTCCTTATCCTCGTCCTCAAAACAAAACAAAAATAAATCTTTCAAACTGGGAACACAACCAGATTTTATAGGGATATCTTTGAAATCTCCTCCAAAAGGAAAAAAATCATAACTGTACAATTAAAGAATGAGGAAGATGGGACTAGAAAATCATTTTTATGAAGAAATCCTAGGAATTTTAATGAAATGAAGGCTCAGTGTGAGTCAACAGTGTGCTAAGAAAGACAAAAACTTTAATGTGATCACATCCTGCATTAATGGAAGTACAAAGCCCATTACAAAGGTAATGATAGTCCCACTTCGCTCTTATCAGAACACATCTGGAATATTTTGTCCAGTTTTGGTGTTATGATTTTAAAAGGGCATAGATTATCTGAATATATCTAGATGGTATGAATAAACTTAAAACCATGTCACACAAGGGTCAGTTGAAGGGATCAGTAATATTTACCCAGGACAATAGAAGATTTAAAGGGGGGTGCTATCTGTCTTGAAATACCTGAAGAGTTTTCATGGTAAGAGATTAAAATGACTTTGCTAAGTCTCAGGGATAAGAACTGAGAACAAAGGATGGAGGTTACAGGGAGACAATAAAAGAAAAATATTTGCAACAATTAGGGGTGTCCAAATAGAAATAGACCACCTCAAAAGGAGGCAAAATCTCTACCACTATAATATATATACCACTACAAATACTATAAGTTCATTTGCTGAAGATGGTATACAGGAGATTCGTGTTTCAATCAAGGTTGAACTAAATGTTCTCTAAGATTCTTTCTAGTTCTGTATTCCTTTTATCCTCTAGTTAAGTGAAAGGAACTTGGATGGAAGTGGAGGAAATATTACCAGATTACGAAAATCTTTAATACACCAGCTGATAAAATATGTTTTGTTTTTCTTATTAAACTCTATTATAATGGAGTAATAGAATGCAGCCAGGGATGAAAAACTATTTCCTGCTAAGACTGGCAAAAGACATGCTATGTGCTGTGAAATTCTGTGAATGATACTATAGGTTACCCAGATTCCCAGTCATTTAGTTTCCAAACTATCCCCAGGGTCAGATATTAAATTGAGTTTAGCTGATGAAAATCAAACAAATTCATATTACGCAGCAATCTAGCACCTCAAAAATCCTCTTGGCCATCCTCAAAACACTTGTTCCAAATTATATTCCTGGATGGAGGAGTGCATACCTTCTCACACAACTGCTTCTTATATGAGATTCTTAGAACTTCCCCTTAAGCTTGCTGGGTAACTTATCTAGGTGAAGGATAACCCTTCCAGTTCCAAGATTTTGTGATATTATAATTTTGCAAATTTAAAGAAGGAAATTTTCATCCCCAAGTCTACTCCTAAATAAGTCTTCAATGAATCCTTTTTCAATTAATTGAGCTTCCCATATGATTGAAGAGAGATGTATATAATGGACAATAAAATATCAATATAATCCTCCACTTGTGAAAGAATCCAACCATTCTGGAGAGCAATCTGGAATTATGCCCAAAAAGTTATCAAAATGTGCATACCCTTTGACCCAGCCATACTACTACTGGGCTTATACCCCAAGGAACTACTAGAGAAGGGAAAGGGTCCTGTATGTGCCAAAATGTTTGTGGCAGCCCTTTTCATAGTGGCTAGAAGCTGGAAGATGAATGGATGTCCATCAATTGGAGAATGGTTGGGTAAACTATGGTATATGAATGTTATGGAATATTATTGTTCTATAAGAAATGACCAACAGGAGAAATACAGAGAGGCTTGGAGAGACTTACATCAACTGATGCTGAGTGAAACGAGCAGAACCAGAAGATCATTATACACTTCAACAATGATACTGTACGAGGATGTATGCTGATGGAAGTGGATTTCTTCAACATAGAGAAGAGCTAATCCAATTCCAATTGATTAATGATGGACAGAACCAGCTACACCCAGAAAAGGAACACTGGGAAATGAATGTAAACTGTTATTTTTACCTTCTGAATCCAATTCTTCCTGTGCAACAAAAAATTTGGTTCTACACACATATATTGTCTCTAAATTATACTGTAATATATTTAACATATATAAGACTGCTTGCCATCTGGGGGAGGGGGTTGGGGGAGGAAGGGAAAAAATCTGATTAGAATTAAGTGCAAGGGATAATGTTGTAAAAAATTACCCATGCATATGTACTGTCAAAAATGTTATAATTATAAAATAAAATAAAAAATTAAAAAAAAAAAGAAAAAAAAATATAATCCTCCACAATAGCTAAAGATGACCATAGGCAAGAAAGACAAAAGAAAAACTATGAAGAATCGCTTAAGAGCATCAACCATTGAAACAAATATACTATCTCTTGACAAGTCACAGAATCTGAAAAGGCATGAAGAGAAGGAACTACAAATTCAAGGCAAAGATAAAAAGCCAAAAAAAATCCATTCAATTGGTAGGCTACTGACCACCTTACACATTAAAACTAGGTAGAAAGTGTATTGTAATGTATTGTATTTTGAGCCTCACATTGGACTTTTTAAATACACCCAAAGAATGTGGAAAGTAACTTTGTTGACAATGTTATTCATTTTTGATAATGAAGGCTAGAAACTCAGACTCCAGTCTTCAGTATTGCTACCAACTAGCTGTGTGGCCCTTCCCCCCAAAATTTACTTGGCAACAAATCAGGTTCATCTGCAAAATGGGGATAATGTTTCCTATGCTACCTCATAAGAGTGTTGTGAGGATAAAATGAGATGTTTTATGCGCAAGAGCTTTGAAAAATAAAAATACTATACAAAGTGCAAGGCATAATGTACATTGATGTGTGTTTGTTTTAAATAAGTATTTTTGGTAAATATTTTACAAAAATTCCATTTTCTTTTCATTATTTGTTCCTGTTATCAAGACTTTCATCAGAGAAATGAGAGAGATCACAGCAAATTTAGAATGCTCTTCTGTTCCTCATTCTTTGTTGTTGTAGACAGGTAGCAAAATGTAATTACTATTTTCTTAAATATAATTCAAGAGTTGATTATGTGTTAAATCCATCTCAGTTCACACACACAAAAAAAACCCTGTGATATTAACTAACTTGAAGGTGAAAACTGTCTGAAAGGCATGAGGTTTGTTTTTGTTGATGATATTTGATGTTCTAGAAGAAAAGAATAATAGATTTTCATATTTAATAAGAAAAGGACATGGCAGTAGATCAGAAACTTTCCTATTATCTTTACTTATATTTTTGTTTTCCACAAAGTCCCACTCTAATGCCTCATAACAAGATGATGGTGATCCTGGGTTCTTAAAGGTTACACCAGTGAGAATAGAGCAGTGGCAGGCTCCATCCTCCTGAAAAGACTTTGGAAATGTTGCCAATGACAAAAGGCATCTTGTATCCAGGGATCAACATAACTAAGAATATAAAGATTCACAAATATCTTCCATTCTACTTTTTATCCAATGTGCTTAATAAAATCTTACAGAAATAGAAAAACAGAAATTCAAGATAATTTATATTTTAAAAAAGAAGGAACATAATTTATTATAGAAAGTGTGATGCATATTCTAGGCTCTGTCCACAGAGATTTGGCTTTGGGATATGAGAATAAGGAAGAACCAAAGAACTGTCTCTCGTTTTTAAAAATTTTTCTTAACCAGCATTTTCTAAGCTCTTGTGGTATTGAATCTCACCTGGGCACAGACAACTCAAGAGTGTCCCTGAATCTGACCTAGAGGTAGGAGTAGCTTGTGGGGAAGAGATATCAAGAGGAAGCCAGGGTAAGCAAGAAAAGTGGAGATCATTGCAAATAAAAGACATGAATGTGGAACCATAAAGAGAACAAAGCAGAGATCTGGCCATTATACATGTCTGTGATGAGTCCTGAGGAAGGACAATGTGGACAATCTAATTATGGGCTATCCTGGGTGAAATCTGTCTGCACTGCTGGTCAAGGAAAGGCAGCAGAGAGAGAATGACAGACATAGCCTTCTTCTCCCCTTCCTTCTTTCCAGGGGGAAGTTGAAGCTCCTCATGAGTTATTTACCTGCTTTGACTTCTTGCTTCTTCCTTAAATGTTCACTTTTATTTCTAGGTTTTTCATTTATGATAAAAAATGTTGGCCATTGCAGATGTTTTGTTATTAATCAAATGTAGAGATAAGGAATTTTTTCCAAAGCTAAGTTGGAAGACAGTATTTGGAACAATAAAGAAAACAAAATAGATCCTCTATTCAGAGAGAGGAGATAATTTAGCAAGAGTAAAATTGGGACTGAGCTGTTAGGATAAAACAAGGAGGTCTACAACTGACTTTGCATACCTAGCAAACAATCCAAGACAGAGATTCCCCTATTAAACATACAAGCCAATATAGCTACAAAAGAAAGCCAATGAGGCAGGTGGACATTTTTCACCTCCTGTGGGAGGTAGAATGCATAGGGCTGAAAAGAAAGTTACATTCTCAAAGGGGAAGAAGTTGCTAGGGAAACTGCCCACCTGAAGGGAGGAGGGAATAAATTTCTCAGATACACAGGCACACACACGTCTCCCATCCTCACTCCAAAGCTCAGAAGTGATTGACAGTTTTGCCTGCCTTGCTTGTCAGCACCACCTGGTGGTTATAAAAAAACTGCAGCAAACTCACAAACTGGAAACTGCTTGAAAGGGAAAAGTTAATCTGCCTTAAAGAGACTGAAACATATTATTTTAAATATATATTTTAAATACTTTTGAGGATAGGACATGTAAAATATAAATGAGATATCAACAAAAAATAAAATGAGATAAGTTAATAACTATTACTATTTCTAACAAGTCTACATTACACAATAATCTGTTGTGAACACACACACATACACAAAATATGCCTAAGAACAAATCATTTGAACTAGAAGTTGGAGGTTCATTGAAGTAACACTTTCTTGTCCTTATTTTTTTAAATATGTTACTGATTTTAGATTTTATTTTAGATTAATGTCTTATAAAAATTCAAAATATGAATTATTTCAATAAAATCATGTCAATTTATATCTCAATAATCTGCTTATCAATCAGTGAAATCTTACATTCATACAGGCACAGTTATGTAAAATTCAAATGAGGATTTCTACTTGGGAATATCCTATTTAAATGACTCATTTGATTAGCTAAATGAGTTTTCTTTAAAAGAAATAGGAGAGAAAAAGACCCAATAAACTCTAGTTCTATCATTTAAAAGCCCCACAGCAAAATAGGTTGTTCCATATTTATTTCAGCACTTAGTTGGAGCAATGAAGACAGTGCTAGATCTGAAGTTGGAAGACCTGAGTTCAAATTTAACCTCAGATATTTCCTATGTGACTCTGAGCAAGTTGCTTACCTGCTGTCTGCCTCAGTTTCTGAAAAATGAAGACAAAAATAGCACCTACTTTCCAACGTTATCATAAGGATAAAATGAAATATTTGTAAAACTCTTTGAAAACCCTTAGTATATAAATACTAGCATATATTTGTATGTATATATGTACATATAAACATGCATGTGTATGATACACACACATACACAAATATATTCATATCACATTCAATCGTACTTTCACTTGGATGGACACTTGGTGGCTTCTCAGGTCTCAAAATATCATCAGGATGTGGTCTGCAAAGTCCATGAAAGGGTCCCAAGTCGAAGCATTGATGTAGTAGTTCCATGTTCACTTGTGCACATACACTCATAAACCCCACAGCAGTGCCTTTGTCCTGAAACAGCCAAATTATATAATTACCTTTTTCAAATCTCAAAGCCATGATACTGCACATATAAATAGAATAAGGAAGAAAAAGATACTTAAAATGCTAAATCTGTTCCAAGTTAGATTTCAAAGAAATCAGATTAGATCTCAAACTAGACTCTTCTCTTTATGTCATCAAGAAGTATATTTAGGTTAGATAGAATAAATCCTAGCAGCAAGAGTAGCATAAAAAAATAATGGACTGTCTTGGGAAGTAGTGAGTTAGACCTCACTTGAGACCTTTTCTTAAAATAAATTAATGTATTATTAAACAATTAACATTGAATATTTAATTAGACCACTAAACTTTCTTAGTAACTACATTTAAATTATTTGCAACATATAAATATCATACAGTTTTTTTGAGTCCTAAAACTTCATTAAAATTCTTTCTCCATGACATTTTTCCTCTTGTTTTTTTTCTTTTTAAGGTACATTCTACTCTTTGATTCTTTTTTTCCCTTTATATAACATCATAAAACTCTCACCAAACCTTGCTAATCCTTATACCTATTGACCTTAATTATTAGCAATCCATTTGGCTTCAATACCACAGTTTATTAGCCATTCTTCTATTGTTGTATAATTAGGATTTTTGCTATGTATATGATACTGTCTTTGAACTGATAGTGCTTTTTGTTTGTTTGAGAACAATGACAGGTAATTTTTAAAGCATGTGATCAATATAGATGTAATCATTGTATAACTTTTATTAGACAGTACCAAGCTGCCATCCAAAAAGATTGAATAAGTTTGCAGTTCTTAGCAATAAATGAATGTATCTGTTTCTTCACATGAACAAAAACACAATTTCAATTTTAAAATTATTTCTGGCAAGTTGACATTTAAGAATTCTATAAGAAAATTAGTTTAATATAGATCTCTGAAAAATTAGTGAGACAGAGCATTTTTTCTTGGGACTATGGAAAAAAACTAAACTAAATTAATTAAATAGAATCAGGGTGGAGGATCTCAAGAGGAATTTTATTTTAATTTGTAAAATAGTGCCAGATCTAGCACTAATAGCACAAATCTATACAATCAACCAATAACAATGAAAACTATTTTGTACTGGTAAAAAAAAAAAAAAAGTTGATCAGTGGGATAAATTGAGCACACAATATATAAAAATAAATGAACATATTAGCATAGTTGTAAGTCAATGTCAAAATCTCAACTTCCATGGTAAGGATTCACTCATTAATTCAATAAATTGGCTTCTAGGAAATTGTTGGAAAGCAACTTAATAGAAATCTTTAAATCAAAATAAGTCACATACCAAAATAAGCTCTAAATGAAAACATTAAGTAGATAAAGCCACATCACAAATATACTAACAGAATAAGGAAGGAAATATCTTTTGTAACTATGGATAGAGAAAGAATTCTTAATAAAGCAAAGGATAAAGAAGATAACAAGAGAAAGTATCTACAATTCTGATTACATAAAATTAAAAGCTCATGCAAATAAAATCAATGTAATAGAAATACAAATCAGAATGGAAGCAATTCATTGGGGGAAAAATTGTACCATTTTTCTGATGATAACCAAGTAATATAAAGAACTGATTTAAATATTTAAAAAAAAGAGGATTCCCCTGATAGATAAATATCCAAATGATATAAACAGATATCTATTAAAAGAAAAAATACAAGATATCAACAAACAAGAAAAAGATGTTCCAAATCATTAATACTAGCACAAATAAAACAATTCTGAGAAACTACCATAGCCTCATAAGATCATATATGTTTATATGTACATATAAACATGCAAATGTATATTGGCTGGCTTTTATATAATAGGATTTTCAAAGAGCTTTGTAAATATTTCCTTTCATCCTCAAAATAACTAGGTGCTATTTTTATCTTCATCTTACAAATGAGGAAATTGAGGCAGTCAGCAGGTAAAATTAATTTGTATTTTAAAGAAAAATAACTGTGGCTACTATTACGTCTATATCCCAAATAGATCATAAAAAAGGAAAAATGACTCACATGTACAAAAATATTAAGAGGAGCTCTTTTTATGGTGGCAAATAACTGGAAATTAAAGAATACCCATCAATTGGAGTTTGGCTGAACAAGTTGTAGAATATCACTATAATGTAACACTATTATGCTATAGGAAATAATCAACAAGCAAATTTCAGAAAAACTTGGAAAAGACTTTCATGAACTAATGTTGAGTGAAATGAGCATAACCAGAAGAACACTGTATACAGTAATAGCAACACTGTGTAATGACTTAGCTCTTCTTAGTAATACAATGATCCAAGACAATTCCAAAAGATTCATGATGGAAAATGCTAGCCACATTCAAAGAACGAGTCTGAATTTTTGGAGTCTGAATGCATTTTGAAGTATACTAGTTTTACTTTTTTATGTTTTTTTCTTTTTTCTTTTTGTTTTGATTCTTCTTTTACAACATGACTATTGTGGGAATATGTTTAACATGATTGTGCATGCATACCCTATGTCAAATTGTTGCTGTCTTGAGAAGGGTGAAAGGAGGAAGAAAATTTGGAACTCAAAATCTTACAAAAATGAATATTGAAAACTATCTTTACATGTAATTTGAAAAAAAATTAGAAAAGAAAAACAGTGAAAAACTTAGGATCTCTAACCAATGCAATAATCAACCACTCTTCAAGAGGACCAATGATGAAGCATGCTACCAAACTTCTTAAAGAGAGATGTTTGAATAAAAAATTTTAATTAGACATATTTTTATATGTAGCCCAATGTGTAGATTTTTTTGCCTGATTATTCTTGTGTTGTTTTTTAGTGAGATAGGATTTTGTTTTGTTATAATTCACTTTTCTAATTTGTTTTATAATTTTGACTTGAAACTGAGAAAAGGGGTAGTTGGTAATATTGATGCCAAAAGATTGAAAGGGTCACTTTGTACACAGAAGAGAACACAAGAAAGACATGGACAGAGAAGATAACCATGAAGCTAATATGTTGAATGTAGTGTATTCTTATATGTAGGCAGCAAGTTAGCATAGTAGGTAAAGGAAAGGATTTGGAGTCAGGAATACCTGAATTTGAATCCTGTCTCAGACATCAACTATTGGTGTGACCTGGAATAAATCATCCCGTTTCCTCCTCTATAAAATGGGAATTATAACAGCAACTACTTCCCAGGGCTGTTTTGAGGACTGAATGAGTTAACAAGTGTAAATTCTTTTACAAACCTTAAAATACTAAATGCATTATTAGCTGAAAAAGCAATCTGTAAAAAATATTTACACTTTCATAAATAATCTTCCTTTTATACAGAAATATTCGTGATCTTTGATATGTATCAAACTCAGAATTATAAAAATAAAAATTTTTAAATAGTCTTTTTTATCTTTTGATTATCCCTCCTGAACTATAAGTCAGCATTGGACTTTTTAACAGTTCTCTATATATTTCAGATGTTGGGTTTATCTGTCATGTTGTTACTGTTGTTGTTTTTAGTGAGGTCCCACTCTTTGTAACCCCTTTTGGGGTTTTCTTGGCAAAGATATTTGAGTGGTTTTACCATTTCCTTCTCCAATTCATTTTACTAATGAGGAAACTGAGACAGAGGGATAAGTGACTTACCCAGAATCACACAACTATTAAGTATCTGAGGCTAGATTTGAATTTAGGCCTTTTTTGACTACAGGTGCTCTATGTACTCTGCCACCTAATCCAATTTGTTGTAAATATTTCCTAGTTTATTATTATCTTAATTACTTTTGTTGTACAAAAAGTTTTTTATCTTATAGTCAAGTATATTTATCCTATTAATATATCTGCTATCTAATTTTTAATTTAACTAATATCTAATTTTGAATTCATCTAATTTATCTCTAATAATTTCCACTTTTGAGTTGAAAACTGAATATCCAAAATATTGAGGTAAATATTTTATTCCATTTTCTTCTATATTTTTATAATTTGTTAACATTTAAGTCTTTCATGAAGCTTGAATTCACTCAGGCATATGATGAAATATGAATCTAAATATTTTTCCTGACAGATTGCCAACCAATTTTCCTAAGTAGATTTGTTAAATAATTCATCTTTTCCTTAGTTTGAATTTTGAATACATATCAGAGAATCAGATAAGTCCTTCTTGGTGAGTTTTATTCCTTATTTGGTTTGAAATCAACATGTAGAATGAAAGCCTATTTCTAGCCAAGTGTGACTAGGGAGTTGTGATGTGTGATAACAAAAAGTATCCTAATTGGTTGCAGAGCTTGAAGAACCAATAGTTCAGGAAGTGCTGAGTCAGAATTGATTGTGCATACAAAATCAATGTCCCACCCATCTCTCACTCTTTTCCTTCCAGCTGTCAAATGAGACAAAAAAATGCTTTGAGCTACTGAGTGGAAGGAGGGGCAGCTGGCAGCATTCCCCCACCCACCCAACTGTCAGGGTACCTCTATTTCTTTTGTGTTTATTCTTTCCAGATTTTAGGGGACTAAGTATTTTGAGATGCGAGTACCCAGACTTTTTATGGTAAGTTCAGAAGATACTGAGGTTCCACAGGTAACTGGAGGCAGAGGAAAAACTCATTGAAAGAACTGGATGCTAAAGTAGAGGAGGATGACAAAAGAAATGTTTACCAACGGAAATAATCACTCGAGAATGATAGCAGCTTCAGGGATCATGACCTTTTGTGAGGGAGAGAAGACCAGCTGTGGACTCAAAAAAAGCTCTGATCCCTAGAGTCCAACACTTAGGGGAAACTTCAAGAGAAATCCATGAGGTGAGAAAAGAGCTTCCAGGGCTAGGAGTCAAGAGGTACTTCTTTGCCAAATATACAAGTGAGTCTCATCACCATTGTAATGGAAACCTATTCTCCCATTTACCCTTTACCCCACTCCCTCTCGAGAATTTGTGTGGAAGGGGGAAGTATGTTTCTAGTTTGGGATAGAATGTTTTGAACCAACTATTCTTGCTAAATTTTCTCAGGATATTCTTCTCTAAAAGTTCATGGATAACATCAACAGTAGATTAAAAGTAAAGAAAGAATAAAAATCTGTGATCAGAAGTGAGAGAGGAAGAGATAAGAATGGGAACAGAAACAAATTGTGTCGATTACAGATCAAAAGGAGGAGGAAACCTATTTTAAAAAAAACTTTATAGAACTAAAGATAGATATAATTGGAGAAATATTAATTGCTCATGGGTAGGTCATGCTAATATAAGAAGGACAATGCTACCTAAATTAATTTAATTCATTCAGACCCAATTAAACAATCAAAAGATTACTTTGTAGAGCTAGGAAAATAATGAAATTCATAGACAGGCACAAAAGATCAAGAACCTCGAGGAAAGTAATAGAAAAAAGTAAGAAATATGGGGTATTAGCAATAACAACTCAAATTGTATTATAATACAGTAATCATCAAAACAAATTAGTACTGTTTCAAAAATAAACAGTTTACACTGAAAATTTAACAATTGGCTCTAATGATCTAGTTTGAATTGGCTCCAGCACATTCTGGATCATGAATTAAAAGAGAGCAAGGCAACAATATTACCTTTCAAATCTATAAATGGGAGAAGAATTTATTACCAAATGTTTTGGGATGGCTCTAACTTAAGATGCCTCCTCACCCCTGTTAGTTTATGTCTGATATTGGGGAGGGGGAGAAGAGACAGACTTCTGGGTCATGTGAGCAACAAAATAGTACATTTAACATTTTTTTCTAATTCTCATGACCTTTCAAATCTCTTCAAAACAAAAATTCTGGGCCAAAGATGAAACAACTTTAGCCATTTCTATGGGTTAGAAAATCCTGGAAATTCTGGGTAGAATTCTTACCCAGAATACAAAAGAAAGTTTAAAAACAAAAACAAAACAGGAAATTTCATTCACTGATCTTAATTCAGCAACCTTCTGTCACCTCCCACAATGACAGCAGCAAGATCACACAGGGGACAAGGACAACAACAAAGGCTTATGTCAAAACCTATCCCTGAACCACATTTGTCCTTCCTTGTTTTCAGTGCTGGAGAAATTCCAGTTCCAGGCTTCAGAAATTTGCTCTTTGGGTCTCAAAGCCACTTGGTCATAATACTTCAGAAACAAAAACCTGCCAGGAGCTGCAAGCTGAAAGTATTAGTGCTGCAAAGTCCAGAACTACCAGTTCTTGGGAAGGCAGGCTTTGAATTCAAACAATTTTAATAATTACTTCATAATTAAGCCTGGGAAGCATAAGACCACCTCTATTAGCTTTTTCTTCAGTGTATCATTTGATTTCTTGCCTTCTTACTTTTCTATTATGATTTTGACAAGTTTAATAAAGAATCCACATAATAGGTTATTACTTTATGAAACTTATATTTGAGGAGAATTGTCATTTTTACTATTAATTTGATCCATCCATGAACACTGAATTTTGCTTTGAGTTATTGAGGCCTCTTTTTGGGGGGACCATTCTATATACATATATCCATCTATACATGTATTACCCATATAAAAATACATGGCTATGTAGATATATAAAACATATGTAGCAGTACATTTATAATGTGTATATAATACTTGCACATATGTGTGCTTAAAATATGTGTATAATACATACATCTATGTTTAGGTCTTTTGAACAAATCTCTAATTAAACTATTCCCCCCAAATTGGTAATTTCTATTATAAAAGGAGCTACTTTGTTATTGTGTTTTCTTGATCTTGATTACTAATAAATAAGAATGCAGATGATTTTATTTGCCGTCTCTATTAATTTTTTTGGTTGGAGCAGTTGGATTGTCTAAATATATTATGTCATCTGCAAATAATAATAAGTTGATCTTTTCATTTCCAATGTTAATTCTTCTAATACAGTTTGCCTGGTTTATTTTAATTGCTAGGATTTATAATGCTATGTCAAATAAAAGCAGAGTGAGCAGCTTTGCTATTTAACTTGCTTAGTATTTAATGGAAATGCTGCTGTTTCTCCATTGTATAATATATTGGTTGGCAGAAGATGTTTACTGTGCTGAGAAAAAAATCCCTTTATGTCTATTTTTAATGGTTTTTTTCTTTTATATGTTGAATTTTATTTGCTTTTTTCTTGATATATAATAAATAGAAATCACATAATTGATAGAGAAAGAAGATAACCTGATCATGTAGTGAGAATGAGAGATGATATGTGGACATGAGTCTTTGATTCATATTCTCCAGCTATGGAGAAAGTACAAAAAAAAGTTTCCAGCATGTTGGGAAGGCATGGATGAATTGTGAACTGCACTCTTGGAGTTTGATCAAATCAGTTTGATCAAATGATATAAAATCAATCTATGAATTCTCATATATCCATTTAAGTATTAATATTTTTTAATTTTTTGATTTTAAGGTTTATTTTGTTGGCAATTTTTCTGGAAAAAAGGTAATCTTTTGGTGTTCAACTATGCTCATATATATGCAGCATAAACAATTTGCTCATAATGAATAATTTATTTTCTTAAGGCACTGTTGTCCCTATTTTAGCTAATAATGTATTAAATATCTTTGTCTCTATATTCATTTGAGAAATTGGCCTATGATTTTTGTTTTTGATGATATCAAATCAATCAACACCATATATCCATTTAAGTATTATATAATCTCCATCTTTTTTTGAACATACATTTCTTTGACAATATTACTTATTTCAGTTTGTAGTTCATTATTTGTCATGTGTTGCAATCTGCTCCTATTTATGATGTTCCCTTTTATTGCCTTATGTCATATTCATTTTTGATTCTTTGGAGACTATTGTATTCCATGATAAGAATCAACAGTGATTGGGGGCAGCTAGGTCAGGCAGTGGTTAGAGCACTAGCCCTGAAGTCAGGAGGACCTGAGTTCAAATTTGGTCTCAGACACTTAACACCTCCTAAGCAAGTCACTTAATCCCAAAAAGAATCAACAATGATAGGATAATGGTATTTAAAAGATGGATGTTTGTATCAAGGATCTTGGGGTCATAAAAGGGAACACTGTAATTTCTCAAAAGTTTTAAAAAAAAAGTCCTGGTTTTATTTATCAGTTTGATTGTTCATTCTCTGTTATATTTATCTTTGCTTTCATCTTTATAATCTCTCTCATTTTTTTAAACTTCCCCTTAGATTATTAAAGTTTTCTTACCTAAAGGTAATAATAGGCTTAAAGTATATTATTTTTGTTCAATCAGTTTGTACTTACTCTTCCAACTTCTAGATATTTCTGTAGTTGAAGGATGTCATCAATTTTTTTCCCCATATAATATGTTCATGGTTCCAGGGTATAAAATATTGAAGTTCAATTCTCTCTATATTTTAATAACTTTTGCAAGTCTTTCTCCAACTCTGGTAGTTCTCCCTGCTTATTTTTTAAAATTTATTATTACTCTAATTGGTATTTCTTTAAGTTCCATTTTATTTACTCTAATTTGACAATTCTTTCTAAAAGAAGTAATTCTTATTAAAAATTAATTTATTAATTTCTTACTATGGCAAACACCATGATAAGCACTAGGAATACAAATAATGGTAGCAAGTCAGTCCCTACTTTCAAGGTACTTACATGAGGTAACATATATTGGAAAATGTAGGCCATGGAAAGATATTTTGGTTTGGGAAATCATAGGAAAGGTAATGGAAACAAAAGGATATTCACTTAATATATCCTTCCCAGATGCAATGGTAGTGTTAATTTGATTATAGTTCTCAGAGAAAGAGGTGGAAAGTAAGGGTAAAGGTAGTACTTGCAGCAGAAAATAGCCTAGATGAAGAAATATGTTCCCAGGTAGTTCAGAGCTGGTTGGCTTAGCCATTCCCAGGCATGCTCTCCAGTGGTCTAGTTTGGAGAGTAGAATGGTATAGAGAGCCACCATGAGGGTCTCTTAGCTCTTATATACTCTTATTATAAGTACATCACCTTAGTTGGCAATCTTGTAGAATGTGTCAACTTGTTGAACTATACTAAGTACTAGAGAATCATTATCTTAATTTTACTGAGTTAACACCTTGTTGTAGGATTAAATCAATCATACAGAGTTCTTGCCCTTTACAGAATGGCAGCAGCAAGAAGATGGAAATATCTCAAAAATTAGATTTTTTCTTTATTTTTATAATTCTGGAGTTATTTTAATAATGTGCCAAGGTGAATTAAAGTTAGGAATGATTTTTGCTGATGTCTCATGAATCCCTTTAACTTATAGAGAATTGCCTGATCTGATATAAAGTAGGAAATTATCTATAATTAAGTCTTCAAATACTATGCTTACTTGTTTTCTTCTCCAGCATCTTCTGGGGATCCTAATTACTGTAACTATACTTATTGTTTTGGTTCAGTTAGTTGATTCTTTTTTTCAGTTCAATGGATTTATTAATCTTATTATTTATTGATCTTCATTTGATTTCACTGAGTCTATTATGTGCTATTTCCAAATATATTTTTCAACCTCGAATATCATTTTTTGATTTCTAAGTTTCCCTGGTTGTCACTTCAACCTTTTCCTATGTTACTTTTTAAACTGCTTTAGAGCATTGCTTTAATTCTTCTAATATAACTATAATCCAATTTAGTTTTTTTTAAATTGCCTTTTTTCCCTTCTATGACTTTAATATGGTAGTGGTTAACAGGAAAGGGAAAAATAAAGATTTTTGAGAGCCTTCCTCTACACACTGCCTCTAGATGTATTTGTTCTCTTGATAAGTAGATCTTAAATGAAGGAATTTTTAGTATTAGGAGGTTGAAATTTCATACTTTTCCACAATTAGTTGGCTCAGCCCTTTTGGAGTTTTAATGTTGTGTTTTTAAATTTCAATTCAATTCTGTAAATATACTCTAATATGCAATTTGAAAGGATAATATTATTTGTCTCAAAAAGTAGCATAGGAAATGCTTTTAAGTGTGATTTAGACTACCATTCTGCAAATTAAAATAATATATAACAACTCTGATGCTGTGGGTAATTGAAATTTTGGATCTATAAACTCAGTTAATAAGCAATTCTTAAAGGCTTACTATGTGCCAAGCACTGTGCTAAGTCCTTGGGATACAAAGAAAGGCAAACTTTTGGAGTTCCTGCCCTTAAGAAGAGGCAAAATGAAAAGAACTGCATACAAATAGGTTATATGCAGGATAAATGGGAAATAATCTACAGAGGAAAGGCATGAGAATTAAAAAGGATTAAGGAAGGGCTTCCTATAGAAAGTAAGATTTTAGGTAGAACTCAATGGAAGCCATACTAGTCCAAACTTACATCCTTGGCATGGTTCAAGAAGTTCTCCAAAACACTCTAGTTCAGGGTGTGGATTTGGAACTTCCAATAGTAAACATATGCCAACTTTCCATAGCACTTTGGTCACAGGACATCCCACTGGCTTGTGGTAACAACACATGGCCATTTGGCATGGGGAACAACAATATTGTGGTACAACAATTCTCAAACAATGATCTAGATACTTAAAATATGTTTTGAAGAGTGGATGAAATATCACTGAGCCTTAACATGGCTGATACCATCATCTCTTCCTGTTCCTTTTGCCATCCTGTCTCACATTATCATTTTATTTTAGGCTTGTCTCAGTCTACCATCATCTTGTTTCCATTCTATTCATTTCAAACTTAGTGAGATATGGAATTTAAGTGAGAAACTGATCATTTACTAAGTTTGTGAAACATAATATTTGCACAAAAAAATAATAAATTGATTACATGGGAAGCCTTCATTTTTTTCTTTTTTTTTTTTTTTTTTTTTTTGGAGAAGTGATATAAGGAAAATCACTTAAATGAGGTTTATGATAAGAAAAGCATGAGAATTAATATTAATACAATTAATACAACAGTATGGATGTCCTTTTAAAATATCTATTTCACGTGTCCTGGCATTTCACTAGAAATGGAAAAACCAGCCTTTAAACTACAATTTAAAAAACATAATTTACCCACTAAGATTTTTAGCAACATACAAAATATTTGATAACTATTCCCAATTTTGTTCATGTCATGCTTTAAGGATTTTAACTATTATCATTAATAAAAATATGTTCACAGTAAATAATAACCATAGTGATATATTTTAAAAGTGCTATGATTGTAATTCCCTCTTATTTATCTACTTATGACATGGTAAACAAAGAGTGGCCATAGAGCTAGAAAGAGCCAGGTTCAAGTCCTCCCTCTTGCATATAAAATCTATATGATCATGGGAATGACACTTAAATTCTCCATGCCCTACATGAAACTCTTAAGTCTTTGAAACTATAAGCAAAGAAAAGGTCCCTATTTGCATTGATAAGAGTGAGTTTTCTTTCCCCGTCAATTAAATCACTGCTTTCTTGTATCCCTATCATATCGACTAAAGAAGTTTTATGTATTATTATTAGATAAAAGATAATAAAAGAAACAAATGTTTATTGTCAAGTGGTTTGACATCCAACTGAAATAATCATCATCATTATTAAATTGTTAAGCAAAAACTGGGGGAATGGCTTAATTAGAAATTATTATTATTAGAAATGACATATGTATAATATAGCTATGTATATGTATATGAAATGCTTCTGGGTCCTTGTATTTCAAAAGACTATATTTTTATAGAACACTGTTCCATTAAGGAAGAGCAAAAAAATCAAAGACTATAGTCAATAATTTTTAGAGTTAAGCCAAATTGTCAAGCAATACAGGTTTCTACAACTGAACTATTATAAAAATGCTAAGACTTAATTTTAACACTAATGAAGCAATGACTCACATTGAATATTAAAAAATTTTAAAACACAGAGAAAAAAATCATTAGGTATTAAAAGACGTTGCCCTCTTAACAAAATCAGAAATGTCCTATCACTGAAATATGTTGAAGTTTTTTTTTCAAATCTCTTTTACATATGTATGCTTTCTTTACAGTTCTACCCCCAAAATGATACTTGCTATAAAAGGCTGGATTTACACAGCTGTTTTATAAAGCCATCGACACTTTAATAAAAATCCAAAATAAACATTTTAATTTTTTTCCAAATAACAAGTGATTGTTTGTCTTGTTTGCACTCATGAACAAAAGCAGAGTCGCTGCAGTTGTCTGGCTTCTATGTAATTTTAGGCCCAAGGCTCAGCAGAGGCTGATTAACCAATCCATCTACCATATGTGCAGAAAGAGGTTGCCAGCTTCACTCTCGGCAGGGAAAATTGGCATCTATCTTGGTTCACATGGAGGTGTCTTTCCAATCTACAACAACACTGGTGAGGCTAAACTATGATGGCCTGAAATACCTTTTGCTGGCTTCCTATTGAGCTGCAAAGTGTATGATAAGAATGTATTATTTATAAGATCGCTGTTAGGAATGTGCTATTACACTAATGGTTTATTGTGTTTAGAATTTGATTTCAAATGGCATGGATCTCACATTCTAATGAAAATGAGAAAAGTATGTTTTGTTATTAGGAATAAAGATATAACATTTTCAATTCTATAACCTGTTATATCACCATCATAACTTCATATAACATCAAAATAGGACATAATAATAACATGTGACAAAATGGCATTGGTTTTATACTTTACAATTACTTAAAAAACTATTTATTCCCATTGGATATCCTTCAAATATCTATTCTGAACTGAGTCCTATACTCAAATATGAATTTATAAAAGTAACCAAAAGTGACACTATTTTCTTACATCTTGAGGAAGGTTATCATACTATTCATAGTTTTATGATTCTGGGATGTTTAAGGGAAAATGTCTTTATGACAGATCTCTCAAGGTCTACTTTAGTCTTTGTAAAGCTATATAAATGTGTACTACTATATTGAATTTTAAGGCCAAACTTTTTTTTTCATTAACCTAATTGGTAGATAGGATGTGAACGCTGAAGAAAAAAATTCTATTTAAGAGTATGACCTTTAATTAAAGTTTTGGTTATGTCCTAGGAATCTTTAATATCAAAATGGATAACTTCAGGAAATCTGTCCTTCCTCTATCCACCACCAGCTTGAGTCCAACTGGTCAGACGTTTCCTGACTAGCTGAACAACCTCCAAACCATTGGGCATCCCCCATCTGGCAAGACCTCTCTATCCCCCAGATCAGTAGGGCACCCTCTGACCATTCAATCCCTCTCCCTAATCAATGCCAAAACAGATGCTCTGCCCATCTGTCTCTCTGAACCTTCCTCTGCTGCTAACTGCCCCTCCTTAAGATAACAGTTTTGGGTAAACACCAGATGACAATGGATGAAGGAATAAAGTTGTGTCAAGCGAATTATAGCAAGCCAATCATTCAAAACTTGTCCTAGGATGCCATTGACAGGTGGGGAGCCCTATATGAATTCAAAATCCCTTAAACTAGGCAAGGATGTCCCCCTTGGTATAAGGATGGCATAAAGGGAATTTACACAGCAGGGTTCCCCAACTGCCACGGGGCAGGTTTTGACTGACAAGAGGCGGTATACTCTGCTAGCTTCAATTTTGCTCTGTCATCTATTGTCATCTGGTGTTTACCTAAAACTGTTAACTTAAGGAAATGCAGTTAGGATCAGGGGGAAGGTTCAGAAAGACAGATGGGCAGGTCATCTGTTATGGTATTACTCTTGAACCTGAAAAGAGCTGCAGGCCCAGAAAGACAAGCCTGATTTGGGATACAGATGCATTCCCAATTCTTTCTACCATCCATTTCCCCTCAAAAGTAATGCATTTCTACACACTAAATGATTCACAGAATTTAAGATGGACTAATTAGTATTTCTAAAAACTCTCTTCTTAAGACTGAGAAATCAGAAGGATTTTTTTTCTCTTTGGCTTTTTAGAAGACTGCAATTTGTCAGATTATATAAAATGTAAAATATAAGATGTGACAGTTAAAAATTTGGGTGATTGTGGTCTCTATATCTCTCTTCATAAGAACTAATTATCTAAATTAGCTAAATATATTTTCTTACCACAGAATATAATGACTTTGTGACATAACCTGATTTTAAATTAGCTGGATATACTTTGAATGAAAGAATCCTTATTGTAATCAACATGAATCTTTTATTCTTCCTCAAACCAGTTTTCTTCTCATTGTGCAAAATTTTGTTTTGGTCATTTCTATATGAGGTAAGTATTTTCAAAGGATACATTAATTGGACTTTCCCCTAGTCTCCACATCTTAATTATTAGTCTAAAAAGAACTAGAGACATAAATTAGAACTTCATAGGAAGGAATTCACCAGTAGAAAATCATTGAGTTTTGATATGGAAAAATTTCTTCAATATAGAAAATATAATTTGAAAAATGAGATTTTAGTGTAATATTTCAGAGCATGGAGACAGTTCTCACATTTAGAAACTGTTATTCATAGCTCTTTATACCACTCCACAATTGCATGATATAACTTTAATTTTACAATTAGTATTTAAATATCATAGTGTTATAAATATTTATAATTCCAAAATCAGAAAAATAGGTTAAAATAAACCTTATTTATTTCAAAATTATGTAAAAAAAATTAAAGAAATCTGAATCATAAAGCACCCCACAAGTAAAATTGCTAAATCTCTATTTTTAATGTTTATAAAGATAACTGATACAGGTTTTCTCTTTTACAAATGAGAGTCAAAGATTCACTTGCAACAAAATGAGAATTTCTGGTAGTCTCATCTTGAGTCAAGATATTTTCATCACTAAATATTATCATACAGTGGTGGGCAAAAAGGAGAACAATAAATATTTATTGGTGATGATATACAAAGAATAACTACCATAGTCATTCAAAATATTAATCTCTTAAGAGTCAAAATTAGCATCAATCTAGACTTATTTTAAAGGAAACAAGACAAGAGAGTAAGCTTTTAAAAATAATGTTCTTTATTGTGTAAGATAAGAACAGAATTCTAGCTAACAATTTAAATTGCTCTCTTGTCTTATTTCCTGAAACCACCAGCATAAGGCTCTCACAATACTGCCAGGTATATTCTTTAACAGGCATCCATAACAAAGTTAATAACAAACCTCTTGGAGAGGTGTTTGATTAACTCAAAATAATTTCTTCATTTTCTTCAAAGACTCTTAAAGCAGAAGTCCTATGTGATGGTGCCATTATTATTATTATCATTATTATTATTTTGCAATAGATGAACTCTCAGTAGAAATTCACCAGCAACTCTTGGGTTTTAAGATCTTTAAGTACTTTATATCATTACTAAGAAAAGTTTTCCCTACTACAAACCACTCATCCAAACCTCAAAAATAGTTGACTATGTATATCCAACTTTTTTTTCTTTTTTTTTTCTTCTGCTGAGGCAATTGGGGTTAAGTGACTTGCCCAGGATTACACAACTAGAAAGTGTTAAGTGTCTGAGACAAGATTTGAACTCCTGACTTCAGGGCTGGTGCTTATATACAACTTTAAAGTGAGTTAAAATGAGATAGCTTGTTAAACCATTATTTCTCAGTATATTTTAAAAATAACTCCCAATATTTTAATAGATAAATTTGTGAACAAGATAGCATTCTACACTGCTTAAAGTGCAATGCTCTCTTTGAAGATCCTACCCATTGTCCACACCTATTCCAGTTTTGCCTGATATAGCCAAGGATTTATGATCTCTTATCAGGAAGCCCTTTTCTTCCTCTCTTACCATTTCCTGAATCATATCCACTATCATAATTTAGAACTTTCCTTCTCCCTATTTGACATCAAAAAAATAAAGAAGCTATATATATATATATATATATATATATATATATATATATATATATATATATATATATATATATATATATATATATATATATATATACTCTAAATCTCAGTTAGCTTATATGGCAGAAGCAAGATTCTAGTGGTAAACAGATGGTACAACAGACAAAAGGCTGGGCCAGGAGTTAGGAAGACCTGAGTTAAAATCCAATTTAAGCAAGTCACTTAAACCTCTGTTTGCCTCAGTTACCACAACTGTAAAATGAGAATGATAAAAACATTTATATCTTAGAATCATTATGAAGGTCAAATGAGACAATATTCAAGACATGTAGAAGGAACTTAACAAATGTTTGTCTCTTTCCTTCTTTCCTAACCCACTGTCCCCTTGCAAGTAAGGCTAATTTTTCCTAAAAATGTATTAAGAACTTCCTTGAGATTTGATTGACTCAGGGAAACGTAAAAGCTCAGATTGTTGATGTTACTTGCTCATCACCTGAGTACAAAGCTTCCATGAAAAGCTCTAAAAACACACAGATGCATGGCTGCTAGACAAGTGAACTACCTTAAGCTATTCTCAATGCCTATCCTTGAATACACTTTTACTGCTATAATTAAATAAATATTTTTTGTTAATTGTTTAATGACCTATAAATGTCTACCTTTTCTTTTTTCAATAGTGAACTAAATTACTTGGGGAATTGTCCCGAGTCAGGCCCAGTCCAGAACAGTTACCCAAAAAAAAAGAAAAGATCATTAAGATAAGGAGTAGGGAGGATGAAACTGTACTGGTGTCATCAAGGGGCAGAAGTAAGGCATAATAAAGAAAACAGTTATCAAGAAAAATCAAAAGGCTGAGAGATAAGTAAGGTTGGTAAGAAAAAACAGTAAATTGTGCATTTCATTTGAAGCACGGTAAATCTCTAAATAAATTAATTACAAACCTCACATACAACACAGTAATTCTCTTTATCTTGGGCCTCTATTAGCTCAGCAAGGAAGAATTCACCATAGATTTCTTTTAAAGAAGTATCATGACGCAAAAAAATTGGCATGAGATCATCATGGTCTTCTACCCTGTAATACAGAAAATCATTTAAACTGAGCAAACTTAACAATTATTCATTCTTATATTAGCTACATTGCAACTACATAGGAAAATGAAGATCATATATGCCAAAAAAAAAAAAAAACAACTCTTAAGAGATTGTTCAACTCTCTACTTCATTTTGTTGTACAAAATTTAAGAAAAAGAAAAATGATTATTATAAGAATTGAGCAGTTTTGTATAGTTCCTTTATTCAATCAATAAACATTTATTAAGAAATATATGAAAAATCAGGCATTGGTGCTTAGCACTGAGGATACAAAGAGGAACCCTCAACGAGTTTATAATCTATTATGTATTATGTTTAAATGTAACATGCAAGGATGATAAATAGGAGTCAAGGATATTTTAGTATATCTAGAAGAAACAATTAATATTAGATGAATACTTTCTTGATATTTGAAAAGAAACCGAATGCCTGGGGGGGAAAATTACTTCTTAATGATTTCTACATTATGGTCTTCAGTGTTCATAGTCTAAAACCATATTTTCCTTATTTGCCACTTCTGATTACTTAGTAAGACTATACTAAGTTTGCTGAAAGGTGTGGTATCTAGGCTGTTTTGATTTTTAAAGCCCCTTGTAACCTGTCCCAATCTACCTTTCTGACCTTGTTATACATTACTTCCAATCCTATACTGTGTGGTCTAGTCAGAATAATCTTCTTGCTCTTAATCCCACATGACTCTCTTTCTCTCTGCGTCTGTCTCTCTCTCTCATCTCTGAGCCTTTGTATTGGCTATCTCCCAAACCTGGAATACATGCCCTTCTCCCCTCCAAATGGGATCTCTGCTTCTTCAAAGCTTCGTCCAAAGATCTCCTTCAAAATGAAGTCTTTCCTGAGGTTGCCTACTATAAAAGCCCCTCTCACTCAATAGCTTTGTACTTATATAGCATCTATTTCATAAATGCTTATGTAAATACTTGTTTCCCTTAATAGACTATGAGTTCTTTGAAGGAAGGGACTGTTTCATTTTGTCTTTGTATCCCTCAGTACCTGCAATGTAGTAGTTGCTTAATAAATAGTCCCTAATTAATTGATTGACTGACTAGATTCATGGATTTCTATGGTCAAAAAAATTCATCACCTAATTACCAGTTTATTAGTAATGAACCTCTCTGCAATGATCAAAGCTGCTTTTTCAAAAGGCAGTTTGCCCCTGTGGCCCTACATGATGTCTTTCCATAACATCACAGATTATGTTAAAACTTGCTCATGCTCTAATCAGCATCAGAGGAGAATTTTGTAATTAAGATAAATATAGTCACTTAGCTCTGATTCTACATGACCAAGTGGAATAGTGTTTAGGTCTTGGTTCTCTGTTAGGATTCTTACAAGGTACACCTTTAAAGGAGCTCACTCATTGGTCCTTTAAGGAGTTCCCACAAGCCCAGGGAGTACCCACAAGCCCATTCTCTGGGAGAATATAAGGAGCCAGGATTCAGTGGGGAAAGTCAGTCTGGATTGAGTCAAGAAGAGGACTTCCTGGGAGAACTTCAGGGAAGCTCAAGGAGATTCAGAGCCAGGATTCAGTGGATTCACAAGTCCAGCAGATTCACAAGTCTAAAGGAAAAGCCTACTCATGGGACTTCCGGGAGATTCACAACTAGGATTGACTTCTGGGAAACCCACAAGCCCACTCTCGAAGACGGAGTCTGATTCCCACATTCTAGGAGATTCAGAGTCAAGATTCCATTCCCATGTCTACCTTCGTGCTGGCTGGTGACATTCTGACAAGAGCTCTTGAGAGCCAAGAAGAGATAGGCCTCTACTAAAGCCAACCAGGCCCCAGGAAAAGATTCAGGATTTTGAAGGACACAATAAAGGATCTGGACTTTAATCCCTGGCTGCATTTTGGGATTATTGAACAGAATTGAAACTAAGGATGCCTCCAGAAGCTCCCCAAGAAACCTACCCCCAAGAGAACAATTACGATTTAGAGACAACAGAGCACTACAGTTCTCCATACATAGGATCTTTATACACTACTGATACACTACTAAAAAAAAATCAGCAATATTCTTATAAATCAAACAAGAAAACAAGAGGGCATTACAGCTAAAAGAAAAGAGGGCTCAAAGGTTTTCCATGTAAAGACAAGAACAAAATAGAAAAGTTAAATTTCACAACCAGCCAAAGCACAATAGGAAACATTCTTTCATGGAACACTAAATCATCCTCCTTTGGACAATGGAAGCATCCTTGAACTCCTGAGGGACAATCCCCTCTTGCCATATAAGCTAGAAAGCTTCTGTGTGAGCAGTATACCCCCTTGCCTTGTAAATTTCAGCTAGAAAGGAGTGAGGTGTTTTGCCACATAAAAGGAGTCTAATGGCCCTCAAAACTACTTCTTCAATTGGAAATTTGGCTGTTACAGAAGATGAAGAAATTTTATTAAAAATTTGCAAGTTTTCTCCAACATAAGTCTATGTAATGGTTTAATACTCAAGGGATTCATTATCAAGATGGGCATAAGGGAGAATGATGAATGTTGGAAATTGGAGTTAAATTGGGGTTAACTGGGGTTAAAAAGGAAAGGTAAGGGCTTATGGATTAGTCTTCATATTAATAATTATTAATAATAATACCACCTAGCCCTTATATAGTGCTTTAAGATTTACAAAGGGCTTTACAAATATTATTTGATTTCATCCTTTCAACAACCCTGATAAGTAGGCACTATTATTATCCTCATTTTACAGATGAGGAAACTGAGGCAGAAAGAGATTAAATGACTTACCCAAAGTTGCACAACTAGTAAATGTCTAGGACTAGTTTTGAATTTGGGCCTTCTTGATTCCAGTTCCAGCCCCTTAATCTATTGCACCATCTAATTGCCTCTACAATATGAATAATTTTTTCAAGAGGAGAGGAATAATTTTTTATGGTAGCAATGTACTAGAAATAAAGGAAATGCCCATTGACTGAGGAATAGTTAAATGAATTCTGGCACATGAATTACTGCACTATAAAAAATTATGAATATGGGCAACTCAGAAAAGCATAGGAAGATTTATATGAAGTGACTCAAAATGAAGAACCAAGAAAGCAATACTGTACAATGACTACAAGAATGCAAATAGAATGAAATTTTAGAAAAAAAGTAAAGAAAACCAAATACAGTATAATAAAAACAACTAAATATGGTCCCAGAGAAGAAGTAAAAAATGTACTTTCCTTCTTTCTTTGTAAAGGTGGAAGACTATGGACATAGAATATAGCACATAATATGAGACATAATTGATATTTTGTTTGGTTTTACTAAACTGCTTCTTTTTGGTTAGTCTTTGTCATAAGGGCTATGTGACTGAGCAAATAAAGAGTAAAATCAGAGTGTTATAAAAATGTTTTTTTAAAAAAGAAAATAAGTAGAACAGATACTGGAAACATCATAAAAATGAAATTCATTAGTGATAGGTGGGAAATTCAAAGTTACTGACTAGGAATCATCATAGAATAAACTGGTGGTCAACTGATTGGAGTAAAAGTCAAATTCTACAACAAATCTGGAGAAAATAACATAAAAAAGACTGCATGCAATTACAAATTTATTTAATAAATTGTCAACTTGGGAAAGAGAAAAATATAGACACTGATATGGATCATCAACACTTTTTAGAGGAATTTAACTGACATGAAACAATCATCATAAGATAGCCAAAAAAATATCAAAAAAATTTCTGTTAACAGACATTATTTATAAAGAACACCAACATAACAAAGTACAGTACTATTTATGATTCAAATCATTATCAACCTATACAGTAGAGAAGAATGGAAAACAAGATTGGACAAAAATGTTTTGAGATCCAAAGCTAAATAATTCCAAGGGCATTTATAAATGAACCTAGAAGGAAAACCAATTGATACAAACTAAAATAGGCTTACTAGCATTTCTATAGCATCTATTTTCATCACCAACAATGATAAATAATACTTCACTTTAAAATCTGGAAAGTCCTTTACATTTATTATCTTATACAATGATCCTGTTACCTACAATAGAAAGAACCTTAAGATCTTATAATTGGAAACCCAAGTTTAAGTCCCAGCTCTGATACTTATTAACATTGTGATTTACATATGTCACTTAATTTCTCTGAGCTTTGGCTTCCTCATTTGAAAATGGGGATAACAATCCACACTCCACAAAGCTATCAAAGAGATTTTCCCAAAGTGTAGCTTTGACAGAGTTACCCCACTACTCGAAAAACTCCAATAGCTCCCTATGACTTCAAACATCAAATCCCAGTGGCACTAAGTATCTTTACAAGTTGGCCCCTTTCAATCTTTTCAGGTTTCTCACATATTATTCCTCTTCACATATTCTCTCCTGGCTTATGTCCCCCTCTTCATACACTATGTTCCAGTTGTTGTCCTGTAATTTTTTTACTGGCTGTCCTCCCATTCATGGAATGCTTTCCTTTCTCAGTCACCCTGGTTTCCTTTTAAGATTCTGCTAAAATGCCATATTGGCCAGAAACTTTCGCCAGCTGCTAGTGCCTTCTATTCTAAGGCAATCTTCCATCTGCTCTAAAGGTATTGCATTTGTACCTAGTTATGCACATCTTCCCCCAACAGAATGCAAGATGTATGAGAGCAAACATTATTTTTTTTCCTTTGTATTCCCAGTACTTAGCATGGTACTTGACACATAGTAGGTGTTTACAAAGTGCCTATTTATTTGATTGATTACTGTTCAAGTCAGCAAGAGCTGATAATACTTTTTAAATATTCCTTAATTACTGTAGCATATCTACATTGATGGTCCACCAAAAAGACTACCTGGTACGGTTCTGCTTCTGAGTTTTGGATTACATCTGACATTTTCTTCCTTTTTTCTGCCTCTTCATATCTTAATAATCTTTCAAATGCCAAATTCTTCCAAAAGAATTATTTCACGATTACATTTTTGTTTACTCTTTAGTGGTAGCTTCTCTAAGCCTATAGTACTTACTGTCTTCACTATTTACCATTTGCTTTCGTGTTTTGTTAATAACTTCTCATATCAACTTGTCCTGTCTCTGCAATTAGAACTTAAGCTGTTAAAAGCTAGGAAGATATTTTTTATGTCTCCAATTGTACCTACCACAGATTTTTTAATTTAATAGGAATTGAATAAATATTTGTGAACAAAATTTTTAACCAAATTTACTATCCTATATTTCAAAATGCAAAGATTGGATAATACAGTCAGAAACCAAGGAAGTTATTGGCCCCACCTTCCTTCAGTTGAGCTAAAAAAATGATACTAGAAGAGTGAGCTCTGAAAAATTGCGACCTTTATATAAAAAACTATTTTTTTCTTTTCTATTTGGACATTATCTAAGAGTTGTTCAAATGAGTGGTTTTCACTGTAAAAAAGAACCATAATGACACTGAAAATATGCAGTGACAAGGAAAATGGCTAATAAATTTTGAAAAAAGATTAAGCTACATCAATATTCATTTATAGCAATATTAATTTAATACTAAAAAATTAACTCAATATCACAATTATTTTAAATGATTTTAAAGAAATTATAGCATGAATACCAAAATTAGCTATGTATTAAAATTTTTTATTCTTATGATAGTCATAGAAGATATTAATGGGGGAACATAAAAATCAACAATAAAGGATTTGGAGTAATCTCAAAGACTTAAGAATATTCATGAATACTTGCCATGTTATGTATTCCAGAATCATGTCTCTAAAGTAAGTCTTTAAGGACACGTTTAAAAAAAAAAAAAAAAAAAAGATACAAATAAATGAGTTTTGAAGCGTCTTTCCCTTAAGTCTTTCCCAAAAATGGATAAAGAGGAACTTGCCCTGGAAATGCATTCCTTTGGGTAATTGATAATTTATGATATTGCATCAGCTTTAACTGCTAATGGTAATGTATGACATCAGCCTCCCATATTCTCAAATGACATACAAAGAATTCCAGCCCCAAAGAAGCAAAACACACAGGTTCTCAAAAATAATTTGCTTAGTCCACTTAAAATGCATTTCTACATCACTATTCCTAAGGCAGGGATCACATCTTTATCAGAAATCTTACCCAACTCAACCAAAAAAGGCACACATTCAAGCTTCTTCTTAGTATTTTGATGATGATGGTGGTGGTGGTGGTGATTATGCAATGGCATAATTTCTGAGTGGAAAATAATTAATTACCCATTTCAATAGGAAATAATTTTGTAGCATTTCAATATATACAAGTTAATTTTAAACATTTTTAATAGTTAGTTGTAAGCTATTCACATTTAATTCATTTTATTACAGCTAATTAAAAATCATTTAGAGACAACTTGAACTTTTTAATATTCAATGAAGTGCTAGAAAAAGAGGGAGAGGAAAATAAAGCAAATCTTTAAGCTAATTTGTGTGAAAGTTAGTATTTCAAATTTTAAGGCATCATTCTCTTTCTTATTCTCTTTCTTTACACACTTGTATAAACATATGCACAAATTCACACACATCTTTTCTTCAAAATATTACCCTGTTTAGAAATCTTGGAACTATTTACCTCCTTTTTAAAAGGATACAAAAAAAATTTGTGACTCACTTTATACACTTACTGAACATTAGAAGAAAAATAATAAGCTAATTTCCAATAAGTTTTTAAATTTTAGAAAAACACTAACTTAAATATTTTTACAGACACATCATCATAGAAATTTTCCATCAAGATAGCATATATAAATTTAAGGATTAACTATATATATATATATATATATATATATTTCTATTCATTTTGCTTTAAAATACTATAACTTTTTAAAAATTACATAGTTATAACTTGGCTCAAGTAAGTCAGCTAGTTTATTTCTATAAGGTTTTCCTTTCTCAAACTTAGCAAAAAAAAAAAAAATATGAGGGTGGAGGGTGGTAGTTACCCAAATGAAGTCAAGATTCAGAGTCCAATAATATCCAAAGCCATAGTGTAGCAGGGCTACCTCCTTATGCAGATTTTACATTCATGGCAAAAAAACCCAAAAAAACCCATCATCTGCTGGATCATATTTTTCTGATTTATAATAATGTGCAAACATTTTAAATGTACTTTCTGAATAACTAATTCTCTGAATTCATTGGAGGCTGATTTTTTTTAATTGAAATGCTATTCTTTGAATAAAAAAATAAACAAAACCTAAAAAAAGAAAATAACTATAAATAAATATATAAAAATAACTATAGAATCAGACTGCGTAGTGTTAAGAGCCATGCTCTTCCTTGGTTAAATATTAAGGCTTTAACAACATTTCAAAAAGTATAAGAGTTGCCCTAATCTTATTACTTTTTTTTTGGAAGCTTATAATACCATTATGGTTTATATATATATATGTATATATATATATATATATATATACATATATATATATATATATACACACATATATAATAAATTTTAATTGCAAATTATTATTATTTACCAGAAAGCAGGTACATGTGTTCCTTGCATATAACAAAGCACTTTCTTCTTTTTGCAAGATCTCTCGTGACCTCTAGTGGACAAAATTTTTTCCCCCAAATGAAATACTTTGTAGTTTTTCAGTTGTATCTGACCATTTGTGACCCATTTGGGATTTTCTTGTTAGAGATTGGAGTGATGTTTATATACTAATACATTTAGCCATAATCTTTAAAGTTTTCAGAAAGCTTTGGTAAGATAAAAGACTTTTGTTTTTCTCTACAAAAAAAGTAACAGAATTTGGAACTCAAAAAAAATTTAAATGAATGTTAAAAAATTGTTTTTATATATAACTGGGGATAAAATATTAAATTAAAAATATAACAATATTCACATGACTTTCGATGCATATTTTGCAAAGATTTGATAAAGACATGAATTTAGAACTAAAGCAAATATTGGAATCTTACAAAAAATAACATACTGATAAAAATACATACTACAAAAAATATATTTCTTTAAAAATGTTTATAGAGTCACAAGAAAGTCCTGCTTCTCTTTTACTCTTTCAATCTATGTAAATAAAATGTTAAAAAAGATAGGGAAATGTCACCATTATGGCAATAACATTTTTTTTTAATCTTCAAAAAGATTGGTAAGTAGTAATAAGGTATTTAATTATGCATTTTGCAACCATTCAAATGTTTTATTTTATAGAAAATGAATATTAAGTTCAAGGAGTTTCCCTTTTCCAAGGGTCATGCAATTAGTAAACAGCAGGGCCTGAATTTGATTCCAGTTCCTCTGAATTTAAATCTGAGGTCCTTTCCCTTGTACCACATGACAAACTATACAACAAAGTTATTTTAAAATTGTGGAATTGGAATTATACTTATAAAAATATAAACCTGAGTTCCACAATTACCTCTTACCACAATTCCACAATCTCCTTCCATTATCCTCTTCATCCCTCATCCCTAATAAGGGCAATTTAAGTTAAAGAAGGGGGAAAAAAACCTTAAATTGAAAGAGTTTTTAGTTTTATCAATGAGCATTTTTGGAAAACTCCTTAATATGCTCTCCGTAATCTTAACAGACCATAATTGTCAGAGGCAATACTTCTATAATAAATGGTGAATTTTTTAGACTAAATGTAATAGTTTTTAACTTGGAAAATCCCTTCTTCTCTGAGTTAATAGTATCTTTCCTAAGTTTCAAAAAAAGAGCATCATTTTTTCCCTAAGATTTTGACTAAATTAAAGTTCTTTTAGACTTCACTATTTCTGTCAATACTACAGCTACTAATTGTGATGAAAAGCCTAAGAGACAGAGTTACAATGTTGAATAATCCATTTATTAATTAGGCTAGCAAATAATAAATTGATGGTCAATGGGCTCTCTTGGTGACAAAAGACAAAACAAAGGAGACCTCTAAATGCTTAACTGCCTTTGGAAAAGGGGGTACTATGAAGAAGTGAAAATCAACCTTGATAGGTGAACAACTAACCAGGATTTGTGCTAAAAGAGTTCAGCTCCTCCTGTTGAGAATGTGACTTGATCATGAAACTCAGCTGCATCCAAGCAATCTGGATAAAAATCCATCATTAACCAGACCACTCTCATAGGTTTTTTCCTTCATAAATTGGGTCATCATCCTAAATTCTAAGGGAGGGCTCCAAGGACAGAGATTATTTCCTAATTGCAAGAATTCACCTAGATTAGATTTGGGTTGGGTAGGGTCCTGCTCCTGGTAGAGCATATGCCTGAAAAATTTGTCCTTCAGAGACTGACTAGATGGTCTACAGGGGCCAATCCCTTATTGACAAGATAAAGTGGCAAACCTCAATCCTAATTTAATAATTGATTATTAATATAATAAAAAATAATACTTTTCTCTCATTGCACAGTGATAAAGCCAGAAATTTCTTTACATCTTTAACTCTTCCTACTACCTCCCTTTTCATAGCTACCATGTCCTGTCCTGTCAAAGCCCTGCCTAATACCTTACTATCATCCAGTCTTAAATTTTTAGCTTATCTAGCCAAATTTAGATTACTTTATGCCCAATCCACATCCTTCTGCTTTTCTCCTTCAGGAATGTACAGTTCTTTCTTGCTTTCTCTGCCTTTGTTCTCACTTTGCTTAGGCAATTCCCTTATCCTGCTTTGCCTCCCCTGTATTGCTTCCTACCCATCCTTTAAAACTTAATTTGAACACCCCTTCCTCCAGAAAATCTTTCTGATCCACCCAATAAATTGTAGCATTCACATAGCATTTTGTTTGCAACTTTCTAATCCACTTAAGAAAGATATTAGAGGGATCAGTGTTATCACGCACATACTCCATTTACTGTTTTTTTTTCCCCCCCTGAGGCTGGAGTTAAGTGACTTGCCCAGGGTCACATAGCTAGAAAGTATTAAGTATCTGAGACCAAATTTGAACTCGGGTCCTCCTGAATTCAAGGCTGGTGCTCATCCACTGCGCCACCTAGCTGCCCCTCCATTTACTGTTAATATCTAATGGCAGGAATGGCTCATCTTAAATTATGTATTTCCCTAAAGCCTAAAATATTGTGTACACTGTTTTTATATCCTTCCAGTCACATATTATATTTTTTTCTTCTAACTATATGTAATGTTTTAGATTTATCTTTATATTTAGTTCTATAATTGATATATAGTTATTCTTTGATCCTGAAAAAGTGGGGATATACAAGGAGTGGCCCTATATTCTATCTGGGGAACTTCCCATGGAGTTAAGACTTAGGCCTTGTGTCTTCTGCTTTTCCACCCTCCTCTCTTTAATGGAAGTCTAAGACAACGGCTATCTGAGTCCCATGTGCAAAAGAAAGAAATAAAAATTGCGAGGGGAAGTTATTGCTTCTTTTAAAGGTTACTGAACAGATAGCTTTTTTGTTCATAACTTCCAGTGATAAGGACATTGGGAAACAACCAGATGGTTGCACATGTCCCTTGGGAAGTGAGCTGACTTGGAGGTCTCCAGAAGACACCAGAGTACAGGTTCAGTCAAGAAAAGTGGGGCTGGAGAGACAGGGATGTCATCATATTACCCCATTACGCTTGTATCATACTTTTATTTCTTATTAATTTTGAATCTTGGGGATTCCACTAGATCTTTTTACTTTCTACAACTCTGTTTAGCTCCGGAGTGGAAAGCTACTTTTTGCTGAGATGGTATGGCTGGGATGTATGGAGCTGGGACTAGGCTATCTGCAAGTTCTAAATGGTATAGCTGCAACCACTTCCTGATTTCTCTAGGACTTCCTGTCCTTTCTATAATCTCTTTAATGGCTTTTGTATTTTGTGTGCCACACTTAAATGATTAATTATCATCTCTCTGTGACCAGAGAATGTTTGTTATCTCCTACAGCACTTGGAATAGTATTTTCCACACCTTAGATATATAACAAATGTTGATGAAAAAATGAATAAAAAGTTATTTGGTTTTGTTTTAATTTGTCTGCTTTAAAGGTCTAGATCACAATATCTTCTACTAAATTCTGCTTCTTGTGCTAATGTCACAGAGCAACTAGGTTCTCAAAGGCTACGTCAGAGAAGCACAAGCCCCCAAATTGAAAAGGGACCAAGTCAAGAATACGCAAAGACTAAAGTCTTCCAAAGACCAATCCAACTAGACAAAGAGGCTTTATCACCAGAATTGTGGATATAAGTTCATAAAGTTTTTGCTCCCTCAAAACTGGGAGAAAGTATGACACAGTTCAGTTGTTGACCTGGATATAAATGACAAAACTGGATATAAGTGACAAAAGACAAAACAAAGGAGGTCTCTGAATGCTTAACTACCTTTGGAAAAGGGGGTACCAGAAGGCAGTCTCCATCAGTGAAGGAATGAATGAAGTATTTATTAAGTACTTACTATATACTAAATAAGCCCTGGGGATATCATTAGAAATGTAAAAGAGATCCTGCTTTCAATTCCAATACAAATACAGCAAACAAGAATGTGTCTGTACCACAAAAGCAAAGAAATTAATTAGATTTAAAGCTCTGAAATTTATATAATCAAGAAGAGTTGGAAAAATTTCACCTGGAATTTTAATGATTTTTGGAATTAATGTTTTTAATGATTTGATTCATTTGACAATTCAATGTCGCAGGCACTGTGCTAGATTCTACAGGTACAAAGACAAACAATTCTGGGGAAAAAAATAAATTCACACACTGTAATGCCAGAGAAACTGAGGCAAGATAGAGATTAGAGAAGGTTTTTAATATTTTATTAGTGCAGAGTCTGGACTGCAATGCACATCAGCCAGTTGGCTGGATGGAACTCTTGTCTCAAAGCATCCAACAACAAGCAAAGGATTCCAGAGACTCATATAGGGTTCCAACAATCAGAGGAGCTAAGGCTGGGGGTGGGGGCGGTATTGGAGAGCAGGGGGAGGGTAAAGCATTGGTGAGCAAGAAGGTATAGGAAAGTACCATAAATTCAGTTCTAACAGCTTGGGGGTAAAGAAGGAGGATCATAAATTCTGATAAGTTGGGAGAGAAAAAGCTAGGAGACACTGACTCTGAACCAGAAAATAGAGGGTCCCATCTAAGTATTTGAGATAAGCCATCTGGAGTTTTATGACTCTTTGGAATGCCAGAGTACCCAGGGCTCCCAGCCCTAATTATCTCAGCCCTAATGGCCAGGAAGGGGAGTTGCCAGCAGGGAGATTAAGGCAGAATAATTGAGGGAAAATGAAGCAGAACAATTCAGAGAAACTGAGGCAGGGAAACTGAGGCATAACAAAATCAATACAAAATATATACAAAATATTGTATAATTGGAGTATGAAACTTGGAAATCAAAAAACCTGGGTTCAAATGTTATCTCTAACAGTAACTTAGCTGTGTAACTTAAAACATCTCACTAAAATTTCTTAGGTCTTAGATGCCCAATCTTTAAATGAGGATATTGTAATGTTTGGGCTAGCTTTCTGGAGATCCTTCAGATGGGACTTGGTCTCAACAGAATAGACACAAGAAGAATGGTCAGGAATAGTCTAGAATCTTTATTCTGGCCCAGTCTTGACCCTAGTGCAGGAGGCAGGACAGCTGAGGCTGGTCAAAGATTTCATTTCCATTCCTTCTTAGCCTTATATAGCCTATTATGATTACATCATTACAGCATACTGACTATGTGTGAACTAGAAAGCCTTTACATCACCATGCTAAGTACTAAGTATATTTGTGAACTAGAGCTCATCAATTCTACTGACTTAATATCTTGTTTCAAGTACACTTCTCCAGAGTTCTGGCCTTCTATAGGAAACTACTTCTAGATTACTTACTTCTGAAGCTCCTTCCAGCTTTATACTCATGATCCTATTATGATAAAAAAAGAAGAGAGTACAGAGCAAGAACAACTTAGGGAATCAGAAAAAGCTTCTTGGAGGTTTTTAAATTGAACCTAGAAGGAATCTAGAGTTTCTAAGAGGCAGTGGTAAGGAGGCTTAAGAGACAACCATTACAAGAGCAGGAAGGCAAGAAATAGAATGTTAGGCACGGGGAATAGAAAGACCACCAATTTAGCTGGAATGTAAAATGCATTAAGGGAAATCATATGAAGTAAGTCTGAGAAAAAAAAGGGTGGAGCCAGATGCTGAAGTACTTTTAATATCAAACAGAGGAATTTCTATTTTGTAGTTTATCTTTATTACAGAGATAATAGGGAACCACTGATACTTCTTAAGCAGAGAAGTGACTTAATTAAACAAAGACTTTAAAATATCAATTTGGTGGCTATATAGAAAAAAGACTGAACAGAAGAGAGAGTAGAAACAAAGAAACCAACTCTAAGACTATAACAAAGTTAATGGTGAAAGGTGACTTGTGTCCAAACTAGAGCAGTGTCCATGTCAGTGGAAAGAAAGGAATGGATATGACAAATGCTTTGACATAGACCTTGATCATTGGCAGGCTAAGCTATTTAAGACTGTAATCACTAGCCTTGAATACAATCCTAATCCAGTGCCTCAATGAGGCATGAAGATGATTCTGCATTTACAAAACTTAGACCAGTGATCAGGGCCTAATAGTTCCTACCAAGTTGTAGAGATTTCATCAGAGATTGTACTTGCTAAAAATAAGAACCTCTCCATCAACCAGGTTATTACAGGGAAATGAATCTTTTATTTCACTGCAATTCATTTAAATTATCTGCCAAGATACTGGATTTTCTGTCAACAGAGAAAGTAAAGAGCCATGTCAAGAAAGTCATAGCTCCTTGCAGTATTATAAAAAGCATCTTCAACCGCAGTGGGAATTAGTGATCCATGTAGAGTATCATTTAGGAAGCTTAATAGCTCCAATTGTCTTTCAGATATCTTGAACTGCATGTCCAATAGATATCTTAAACTCAACATGTCCAACCCTGTAATCATCACTTTTCCTTCTAAATGCTCCCCTCATCCAAATTTCCCTATTATTGTCAAGGATATCATCAACCACTGTCACTTAAATTGGCAAACTAAATGTTGTTCTCCATATCTCTCCCCTTTCCCCCTTCTCCAAATCCAATCTGTTGCCAAGGCCGGTCAGTATCATCTTTGCAATGTCTCAAACAGACCTGCTTCTCTCCTGTGACATTGCTACCACCCTGGGACAAGCCCTCATCACTTCACACCTGGAGTGCTATTTTCCCCTATTCCAATCAATCCATTATTCAGCCACTAAAATAATTCTCCTAAAACACAGGTCCATCTCTGTCACTTCACTATTAAACTAAAATACAATGGCTATTTATGATTCAAAATCCTTCACAACTTACTCCCCTCCCAAATACCATTATCTTTCCTGTCTTCTTATACATTATACCCTGCCATGCATTTTTCCATCCAGTGATACTGGCCTCCTGGATGTTCCAAGAAAAAGATACTTCATCGCTCAGCTCTAGGCATTTCTAGAGGTATTCCCTGTGCCCAGAAGATCCTCCCATCTCATCTCTTATTTCCTGACTTCCTTTATATCCCAACTAAAATCCCATCTTCTCCAGGAAGCTTTTTCTGACCCTAGTTCTAGTGGCTTCCTTCTGTTAAGTATTTCTCCATTTATCCCAAGTATAGCTTGTTTATAATTAATTTATTTATTATCTCCTCAGTCAGATTGTGAATTCTTTGAGAGCAGAACTGTCTTTTGTCCAGTACCTGGAATATGGTAGGTACTTATTAAATGCTTCCTATCTGACTACCAGAGTTACTGTCTTACAAATACAAGGGATCATTATCACATTACCTGGCTAGTCGAATGTATAGCTGAGGGCAGTGGAAGTGTCTGTGACAGACAGACACAGAAAATTCTTCATCGATGGCAAAACATGGAATTACCCCAACAGGGTCAAAAACAGTTACTAAAGTCGAACCTAGATCACAGGCAAAAAGTACGCATTATAATTTTTGATTGAAATAATGTTAAAATATAAACAGCAACATATAAGAAAAAAACTACCTTTTTTTGGCTTTTTTCATAATTAGCCATGTATTATTTGCATTCAAAGATCGGAGACCATGTATAACACATTCTAGAGAAACACCATTTTGTAGTACATTACAAGTTACCATTTTATCAAACTGAAAATATTGAGGCCAAAGTGAAATTACATAAATCTTACCTAAACTCATATAGGATGGAGTTATAAGAAATATGAAGTGAAGATCTGGTACTGCTTTGAAAACTGTCCTAAAGAGAAAAATAATAATAAAGTAATTTCATAGGTAAATATCTCAATGAAATATTGTCTCTTCAAAAAATAAAAAGGTTCAAAAATGCAAACAGAATAATCTTCTCCCTACCCAAAAAGGGAATGAAAAAATTTTCCAGAAAACTTTATTTTTTCTGTACATTTTTTCTAATCTCTTGATCTTTTAGTTTCCTATATTTTCTTTTATGTCGACTTCAGAGACGCAAAGGAATAAAAGATGTCCCTTTAGCCCAACACAACAGATTTCTGTTCATATTAACCCTTGACCTGACATCTGGATGGTCTGGTTTGATATTACAAAGTAACTTGAAGACTGAGGGCCACCACCATCAAATGTGATTCACTGTCTGTGCAAGCTGCTGAAGACTGAACACACTTCTATCTCTGTGCAGCCCTCTAACTGATACATCAGGTTACTTGTGAGCCTTTGTAGTCTGTTGTGTTAATAAATGTTTCAGAAAATAACCTTGGGGAAAGTGATTTTTAAAAACATCTCCAGCTTGTTAGGCTTCATGTTCAGTCATGCGTTTTAATGCACATTCTCTCTGTCCTGTCCCATCCCCCTAAAATCAATTTGTCCAAATGCCTGCAGTACTGACATATATGCTTCAAATAATGACCAGTTAAAGATGCTGTATAATATTTCATTATAAGAAAAAGCATTCAAGAAATGCAATGTTTCCTTTTAGAAATAATACTATCCTACTTTGGTTAAGTATAAAAGTAAATGCTTAACTGTATTCATTAAATATGTAAATAAAATACCTACTAGAATTTCAAATAAGCTTTCTATGAATTACATATATTCTCGTTTTTGCATTACTGTAAGATCAGTGTAACTCACTTTTTGAAGTGAACTGATAACCATACAAACTTGTCTATCTGCAATGACACATCAACTCACCTCATAATTTCTTGGCAACAGCCAATGGCATACTCGTCAACAGCCACAAAAAGATGCATAAACAATGTATTCAGCGGCTACAAAAAGAGAACAGAAATGAACAAGTTTTTCTAAAAATTAAATCTCTAACAATTGGTCCTTTAAGATTGTGTTAATATTCTCTCTACATTAGAATCAGAGGAAATTGTGTTGTCTGTGCAACAGCACATGAAGATCTATAATATAAAAGATCAACTGCCAAAATGATGATATCATAAACTATGTTGGACATATTTCCTGACCTCATTCAGTCATTTGCAGAATTCTACCTCAACAGTACAAGGAAAAGATAAAGGCAAAACTATATGGCACATATGGCTCTTCCTCCTGACCTCAGGAATGGCCTATCAGATAAGGAAGAGCCCTGCAGGGGAGTGAAATTGATTATTAACTCAGGCGTTTTATTCCGGGGTGTTTATGCCAAGTACAAGACAATAATCTATTTCCCTTCACCCACAAGTCAGCAGCTGCTGCTTTATTCAAGCTACATAATAGAAAGATTCTCTTATGAATTTGGAGTATGAAGGCAGGTGCCCCATTTGAATTCAAGCACTCTTTGTATTAACATTCCTAGAGTTAAAAGAATACTCTTTGGATTCAGAAAGCTTAGGTGCAGGAAACTCCAAGAAGCAAGATTAGAACTTCATGGTTAATTACTGGAAAGAACATATACATTTAGAAAACAATTTCTGTCCCTGTGTTGTTTTGGTGTAACTCCTTGTTATTTGATCCCATGATTTTTAAGACTATTCCCGAATCACTAATAGCCAGCTCATTATTGTGACTTTTCTGGGCTCTCTAGGAGTGTGCAACATAGTGTCCCCTAACCTAATGTCAGGACACTGTAAACTGTGACTATGAAGCGATGTCGTGGGATAAGCATACTATATCCCTAACTTGTGTACTTTTCGTGTTTCTTCAGGGGTCTGATTTCTCTATATCAGTTAGTGTTAGGTAAATCATTTCACTTTTCAGCATCTTAGCCTCTCCATACATAAAATGAAATATGACATCAGGCATCTCAGAAACACTCAGCACAGTATGAACTATAAGAATATAAAAGGGAGAGGCATGAGCTCAAAAGATATTATCAGTCCTGAATGGGGTATTCCCTTAGAAACATACAGCCCTACAGAGGGCAGGAAACTTAATAACAATAAAACCTCATTAGCCAACAAATTAAAAAAATATATAAACCACAAAGGCACAAGTTATATATATCTTTGGATAGAATACAGAATCATGGGATTTAAGGATATTGGGGTCTTTAGAGATCATCTTGTCCAGCTCCCTGTTTTACAGATATAGAAACTAAGACTGAGAAGTATTAAATGACTTGTGTAATCAGATCAGATTAGATAACTATCAGATAAATAATGAGTAGTAGAGTGGGGGTTCAAATCCAGTCTGGCTCCAAAACTTTCAAATCTTTCACCTATATCTAAATATTTCCTGGTAGTCTCACAAAAACCCTAACTGGAGTTAGGTGATAATAAGGATTAGAATTTAAATGAAACCATGAGAAGCCAATTTCTAGAAGGATGGTTTTATTATTTCACAGAGGGGGAGGAGAAGGAAGACAAAGAGAAGAAAAAGAGGATCACTTGTCAATTAACTTTCCCACCATTTCTCTCCAAATTCCACAATTAAATGTGCATGTATCACAGTTGTGTGAATTATTGAAATATAAATATCCCTGGAAGGGGTATAGCACATTCAATCTTATCAGCCATTTGTATTTTAGTAAGAATGAGCTCCAGAAGCCATGTTCTTTTTAGATAAGTAGGATGTGGAAGACTAAGGAGATCACGTGGTGTAGTGTAATGATCACTGGCTCTGGAGTCAGACCACCCACCCCACCCAGACTGACATGAAGCCAAGAGCATATGGCATGGCTCCACTATTGTTTTCACCCTTGTTGTGTATATTTTCTTCTTTCCTTAGTGTTGCAGATAGGACTAGGCCTATAACCTTTTGAGATTTCAAAAGGTCTAGTTTACAATCAGTAGAGATAGCCCTGAGAAGCAGGCTGCCAGACCCAGCTCAATAAGTGAAACATTAGATTGGAGCACCTTAAGAGCCAAGATTGTCTTTCATTTCTTTGTGTATCCCCATTATGCTTAGGACGGTGCCTGGCATGCAGGAAGGGCTTAAACCTTGGGGACCAAGATGGCATAGGGGAGACTGCCCTGGGTTCTGGAAAATGGTTTTTATTTCTCTTCTTGCTGTATTTTCTCAGGAAATATTCCTTTGTAAAAAAAACAAAACAAAACAAAACAACAACAACACAAAAAAAAAAAAAAAAAAACCACCAAACTAATTGATGTTAGTTGGTTAAATTTTACTGGAAAACTAATTACTTGGGAGAATAACAGGTTATATAAGGAAGATATTAACTGTAACTGGAAATTTATTTGGGGTCAGAGCAGAACATTCCAAGATTAGAGTTTGAGCATAGAGCATTAGAGAAATACCCTACTACTCTCTCAGGGGTACCCCCTAAGGCCCTAAAAGGGAAATTTTGCTTTGTTCTGAGGAGGAAGAGTCAAACATTTCATCAGTATGTGTGAAAATTGGGATAAATACCCCTCAGATCTTTATTGAAACTATGAATAGGGTCTTGTCCAAAAGAAGAAAAAGTCATCTCTGGGAAGAAATCACTTGTGGGGAAAGGAGAATGTTTTAGCTTCAGTCTGGACCTCCTTCCTCCCTAATTTGGCTAGGAGGTCCAGAGGGCTTCTCATGTTCCCACTGGCATCATAACAGCATCACTAAAACATTGAGCAGCAGTAGCAATGACAGACTGGACCTAGTAAAACTACATCATAGCTAATAGTTGTCCTTTTGCTAGATGTGCACATTCTCCTGGGCTCTGTAGGGAGTTGTGTATTGTGTAATCAAAGCACTCAAAACTCAAAAGTGCCCTAAACTTAAAGCTGTATAAAAAGTTGGAACAGTGCATCCTGTGCCCTGGGAACAGAGCTCAAATTTAAAAGGCACAAAATAGGCAAAAAAGAAAAGAAAATGACCAAGAAACAAAAAAGAACCTTGACCATGGAAAGCTATTATGGTCCTTTTGTAGAGACAAGAAACTAGAAACTGAGGGGATGCCCATCAGTTAGAGAATGGCTAAATAAGTTACAGTATATAAATGTTATGCAATATTATTTTCTGTAAGAAATGACCAACAGGATGATTTCAGAGAAACCTGGAGAGACTGACATGAACTGATGCTAAGTGAAATGAACAGAACCGATCATTATAAACGGCAAAAACAAGACTATACAATGATCAATTCTGATGGCTATGGCTCTTTTTAACAATGAGATGATTCAAACCAGTTCCAATGATCTTGTGATGAAGATCAATGGAACTAATTGGATGAAATTTTCTCAGTTTGAGACTAGGTCACATGTGAGTTCTTATCCCAGATGCTGGAATCTTTAGAGTTATCAAACAATAGATTACTATAGTCATTGGCTATTTTTCTCTTGTGTACCTCATGTATTCCACCGATCCACCACTAGTCATGAGTAAGATGAGCTACTATATTAAAATGACAATCATACCTAAATTAGTATACTTATACTTATTCAGTGCCATGCCAATCAAATTGCCACAAAATATTTTAGAAGAAGTAATAAAAATTATAACAAAATTCATCTGGAAACACAAAAGGTTAAAAATATTGAGGAAATCAATGAAAATAAATGCAAAGAATGGTGGCCTAATCATACCAAACCTAAAACTGTATTATAAAACAGCTGTCATAAAAACCATTTGGCCCTGGCTAAGAGATAGAATGGTAGATCAGTGGAATATGTGAGGTACACAAGAAAAAAAAAAATAGCCAATGACTATAGTAATCTATCATAAGAAAATGTAAAATAGCTCAATGGAAAAACAATTAATCTGGAAAAGAAATCCAGGAGAAACAATTTAAGAACAAGTTAAAATTGGACTACCTGAAAGCCAAGATGGAAAAAAGAAATCATCAAAGAAAACTACCCTGAAATCTATCCAACGATCACCTCCTGAAAGAAAAACAGAGAGAATATTGTAGCTAAATTATAGAATTATAAGGTCAAGGAGACCATCTGGGATAAGAACTCACTATTTAACAAAAGTTGCTGGGAAAATTGAAAAATAATGGCAAAAACTAAGCATAGGCCAAAAGCTCACATCTTCTACCAAAATAAGGTCAAAGTAAGTACATGATTTAAACAAAAAGGGAGACACTCTAAGGAAATTAGGAAAGCAAGAGAGAGTTTACCTGTCAGACATTTGGAGAAGAAAGGAATTTATGACCAAACAAGATAGATAACATTACGAAATGTAAAATGAACAATTTTGATTACTTTAATTAAAAAATTCTTGCACCAACCCAGTGCAACAAAAATCAGAAGGGAGGCAGAAAGCTAGAATGCAATTTTGACAGACAGTATTTCTGATAAAGGCCTCATTTCTAAAATATATAGAAGGGACAGCTAGATGGCACAATGGAAAGAGCATTTTCCTGGAGTCAGAGAACCTGTGTTCAAATTTGGCCTCATGCACTTAATACTTACTAGCTATATGACCCTGGGTAAGTATCTTAATCCCAATTGCCTAAGCCAATAAAATAAAATAAAATATATAGAAAAATTAATCAAATTTATGAGAATACAAGTTATTCCTTAGTTGATAAATGGTCAAAGGATATGAACAATTTTGAGATGAAGAAATTAAAGCAATCTCCAAGCATATGAAAAAATGCTCTAAATCACTATTGATTGGCGAAATTAAAATTAAAACAACTCTGAGGTATCACCTTATACCTTTGGCTAAAATGACAAGGAAAAAATAACGATGAATATTGGTAGGGATGTGGTTAAAGTGGGATAGTAGTTCATTGTTGGTGGAATTGTGAACTGATCTAGCCATTCTGGAGAGCAATTTAGAATTATGTCCAAAGGGCTATAAAATTCTGTATATCTTTTGATCCAGCAGTGCCACTACTGATTCTGTATCTCAAAGAGATTGTAAAAGAGGGGAAAGGATGCAAAAATTTCTGTGCTCTTTTTGTGTTCTCTTTTAGTGCTAAAAATGAATTGAAAATTGAATGAATGCTCTTCAACTGCAGAATGCTTGAATAAGTTATAGTATATGAATAGAATGAAATATTATTATTCTATAAGAGAAGATGAGCAGGCTAATTTCAGAAAAGCCTGGAAAGACATATAAACTAATGCTAAGTGAAGTGAATAGAACTAGGAATACATTATCCACACCAACAGCTAAACTATGATACTCAACTATTGTAAAGTACCAGCTAGCTCCATGGAGGGCTTCAGGATCAGCCAGAGTCAGGATAAATCAAAATCCTTGGTCTTTAGGGGGAGAAGTGAAGGAGGCAGGCAAGCTGCCAAAGATGGATCCTGGATTCTGGAGTCCAGAGTCTCCAGCCTCTCTCCTCCTTATCTTGCCGCAAAGTGACTCTGGCCTCTCTCCTCATCCTCCAATCCTTGCCTATGATTATCTTAACACCAAACATTCAGCGAGCACCAATGGTGAGGAGAGCCATATATTCTAATATATGCTAATAGAGTTATTATCTCACATCAAATAGGTAATTAGCCTTAGATGCTCAGTTGTCTGATTCAAGCACACCTTTTTGGAGTTTCAGCCCTCTACATCTCTGCTTTCTTTTGTTTTAGAACACAGGTGGTCACACCCTCTCTGACTTCTCAGGAAAGGAGGTAAAAGCACTAAAAAGGAGGTGATCACGCCCTCCCTGACTTCTCAGGAAGGGAGATGAAAAGCACCAAAGGGAAGTGGGGAGTCAAGTCAGATATTGCTAGCAGATTTTTGGGCTGAAGGGTCTTATTAGAGACAGGTATGCATAAACCCATCAGCATGGGAGGTATTACACAAGCACATAGCAATAAAGCACAGGCAAGCAGTGATGACTCTCCCCACAGCTGGTACAGACTAAATGTGGTGTAACAAACATGAATAGTACATGCAAGTAGTGATATAACAAATAATATGAACCAACATGGTGTTGTAAAAGATTTCCAGAAGCTCTAGAAGGAGGGTATTTAAACAACAGTCACATATACACCTTCTTCAGCAGCCAAGAGATAGTTCAAAACCAATCTATTGTCCATTGCTTCACGTGACAGGGAATCCAATGATCTCTGCAAGTTTTTGAAGTCTTGTAACAGTCTTTTTATATGTCAGGGAATCCAATTATTCCCACAGATTTTGAAATCCTGCAACAGTCTTAACATGTCTCAGAGGATCTAATGATTCTTGAGGGTTTTGAAGTCCAACAATTTTTGATGTCCATGAATCAAATCCCATAACTGCCATGGGTACAGTCATTGAGGAAACCACCAGATGTTTCTTGGGTCTTCTCCTTTGTTTCAAGGGTTGGCTCCGTCTCTCTCCAATGGACAAGACGAATACGGCTCAGATTCCTTCTTCATCTGTAGAGATACAAACAAACTCTCTCCCCCAAGCAGTTAACCTATCGTTCACCACTTTCTGGGTCTCTCCACAATACCTGAAGATTATCTAAAGACAGTGGAGCTGCTTGCACTGGACACTGCCCTTCTGGTGGGTTATAAAACCTGTCTGCTGGAGCCAGTGCATCTTTGTCAAAAATCAAGAAGTTAATAGTATAAAGAACTAGATTTAGAAGTTCTCTAGGGTTACCTGTGGCTCCCTCTTTCTTTTGTTTTTGGAGGAGTGTCTTTATGTCTCTGTTTCTCCTCTCTACTATTGCCTGTCCTTGAGGATTAAAGGGTATGCCAGTGGTGTGTAATAGTGTGCACAAAAGTGTGCAAAATATTTATAAATATATGCAGGTTTATTGCTTGTGACATACCCATAATTGCAAATGCTTGTATAAGGAATTCAGTGACCACTTGGGCTGTCTCTTTTGCTGGTATTGCAAAAGGTGAATCCTGAAAAGGTGTCTACCACAATATGGATAAAAGACAGACGATCAAAAGATTTATAATGGGTCACATCTATTTGCCAAATTTCATTAGGTCTTAAACCACAGGGTTCTTCTGTAAGGGCCCTTTAAATGGGCTGCGCCACAGCGCATCATTGAGGCCCGGAAGTAATTTCTGTGGATATTAGGACTGCCTTGTAGGTGGGATCCTATCCCATTTTGAGATAGCTTCGTAATGGGTGACTCTCTTGCTGATTGGCTGTGTGTGTGACCTCACAGGCCCTATGTAAGCCTACTGCAGGCAGCAGTTGCTCTCTTTAACCTCGCGCTCTTCACCCTGGCTCCCTAGCCTGGGTGGCCAAGCCAAGATGGATAGCCAAAAGAGGTAAGGGTTTTGGTAGTGAACACGTGGCTCTTCTGACCAGGTGTTCACTCAGGAACCAACAAGTCAGGGCATCAGTCAGGGCATTATGTGAGTAGGTATAGTAAAGGCTTTTAAGATTACATGTGGCTGTTCTTGAGTGCGCTACCGATTATTAAGCTATAGATTCAAGAGATTGTGGCCAGAGACCTTTGAAGGCCTCAGAGGAGGCAAGCCAGGTAGAGTTCACACTGCTAAGCACAGTGGTCAAAGGTACTCTGGTGGGTCTAGGACAGACTAGTAATTGTAACTGCCGGGAGAGCATGTTACATTCTTCCCTGGAGGGAGTGTAGGAGCGTGGAAAGGAATGCAGCTGAACAGGCTTTTACTATGCTCCTAGCTTCCTCTCTTATTATTCCAAATTGTAAATATAAAGCTTGAGCAGCCTGATGATATTTATAATGAGATTCTTGGGCTTCCTGAAATAAAGGAGTATTGACCAACATGGTTAGAAGGCTATCTGCCTTTGAATTACCATCAAAAATAGGACTTGGAAGTCCACTATGAGAGTGGATATGCAAGATATAATTCTTACCTGGATGCTTTCTCACTTCAAGAACAAGTGCCTTGAAGTTCCTTAAAGAGCTGATATATATTAGAAGCTACAAATTTTATTTGGGCTGTGGCAATTCTTTGTACACACCTACTTAATAGGCTAAATCAGATATTATATTTGTATTTCCTGGATAATAAGTAAAAGCTAGTATGATTGCATACAATTCATTCTGCTGAGTGGACTGAAAAGGAGTTCTGACTACTCTCTTTATAGTTAAGTCACAAGAGTATACAACGCAAATATTATGTTTGGATGCATCTGTAAAGATAGTTGGTCCTTTAAGAGGAACTTTAGAAACCTTTTCTTCAAGAATCCATTGCCAATTATGTAATAGTCTGGTTATCTTTAATGGAGACCCATGTATAAGATTTGGAGCTGTGGCTAATAAAATTTGCCACTCTGGGATGGTTTCACAGCACACATTAACTTGTGCATTGGCATAAAAGGTGTATATCTTGTCAAGTCTTAGCCCAGATAATTGTACTGCTTACTTAATGGTTTTTAATAACATTCTAGCCACAAGCACCGGGTAAGGAATAAGGCTTTGTTCTGATTGTGCTGGGAGGTTCACCCACTCTATCACACTGTCTCCTTGATGAAGGACTGCTATAGGTGCCTCTTTTGTAGCAAAAACTACAAGGGTTTTTTCCAAGGGCTTTTGAGTGACTCTTTAAACCATATTGGATAAAGCCAGTTCAACTTCTTTCAAAGCCTCTTGAGCTTCTTTTGTAATCTGACATGGTAAGTTTAAAGCACTGTCTCCCCTTAAAATTTCATATAATGATTGCAATGGATAGGTAGGTAAGTCTAACACTGGATGCATCCATTGGATATCTCCTATCAATTTCTGAAAGTCACTTAAGGTGTTTAGCTTCTCTGCTCTTAAGGAAAGTTTTTGTACTGTAAGCACCTTAGGGTATACTTCATATCCTAAATATTGAAAAGGAGCATGTCTTTGAATTTTTTCTGGAGCTATGTGCAATTTGTAATTCCTTAGTGTTTCTATGGTCTTTTGTAGACATGCTTTTAACATTTGTTCCTCAGGTACACACCCCAATATATCATCCATGTAATAACATTACTTTTGGAAATGCTTTTCTTAGTGGAGTAAGAGCAGAAGCAACATACATTTGACACATAGTAGGGCTATTTTTCATTCCTATGGCAAAACTGTCCATGCATATCTTTTATAAGGCTCAGCTAAGTTAATGGGAGTATCTTTTTTGATATTAAAACTAATGAATCTTCACTGGTGTGCTCTCTGCCATGACTAGATAGATTACCAGGAGGTCACTCATACATAACATTAAGATTTATTTATTTTAACAGTATGTTATTTTTTCAATTACATGTAAAGATAGTTTTCAACATTCATTTTTGTAAGATTTTGAGTTCTATTTTTTTCTCCCTCTTCCCTACCTTATTTTCCTTCCCCAAGACAGCAATCAATCTGATATAGGTTATACAGGTACATTCATTTTTAACATATTAGGAATCATGTTGGAAAAGAAATAAGAACAAAAGGGGAAAACCATGAGACAGAAAAAGACAAAAAAGGGTGAAATTTCTGTGCTTTGTTGTGCATTCAATCCCATAGTTCTTTCTGTGTATACATATGGCGTTTTCCATCCAAAGTCTATTGGAATTGTCTTGGTCACTGTATTACTTAGAAGAGATAAGTTTATCATAGTTTGGAGAAGACTGAAATTCCAAACATCCAAACTCAGGCCCCAGTGCCTGGAATCATTGTGGGGACACAACTTATTATTGTGAGTGGTACTTAGGACAGCTACCTCAGAGGATGTGTATCAACAAATTTTCAAAAGACTTGAAAGGCTGATATAGGTTTAAAAGTGAAACAAAAATTTATAACAACTGGCAGAATTTGGAAATTTTAAAATTCTGATTCCTAATCTGTTTTGTGCTTTCATGCCCTTGTTTGTAAACCTTGAAATGACTATAGATTATTTCAGGGACTTGTGTCACCTTCTGCCTGGATGTTGACTTTGCTATTGCATGTTCTTCCTATCTCAACTCTCTATTGTTTACCTTTTTTTCTTCCTCTAGTGATTTTGTTTTCAATGTGAATTCCTTTTTTCATGCTTTCCGAACTCAAGTCAAGATATAAAATTGAGAGAGAGAGGGAGAGAGACTATATGAAATATAGCCCTTCCCACAAAATTTTTTTTGTCATTCAAAACACCAGCTTGAAATGACCACAATTACTTACCGTGCATTGGAGTGTTGTATCAAGTTCATGAAGACTGTTAACCACTCATCTTGTTGACAAAATCCCAGTTGGATAGTCTACAAAGTAGCTTGGGCCATAATCTCCTCCCTTTCATTGCAGAGGGTAATTGCAAGATTTGCTTTTTCTCTATGAAAATGATTAGACATTGTGGAAATAAGAAATTGCAAAATAAAAATGTCAAAATTTGTTTTCTCATTCTTCTAGCTCTCTTTATCCTAATTTGTTGACAAACTTGCAACTAGGTGACATAATAGAGCACTGGACTAAGAATCAAAGATTCATCTTCCTGAGTTCATCTATAAGATTAGACATTTACTAGCTGTGTGACACTGGGCAAGCACTTTACCCTGTTGCTTTATGAAGATAAATAATCGAACATGACCAAAACCACTGCACAACAATAATCAAAAGAGCTGAACCTTCACAACTCCTCTGGAAGTTCACTATGAGCTAACAGACAAGTGTGGCAGTTATTCACAATACAAGTAGATTCTTCAGGTTGGTATAGCATCTCTCTCTCTCAAAAAAAAAAAAAAAAAAAAAAAAAAAAAAAAAAGTATTTTTACTGTACCAGGCTCCATGTCAGATATTACTGAATGTTCAGTGAGTCTGATAGCTCTTTTTATCATTCTTTATAAATAGGTTAGTAAAGTATACTATACTACAAAATTCTTTTTAATTTTTCCCATATAGCAAGTAGTAGATGAAAGTGGTTAATTAAACAGAAAAATCAGCTGCTTCCTCTACTTTCATGTAGCTAGAACTTCTCTTTTATAACTCTTCCCTTTTGCCAACCTAGAGAGTAATAACTTTCTTTTCATCAATATCTTCATACTCTATCCTTGACTCAGTATCAGATAAGTCATTAGAAAAGAAAAATTAAATCTAGAACAGTATTTTACACCACCTATCATAATAAACTTCAAGGGAATACATAATTTTAGAGTTACATTGATGGGGCTGAACCCTGAAACCAGATTTCGGGTGTCAGACTCTCCCATGGGAAAAAGCATACTTTCCCAGATAAGCCCTTCCCAAGTTAAGCGGCATCATTCAATTGGAGATCTTGGTCAAATCACCTTCCATTGATCTTTTGGAGGTGGCCTGGATCCCCTTTAGGAAATTCTAGACTCTGGGGAAAAAAAAGCCTTCAAAACGATTTCATTCAATTGGAGATCTTGGTCTGCTAATCAGTTCAAACTGTCCACCAGCCCCTAAACCAATACTTACCCAAAAACAGGAGTCTGTTAACACATTCTTTACAAAATTCCTCATTAGGAATTTGCCTGCTGAGAGAGCTCTTTCTTAATGAAAAATAAAACTTCCTTTTTGCCACAGATTTCAGGGTTTATGAATTCTTTTTCTTTTACATTTGGACCTGCATCTCTGAGCAAAGGGGATCTCTCCCCTTAATTCCATACCTCAACAACATTAGAAAGGGCCAGAAGAGAATGAGTTTGGGCTAAGAAAGAAGTCTTCACCAATCAAAGGATAGAATTGAAAACAGTTTTGTAAAACTAAAAATGGTTTACTCAAATAAAATCAAAGCAAATAGAATATGAAAGAATTACTGATTTACTCAAGAAAAAAAAAAACATCTTTGCATCAAATATCACTGACAAAAATCTGAGAGCTAAGAAATATAAGGAGTTGATATAAAGATATAAACCCAAAGGGTAATTCTTTAATAACTAGGTGGTCAAAAGGATATGAATAAATAGTTTTCAAAAAATAACTGCAATTTTTCAATGACTATAAGAAAATATGCTCCTAATGCAGCTATTAAAACAATTCTGAAGTTTTATCTCAGCATTCAAATACTCAACTGGATTTCTGATGACAATGATCCAAAAATGCTGATAAAAGCCCATTCATGCCCAACATGTGGTGTAACTCTTGTCTGTGTCCTCCCATAAAACATTTAGATTATCAGCAGCCAAATTAAAATTAATAAGCCTAAAAACTATGATTCTTTACACATTCTGACCTTTCTCCCTCTTCTGCCACATCAGTATTATAAAGATATTACAGAGAACTAAGGATGATTCTATATTTTGGAGGCAAACAGATTTAAGTGACTGGGTCATTTTTAAGTTCCCAGGGTCACATGATTAGGAAGTGTCTGCGGCCACATTTGAACTCTGGAAAATTAGTCTTCCTGGCTTCAGGCCTGGCACTCTCTCCACTGCACCAGCCAGCTGCTCTTCCTAGAAACTATGCCTTTCTTAATACAGTCAAAGACTTGAACTAATGCTTTTAACTTTTCCCTGCTGTTCCTTCTTCATTTCTGAAGAGGATCAATGACATCATGGTGGATGTTCTGACTTGCATATGAACTGGATTTAAGTGAGGCAGAGGCTCAGTCGTCAGCCTTCTTCTCTCTCCCGGGCACTAATGTCCAATGGCTAGTCTCAAATTCTACCTCTGACTCTGTTCTTTTTGACAAGCCACCTAACTTGTCCCAGACTCAGTTTCCTCATCTGTAAACTAAGCGATTTAAAGTAGATGACCTCTTTCTTCCAGCTCTAACTCTACAATCTTATTAACTGTATTACTTAATTTGCTGATCTGGAACCTTTAATCCACTAAAATTCTGAGATGTTTTTCAGACAAAATGCTCTCTCTCATCTTGTACCCGAGTCAGACCTCACATTTACCATCCTAAGATTTCATCTTACCAATTGGGTTCTAATTCTGATTCTGCTACAAATGGACTACATAATTAGCACTATTTGCCTCTCCTAGTCTGTTTACTCATGTTGAGGAAGACATTATATTAAATACTCTTTAAGGCCCCTAGCCCCATCCATCTATGAAATTCTATTATGTGAGTTTTAATATGAAAAAATAACTTTTCTTTCAAATGTTCCACTCTCCATCTGTCACACTATTTTCTCTCTAGCAGCAGCTACTGCTGCTGCTGGTTGCTGCTCTGCTACTGCTACTATTAGTATTACTGCTGCTACTAGTACTACTAGTATTACTACTACTACTACTACTACTATTACTATTTTTTTCTTCTCTTCCTTCTCCTTCTCTCCCTCCCTCCCCCTGCTTTCTTCTTTTTTCTCTCTCTCATGATTTCAATTCTATGGAGAATGCGCTGTAAAAGGTTAAATGATTTCCCTTCTGTCATAGTCAGTGAGTGTCAGAGGTGGGGTTTTAACTCGGTCTTGCTGATCCTGAGGGCAACTAAATGGTACAATGTATGGAGTGCTGGGTCTGAAGTCAGGGAGACCTAAGTTCAAATCTGGCCTCAGATACTTACTGTGTGACCTTGGACAAAAAACTTAAACTCTCTTTGCTTCAGTATTCTCAAATGTAAAATGGTGATAAGAAGCACTTACCTCCTAGAGCTATTGTGAGGATTAAATGAGTCAACATTTGTAAGGTGCTTAAAGGCACAATGCCTGGCACATAGTAGGCAGTTTATAAATATTTATTCCTTTCTCCTTCTGAGGTTTCCTCTTTATCTATTATGGATAATAATATCCATTATGAATAATAATTCAAATAGAATCTATTCATTTCTTCTTCACAGAAAGATCATAGGAATTTAGAATTAGAAGGAATCCTTTTACCTCCCTGTCATTATGATCTCTATAGAGAAGATAAAATGTTTTTATATTTTAACTGGATTTTTTTTTTTTAATTGCATAAAACTAAGCTAAAACAGTTCCATTAAAAAAAAAAAAAAAACCACCATTTACTTATCTACATATTCCACTCAGAAATATTCCCTCCCCCCAACTTATCTTGAGTTTATACGTTGGATTCCCATTTGGCTTTTAGGAGTAAGCCTATGAGTTCAAACTTCTAACAATACTATCTTTACTAACCTCTTCCATCTCCCAATACTTCTCATGAAAAGTCAGGCAGTTGACAAAATCAGCTTTTAGAAAAGGCATTTACTTAGATGACCATACAAAACCACAGCATCCCCCTTCATAAATCTGGAGCACACTTTCCCACAAATATACATAGCATCCATAGGAAGAGTGGGCAGAAATTTACAATAATAGTGAGGCACACCCTAAGAAACATCTGTGGCCAAGGTGACTGCCAGCTCTTGGTCTGCAAGCCTTGAAGTCTTTCCTTTCTTTTTTGAGTGCTCACTCAACAATCCTTGGGTAAAACATCTCATTTGGATAAGTCACTCGACTCAACTAGGTTTTCATGATTCTATAGCAAACACTCTTCTCTGAAACTAGGGTTTGCACTCTGAAGCTGCTTCCTCATGTAGGTGACAATCTCTGTCTATCCTCATCAATCTAACACAATACCAAAAGACCCAAGTAGAAAAATTCTATCCATCTCCATAGAGAGAACTAATGAACTTAGTACATATTAAATCATATTTGTTTCACTTTATTTTTCTTCTTTTTTTATTTCTTTGTTGTTGTTGTACTGTTTTATTTTATAACATGGTTAATATAAAAATGTTTTGGCATGACTTCACATATATAAGTTGATTTCATATTGCTTGACTTCTCAATAGGAAAGAAGAAAAGAACTTGGAACTCAAATTTAAAAAAAAAAAAAAGAATGTTATAAATAAATATTAAAAGTTGTGTCTTATTCCAGTGCATGGAGAAAGGGGAGGAGGGGGGGAACCCAACTTCCTCTCCACAGAAGCAATTTTCTCTCAGAGGAATTTCACATTCATAATGTGAAATCATGTTAAAAAAAAATTGAAGAAATCTCAGTGTATAAATAGGAGGGGGGACTGAATGAGATGAGGTGAGATCACTCAAGACAGTTGTAAAAAACTGAGTAAGGCTTCATTTACTTCAGAGTTGGAGTAGGCCTGAAGGTCCTTGAGCATCGACTCAAGGGCACACCTAAGTCCCCTCCCTGTTATTCTCCTACCATGACATTATTTTCTCCCCACTTCAATCAAATATGGGCAACCATGTACTTATTGGCCAAGTTCAATTTCTTGGGTAGTTTCAGTGTTTAGAATGTAAGACTCTCAGCCAATCAGAATGATGGTCAGCGGTGGAAGGGATGTTTGCGTTAAAGACTATTTAAAGTGTAAAACCTGTCCCAGAAGGTGTCTCTTCCTTCGATTGCTTGCTCGATGGGAGGGACGTCAATTTTCTAGAAAATGTACAATAAACTTTTGCTTTGCTCTTAAAGATCTCTCCAGCTTTTTATTAAATGGTGACCCTAGATAAGAGGGCAAGATTCCCCTTTTAGAGATGAAAGACTTATTCAACTATACATATATATGTACTTATACAGATTTATTACCAAACATGTGCTCTTTGACAAATATTTAAATGTCTGTTATTCATTTTATGTAAAAATCAAAGAACCATGATTCCTGCAATCTGGCTCTGTCTTTTCTATGAGAAATTCTGGATAATTTATCAAAGTTCAGTGAACTCATCAAATTTTATTCCTGCAAATTCTTTTAGCAAGCCAAAAATATTTTATTGTACTCATTGAAAGCCTCACAAATATAAAGTATCTGTGGATCAATCAATTCATTTAATTTTTGAATATATTGCCCTTTGATAAGCCCATGCCAATTTGTATGTACATGATTTTTCACATAAAATACAAATTCCTCAAGGGATATCTATACCATCCCAGAACAGAGTCCACAGTATCCAATAAAAGTTTATTAACTCTAGGATGATAAAAATTACTTACAGAAGATAAATGACATTAATCCTCCCAAAAAGACTTTCTGTAAATTTTCTGATGAGAGATTTAATACTGTAAATATCTTGTGATTCTGTTCTTCTGCAATGGACAATTTCTTCCCTTCCTCTTGGAGAAGTTAGTGATGTCATTTTATGCCCTTTCATGAAAAGAGAAAACACACTGCTATAAATCTAAAATGATTAGCTGTCTTGGTTACAGTACTCATAATATTAAATACTAATTTAATCTTCAGAATGACAAAGTGAATACAATATTTTCTACATCTATCTAGCTGTTTTTTCCTGGGGGTACACTATGTCAACTGTCACCACAAGCTACCAGACACATTTCTCAGTCTGTTCATAACAATTTCTGAGAATTGGTCTGTCTAGAAATCACAACTGTATTTTTTGTTGCCAGTAAAACTGCTCCTAAATGTTAAATAGCAGTTGTTGAAAGGAACTAAAATGAAACATTTGCTGGTCTATCATACTTAATTTACCACAATTATATGTATCTAAATATTAGGTAGGGAATTCACTGCTGCTTTATTAAAAAACAAAACAAACAAACAAACAAAAAACCAGTGATTTTACCTTGGGGTAATTTTGTTTAAAACAATTATCTATCCAGATTTGCATTTAGATTAAAAAAAAAAAATTCACAGGTGTTTCTGTCAAATCTAAAGTGAAAAAAAAAGTCTCTAAAGATGCTGGTAGCAATAAATATAACTTTTTAATTTATCAATTATCTTTATGAAACTCCAATTTCTTTCTCCCTCTTTTTTCCTCAGCCTCCTTCCTCCTTCCTTTCCTTTGTAGTTGTATATATACATATATAAATTTAGGAAAATGCTCATTATTTGAGAAGTCATTAAGTTATATGACTTTATAGAAGTCATTATATGACTTATATGACTTTAGAAGTCATTAAGTTTAACTTATACCTAAACAAAAAAAACAAAAACAAATACAAATACAAAAACCTGAACATATCCAACAAATGATCAAGATCACCTGGTCTTTGTTTTAAAACTCTATCATGGGAGAACCTATTACTTTTCAAGACTATCCAAAGATAGTTCTAATTGTTATGGTAGAAATTAATATCATCTGAAATGTGAAATTCTGAGTATAATGAATTTATTAGTTAGGCCACCAGTAACCAATAAATTGAATCAATGACTTAGTTTGATGACCAAAGACCTTGAGGGTTGACATGGTTTTTCACAACAATTAGCAAGATTGTTGTGCCACAGTTCTCTTTTAATGTCCTGACTCAGTTTCCCTAATTGTCCTATTCAGTTACTCTGCCTCAGGTTATAACCATTCCCCCCCCTTTTTTAATAATTTTTAAAATTTTATAATTATAACTTTTTTTGACAGTACATATGCATGGGTAATTTTTTACATTATCCCTTGCACTCACTTCGGTTCCGAATTTTCCCTTCCTTCTCTCTACCCCTTCCCCTAGATGGCAGGCAGTCTTATACATGTTAAATGTGTTATAGTATATCCTAGATACAATGTATGTGTGCAGAACCGAATTTCTTATTTCACAGGAAGAATTGGATTCAGAAAATAAAAATAACCTGGGAAGAAAAACAAAAATGCAAACAGTTTACACTCATTTCCCAGTGTTCCTTCTCTGGGTATAGCTGATTCTGTCCATCATTGATCAATTGGAACTGAATTAGATCTTCTCTTTGTCGAAGATATATACTTCCATAAGAATACATTCTCATACAATATCTTGTTGAAGTGTATAATAATCTCCTGGTTCTGCTCATTTCACTCAGCATCAGTTCATGCAAATCTCTCTCCAAGCCTCTCTGTATTCATCCGGCTGGTCGTTTCTTACAGAACAATAATATTCCATAACCTTCATATACCACAATTTATCCAACCATTCTCCAACTGATGGACATCCATTCATTTTCCAGTTTCTAGCCACTATGAAAAGGGCTGCCACAAACATTTTGGCACATACAGGTCCCTTTCCCTTTGGTATTTCTTTGGGATATAAGCCCAGTAGTAGCACTGCTGGATCAAAGGGTATGCACAGTTTGATAACTTTTTGGGTTTAGTTCCAGATTGCTCTCCAGAATGGTTGGATTTTTTCACAACTCCACCAACAATGCATCAGTGTCCCAGTTTTCCCACATCCCCTCCAACATTCATTATTATTTTTTCCTGTCATCTTAGCCAATCTGACAGGTGTGTAGTGGTATCTCAGAGTTGTCTTAATTTGCATTTCTCTGATCAGTAGTGATTTGGAACATTCTTTCATATGAGTGGAAATAGTTTCAATTTCATCATCTGAAAATTGTCTGTTCATATCCTTTGACCATTTATCAATTGGAGAATGGCTTGATTTCTTATAAATTAGAGTCAATTCTCTGTATATTTTGCAGATGAGGCCTTTATCAGAACCTTTAATTGTAAAAATGTTTTCCCAATTTGTTACTTCCCTTCTAACCTTGTTTGCATTAGTATTGTTTGTACAAAAGCTTTTTAATTTGATGTAATCAAAATTTTCTATTTTGTGATCAATAATGATCTCTAGTTCTTCTTTGGTCACAAATTCCTTCCTCCTCCACAAGTCTGAGAGGTAAACTATCCTCTGTTCCTCTAATTTATTTATGTTCTCATTCTTTATGCCTAAATCTCGGACCCATTTTGATCTTATCTTGGTATATGGTGTTAAGTGTGGGTCCATGCCTAATTTCTGCCATACTAATTTCCAGTTTTCCCAGCAGTTTTTGTCAAATAATGAATTCTTATCCCAAAAATTGGAATTTGGGGGTTTGTCAAACACTAGATTGCTATTTTTATTCACTACCTTGCCCTGTGAACCTAACCTATTCCACTAATCAACTAGTCTATTTCTTAGCCAATACCAAATGGTTTTGGTGTGTGCTGCTTTATAATACAGTTCTAGATCAGGTACAGCTAGGCCACCTTCATTTAATTTTTTTTTTCATTACTTCTCTTGAAATTCTCGACCTTTTATTCTTCCATATGAATTTTGTTGTTATTTTTTCTAGGTCATTAAAATAGTTTCTTGGGAGTCTGATTGGTATGGCACTAAATAAATAGATTAGTTTAGGGAGTATTGTCATCTTTATTATATTCGCTCTGCCTATCCAAGAGCACTTAATATCTTTCCAGTTATTTAAATCTGACTTAATTTTTGTGGCAAGTGTTTTGTCATTTTGCTCACATAATTCCTGACTTTCCTTTGGTAGATATATTCCCAAATATTTTATATTAACCACAGTTATTTTGAATGGAATTTCTCTTTGTATCTCTTGCTGTTGGATTGTGTTGGTAATGTATAAAAATGCTGAGGATTTATGTGGATTTATTTTGTATCCTGCGACTTTGCTAAAATTCTGAATTATTTCTAATAGCTTTTTAGCAGAGTTTTTGGGGTTCTCTAAGTATACCATCATGTCATCTGCAAAGAGTGATTGTTTGATTTCCTCATTTCCTACTCTAATTCCTTGAATCTCTTTCTTGGCTCTTATTGCCGAGGCTAGCGTTTCTAGTACTATATTGAATAGTAATGGTGATAGTGGGCAACCTTGTTTCACTCCTGATCTTACTGGGAAAGGTTGCAGTTTATCCCCATTCATAACCATTCCCTTTTAATGTTAGGATAAAGGTCTTATATCTTAGACTCTGTAATCCCAATGAATCAGAGGGCCTCCCCCTCCCCTTCAGAACCGGACTGATAGTCCCCAGTTCCTGCTCTGGGCGCTCTGACTCCACCCTGCCTCCCTCTGCCCCTGTGTCTGAGCCACATGTATATGTCACTGAGAACTCACACTGGAGCGGGATTCTTGGAGACCATAGTCTCCTTCAGCCATGGATCCCTCTGGTCCCAATAACTCTCCCTTTCAAATAAAACATTAAACTCTCTCATCTCTATCTTGCCTCAGTTTCTCCGGCATTACACTTTAACTACTAGTTTCAATAGCTGTTGACATTTTTTTTAACTCAGCCCTTCTTTTAAGTCTGACTTCTACCACCAGAGGGCGTGGGTCTGAAAGACCTGTCTTCTCCATGGAAACACGTACACTGAAAACCCAGGGGGGGAGGGAGGCAGTACTTATGCGCCTCAAATCTAGTTTTTATGTATTCATAAAATGGATTCAATAAAGGTGCTTTCCATACCAGTGGATCTAAAAGCCAGGGAGGGCGACAGACAAATGAAATACGAATAATTCCACTCCACCAATTAGAAATTAGTCATACTTTCAATTTCTTTTCCCAGGATTTTTACTATAGATCAGTCAACCACCATCATTTATTCCGTGCTTACTGAGAGGTAGGAAGAGCGCTGAGTGGCAGTTAAGCACTGGCTCCGGAGCCAGGAAGTTTTGTCTAGTCTCAGTCTTGGACAAATCACTTAATCTGGCCAGTCACTTAACCTACTTTGCCTCAGTTTCCTCAACTATAAAATAGGGATTACAGCATCCCATTTGCATAATTGTAGGATCAAATGGCATAATATCTGTAAAGCGCTTTGCATTGGTCCTGGCACACAGAAGGCGCTAGAAAAATGTTTATTCCCTTTCCTTTCTTTTCCTTACTCTCCCCATTTCCAGGTCAAAATAGAGGCCGAAGTAAGAGATTGAGACTACTAGGCCCACAATGCACCACGGCTCAGACGCCAATCGCGAGAGGGCGTGAGGTGGCTTTGCCTTCGGGGACTGGTAGTCTAAGCTTTTCTCCCCTCCCCCGGAGGCGGAGGATCTCTATTTCAGGTTTCAGAGCAATTCACGTTTTAGGTTAATTACTTTCAAGTTTCTCCCTAACTCCCAAATCTCTTGGCCCTAAACCAGGGAGAACACACCCGAGTTAGAATATGTGCAAACACTCGGCTTCCCAGAGAAAAATCCCTGATTAACTTGACTTACCTCAGCTACAGCTCTCTGTGTTCTAACTCCGCTAGGGCCGCCGAACGCCGGTTGCTACAGAAACGGCGTCCTTTCCGTCACGTGGTGGCTAAAGGTAAAAGGTCACGTCTAGATGACGACAGTTCCGCTTTCTGGTTCCGGCTTGGAGTTGTCTGGTCGGAATAGTCGGGGCAGTTTCGGGAGCTTAAAGAGCACAACGTAAGGATTGGAGCCGGTTTTGAAGGGTTCGCGGGCACATCCACGCCAACATGGCAGCCTCCACTGCGGCCGGAAAGCAGCGGATCCCCAAAGTGGCTAAGGTAGGGCGACACTGTCCCGGGGCTTGTCTGCAGGTGAGGGGGAGGGGACCAGGAAAGGCTGTTGTTGATGTCTTGCAGTCCCTGTCCCTGGTGGTGTGGTACTGATCTTCCCGGGAAGGGAGTGGGAAGAACGTATCTGGGAATGGGGACTCTCTGGAAGTGTGGATTACAGAGACAGCGGCCCCCAGCGCAGCGCGCCTTTATTAGTGTCCGGCTTCAGGAAGAACCTTGGTCCGCGGCTTTCCTACGTGTCAAGTCACTTTAGAGTAATTCTTCGTGCGTTGAGAGTCAAGATCGTTTTATTATTATTATTAAATGTTTCTCTTTGCTTGTAACCACGAAGAATGTGTAATTACTAATCATCTAATAATAGAACCGTAGCCCAGTACTTGCAACCCCACGCTATGAGCCCACCCTGCAGATACCAAAGAACTGACTTCTTGGGATTTTCTGATTTTGCATGTGTGCAAACCCTAGTGAGTCAGATCTTTGGTACAGCGACGCCACTTTTATCTAGTGATGTTCTTCTGTGCATGGGGAGAAGCATGTAAACATTAGCAAATATGGGATGGCCTTTAGACTCTAGTCTTATATTTCCACAGTGCCACTTCTTTAAAGTCACCAACGCAGATATTTAAAGCAGCCTTTAGGTCTAAACACTACAAAAAATGATTCACACGCTTTTCCCCGTGTTTCTCTTGCAAAGGGTGAAACCACACAAAACAGTTGTTCTGTTATCTTAACAAGAAAGCTGCTGATTTCCAGGGATTTTACTCTTCTCCCTCAAGCTCAGGATACAGATACCATCTTGGATGTTAAAATTATGAGTCATAAATTCATATTAAATTAGAAATTTTATCTTTCAAATGTATTTACTTCCAACTTATAGTTTGCAAACTGTTTTCATATCATGTTATCTCATCCTCACAATGCAGGTAGTATGGACATTGTCATCATCACTTTACAGCTAAAGGAAATAGAGATCCTGCTAAAGACAGCAAGTGGCAAAGAAGTGTTTCAATGCACATCTTTGGTTCCTGTTTTAAATATGGCTTTATACATAAGTATATGTTTTAGACCATTTAATTCATTTATAACTCTAAGAGTAATGAGTCCTATCAGTAAAGGTTTTTATAAATTTGATTAAAATGTGATGTATAGTTTTAAAGACATACTATCACATGAAAATTACATTCAAAGTATTGCCTCCAGGATCAAGTTTTATTTTTATCCTAAGCCACAGGTATATACTACTACTCATTTTATTGCTCATTTGCCTTAAGATAAAATTAAGAATTATATATAATATCATAAAGAAGTGAAAACAATCTCCCAAATAGGGTATCTTGTAATATAGTCCAAAAATGTATGTATACATAAATACTCATAACATTTATATAAATGATTATTTGAAATTTTTTGTAGAGTGAATTTATTTGAAATTATTTGTATAGTTAAAAATGCATAAACCAAAGAGAGATCTATTTCATTTTTAAGGTGAAAAACAAAGCCCCTGCTGAAATACAAATCACAGCTGAACAGCTTTTAAGGGAAGCTAAAGAAAGAGAGCTTGAGCTTCTTCCACCACCTCCTCAACAGAAGATCACAGATGAAGAAGAATTAAATGATTATAAACTAAGGAAAAGAAAGGTAAATAAAAATACTTCAGCTCTTCCAGGGGAATGCTATAAAGATTGTTGACTGAGAGTTTGATAAGTTTCTTTGCATTGTGATTAGAGAGACTAAAATGAATATTGTTAATAGCCAACATATGAGATTTACACCTACGTTCCTTATTAAATTCTTGTGAAATAGTACAAAACAAAGGAGAAGGGCACAGACATTTATTAAGATCGGAATATGTACAGTCTTTGTACTAAGCATTTTACAAATATTGTCTCATTTGATCTTCGTACCAAGCCTGGGAGAGAGATCCTCTTACTCTTTCCATTTTTCAGTTGTAGAAACTTAGAGATTAAGTGATTTACTCAGGTTCACAAAACTAGTAACTATCTGAGGATAAATTTGAACTTGGATCTTCCATGTAATGTCTGTGAATTAAATTTAAATGAATTATTTTTGTTAGTCTAAAAATTGAGCCAAAGTATTTCCCTTTAAATTGGTTTTATTTGGGTTGACTCTTTTCTCTTTCCTCCAGACTTTTGAGGACAATATAAGGAAGAATAGAACTGTGATTAGCAACTGGATAAAATATGCACAATGGGAAGAGAGTCTAAAGGAAATTCAGAGGTAAATCTAACATATATAAAAACACCATTTCACATGTGGTAATGAAAAATTTTGATTGTACAAGTACAGTATTATTATACATCTGCTTTAGTCAGGTAAACATTTCAATTGTTATATGTTATTTCAGATAGTTACCTAAAATGTGATTGTTAAGTTTTATATACTTTTCCCCTAAAAAAATGTTACCTTGCAGAGCCCGTTCCATATACGAGCGTGCCTTGGATGTCGACTATCGAAATATCACTCTATGGCTAAAATATGCAGAAATGGAAATGAAAAATCGCCAAGTAAATCATGCCCGAAATATCTGGGATCGAGCCATCACTACTCTTCCTCGGGTCAACCAGTTCTGGTAAGGTTATGACAGTATGATTTGTATGTAGCTTACAAGATTAACAAACTTATTTCACTTTTATATGAAAGAACTTATTGAAAAACAGATTTTTAACAACCTACATTTCAAATGTTTGATCTTTTCTGGAAGAGGATGTTTTTTTGTTTATTATTTAATAGAGATAGTATTGTTTTATTTAATCTTTTGGACAATAAGCCTTAGGTCCCCCTCTCATTACAAACATGAATAAACAAATAAATGAATAAATGCTCTCCAAGGTTTATTTTTTCCTAAATAATTTTGACTCCAGGGATTATCTTGGGATGATTTTGTTATAGGTATAAATATACTTATATGGAGGAGATGTTGGGAAATATTGCTGGAGGCCGGCAGGTTTTTGAACGCTGGATGGAATGGCAGCCTGAGGAGCAAGCCTGGCATTCCTATATCAACTTCGAATTGAGATATAAAGAGGTGGATCGAGCACGTAGCATTTATGAAAGATATATCCTTTGAAAAATTTTTGTCCTTTAAAAAGTTATTACTTATGCCACATATTCCTTACATAGTCACCTTCTAGTTGGTAGCATTTATTTTCTGGATAAGCAGTTTAAGAATATAGATTTTATGTACTTTGTAGCCTATCTGCTTTAAACAGATGTTGCTCTTTTAAGCCAAAGAAAAACATTTCTGAGTAATTGTTGGTGATATTTTCAAGGTATTCATTTTATTTCTGTTTGTTCTTTTTTATAACATGATTAATTGTTTAATCATTTTTCTTAAGGTAACTCTTTAAAGTAGGTAGTATAACATGTTTAACATGTATGAAACTGCCTGCCATCTAGGGGAGAGGGTGGAGGGGGAGGGAGGGGAAAAGTTGGTACAGAAGTGAGTGAAAGGGACAATGTTGAAAAATTACCCATGCATATGTTCTGTCAACAAAAAGCTATAATAAAAAACCAAAACAAACAAATAAAAAAATCAGAGAAGGATTGATATCCTCAACCATACAAAAAAAAAAAAAAAAAAAGCAAAAAAAATTCAGGTAGTACTATAGTAGTATCACGATCTTTATGTCCTCTTAACAAATAAGGAAACAAGCTTATAAAAAGAGTGACTTGCCCTAGGTGTTCTAGTTATTAAGTGGCAGAGCTAGGATTTGTAATATTCAGCTTGAAGATCAGTGCTTTTGATCATATGTCATCAGCTATGCTGCTTTAAACAGAAGAGCTAGTCTCTTTTCACGTGTTTTTCTTTGATTCATATTTGTTGTAATTAGAATGAGTCCATTCTGTCAATCATTCTTGATCATTATCTTTGGTTACATTTAAGTTTAATGATAAATCTGTGGTAGGTTTTTCCCCATAAAGCAGGAATTCCTTTTTAAAAAGTTTTTTTAATTTAATACTTTTCCCATAAAAGTCATGTTGTAAAAGAAAACCTAGAACCCCACAGACCCCTTCCCAAAAAACCCTCTAAAGTAGGGTAAAAAAATTCATCAATCTGTATTCAGACAAAATCAGTTATTTCTCTGGATATGGATAGCAGTTTTCATCATAAATCTTTTAGTAAGTCCTTCAGAGTAGTTTTGGATCATTATATTGCTGAGAATAGAAAGTCATTCATAGCTGATTATCACACAGCATTTATAATAGATTTCACTTTGAGCTTATGGAGGACTTTCTAGGGTTTTTTTGAGAGCATCCTTCTCATTTCTTATACAGTAATAATATCCGTCATAATTACATACCATAATTTATTCAGCTATTCTCCAATTGATAGACATCTCTCAAATTACAATTCTTTTCCATGAGAAAACAGTTCCTATAAATTTTTTTTGTGCATATAAGTCTTTGTCCTTTTTTAAAAATTCTCTTTTGGGATTCATGTCTAGTACAAGTATTGTTAGATCAAAGGACTTTAATGAGTTTATAGCCCTTTAGGCATAGTTTATATCTTTTGATCATTTATCAATTGGGAAATTTGACTTAGGTCCATATACATTTTTTTCGCCCTGAGTCAATCTGGGTTAAGTGACTTGCCCAGAGTCACACAGCTAGAAGTGTTAAGAGTCTGAGGCCAGATTTGAACTCAGGTCCTCCTGACTTCAGGGCTGGTGCTCCATCCACTGTGCCACCTACCTGCCCTAGTTCCATATACGTTAGAGAAATGAGAAATAAGTCTCACCATTAGAGAGACTTAAACCAGAAATTTTTAACCTATAGTCCATAAAATTTAAAAAATTGAAAATTGTAGTTTAATATAAAAGGTCTGGAATACTTTGTCTTTACTCAGGGCATTAAAAAAACATTTTTGAGGGAGTCCATCCATAGGTTTTTTCAATCTGCAAATGCAAGGAAAGGAGTGGGGCAATCCTTGCAAAAAAAAAAAAAAAAAAAATTAAAAACATTAAGAAACCACGTTCCAAGATTTAATTGGGCATTTATAACTTTTAGTTATTTCCTTTGGGCTCTTCTAACCATTAGACTTGCAAAAATTTTGATCAATGTACTAGCTAGTATTTCCTTAATTCTTCTGGACTTGTCCTTGTGCACCCTGATGTTAAGAATTGGATCAAGTATGCTCGCTTTGAAGAAAAACATGGCTACTTTGCTCATGCAAGGAAAGTATATGAAAGAGCTGTGGAATTCTTTGGAGATGAGCATATGGATGAACATCTCTATGTAGCCTTTGCAAAGTTTGAAGAAAATCAGAAAGAAGTAAGTATATTTTCAATTTCTGTATATTATGCAGAAAGACTTTTATAAGATTACTATGCATACTAAATAGATGTCCATTTTGTATTTATCTTTTTTAGAAATTATTTAATCACACATAAAGTCAGGATCTCTCCACTACAGACAGGGGAGTAGTTTAGACAGTTAAGAGATAGATAGAAGAAATTAGAAGGGGAAATGATTATTGAGGTCTGGGTTATAAAGGAAAGGCTTGAGCTGGGCCTTTGAAGCAAAGAAATAGAGACACTCAGATTAAACAAAGGCACCAAGGTAAAACTACACACTGAAGTGCTTAGACCTAAATTGGAGGATTCATGAAGGGCAATAATAGAATATAAATCTTGAAAAAGTAGATTGGTGACGGTAAAAGGCTTGAATGCTAGGTTAAGAAGTTTGTACATCAGTCAATAAAAATTTGGGGTATATTCAAGGTTTTGTGTAAGCTCCCACCAAGGGGTTACTGATTGCCAGGGCCCTACATACCAATCTTCCCCAGGTAGACATGGGGAAGTAGTTGCACTACAGATTGGGGACTGATTTAGACAGAAGAAATTAGAGGGGGAAATGATCACTGAGGTCTGGGTTATAAAGGAAAGGGCTTGAACTGGGCGTTTGAATCGAAGAAATGGAGACACTCAGATTAAACAAAGGAACCAAAGTAAGATTGCACACTGAAGTGCTTAGACCTAGATTGGAGGATTCATGAAGGGCAACAATAGAATATAAGTCTTGAAAAAGTAGATTGGTAGGGGCAGCTAGGTGGTGCAATGGATAGAGTACTAGCTGTGAAGTCAGGAGGACCTGAATTCAAATTTGACCTCAGACACTTAACACTTCCTAGCCTTGTGACCCTGGGCAAGGCACTTACCCCTAATTCCCTGGGGGTGGTAGAGAGTAAGTTGATGAAAGTAAAAGGCTTGAATGCTATGTTAAGAAGTTTATGCATCAGTCAGTAAAAAATTGGGATGTATTCAAGATTTTTATGATATTGCAGAAATGATTTAATCTAGCAGCAAACTCTCACTGAAATCTTCACTCTGATGGCTGGTGGCAATGTGATGGTTGTGTCAAAGATTGTGCTATTAAAAGCATGAATTCTTACAGATGCTACTAAGTTGGAAGGGCTTCAGATTTGAGCATCTTAATCTTGTATGCCTGACTTCTAAGAATCAGTCAAGCTAAATTTAGTGACTTATCATTAGAAACCTGACTTCCACCATCAGTTGGCGATTTTTTTCTTGGCCGTAACAACTCATGAAAAATGTCTAGGTTTTTGGAGGCAGTAGGTGGATCTGTGTATATGTCATTGATGAAAGAAAGCATTCCAACAGAATTATTGAAGAAAAGAATCTTGATCAATAAATAATTTTGATCATGTTCGATCCTCAGCATTAAAATAGTATTTAAAACTTATATGTTATGTAGATTTTTAAAGTTCTTTTAAATGAGATAAATAATTATTAAAATATATTAGCATTTGTATTGAAGCTTTTGTTTTTTATAGTTTGAAAGGGTACGAGTGATCTATAAATATGCTCTGGACAGGATTTCAAAGCAGGAAGCCCAAGAACTCTTTAAAAATTACACAATCTTTGAAAAGAAATTTGGGGATAGACGAGGTATTGAAGACATCATTGTGAGCAAACGGAGATTTCAGTATGAAGAGGAGGTGAAGGTGAGTGTACCTGTAGTAATGTCTTCCTTGTTCTTTTCCCAGGCAGCAGAATACTATTGAAGGAAGTCATGAAATTATTGGGATTGGGTTGATGTCTATCTTCAACTGAATGGGTTCTTGCCTCTCAACAACAATGTGTTTACTTGTTTCATATTGATTTTCTTTGATATTCACCTTAGCAACTATTCAAAATTTCTGTTCACAATCCTTTAATTCTACCTCATCTAATCAAAAGTTTTAAGTCCTTTGGAAGAGAACTCTCAGAAATTTCCTCATCAAAACTTCAAAACCTCCTGTTCCACCTCAAACCTCTACCATTGGAAGATTTTGTCAAAATATAATAGATTTTGCCAAAGCAAAGACTGATGTCCTCTCTCTACCTCTCTGAGGAACATACCAAATAAATTAGTTTCTTTAACCAGTTTAACAGTCACAGAGAACAAGTGGTTCTTTCCTTTCAATAGAGACTTTTAATAGTATGATATTGTTATGGAACCAGTCTCTGTATCCATTGTTTTTCTTTAAATCTTGGAAGGGAAAATTCAATTCTGGAATGTGAGCAGATGACGTTTTACAAATAAGTGATGTAAAAGCAAAATAGCACTAGTAAAACTTGGTAAAGAAATTTAGAAAGTCAAAATTGGCAGTATCTGAAAAAGACCTGAGTATTTTTGTGCATTACAAACTCAGTGTAAGTTAAGTATTATGTAGTAGGTAGAAACAAAAAAAGCTAACAGGATCTTGGGCCATGTTTAGAGAAGCATCATTTTTAGGAATAAAAAGGTGTTTATAATAGAAACCCTGATTTTTGTCCCCAGATCATATCTAGACTTTTGTGTTAGCTTTTGGGCACCCCAGTTTAAAAAGGATATGTAAAAGTTGAATACTCTATAGAGGATGGCAACCAGGATAGAGAAGAACCTTGAATACATGCTATGGGAGGATTGGTTGAAGGATCAGAGAAGAGAAAACTCAAAGTGGCCATGTGGCCTAGTCAGGTCATTGAAGGACTTTCATACCGCTTTCTGGGTATTATGCTTGATATATTTTCTCCCATATGGTAGGAACAAGAACAAAGAACAAAATTGATGCTCAGTATCACGAAAAAATATCAATTATAGTTCATCAAACTAAGTTGAATGGGGAAATGTTCTTTTCCCCTCACTGGAGGACTTTAGACAGAGATTAGATGACCACTTGTCACATATGTTTTAATGGAAATTCTTTTTTCGGTATGGGTTGGACTTAAAAGAGTTCCTAAAGTCTTTTCCTTCCAGATCTGAAATTCGGTGAATTTCCTCATACTGTATTACTTCTTATTTAAAATAACAAAGGGAAAAAAAACATGTAAACCTTGACTTTGGCCTTGGCTTTGCCATTCATGAACTCTGTGGTATTAGGTGCCTGCTTTAACCTTTATTTATTAAATCTCTTAGGAGTTTTTGAAGAAAAAAGTCAGAAGTATTCTGAAAGCCTTGGAAATAGTGACTATGTAAATTCTGACTCTTAAGATCATGTTGCCTAGATACTCTTGAAAATCCCTCACCACTCCCTCTCTTCCTAATGAGGTAGAGTGTACTTTATGGTAGATTGTGAAATTGATTTTCTTTTTAGGCCAATCCACACAATTATGACGCCTGGTTTGATTATTTGCGATTGGTGGAAAGTGATGCAGAACCAGACACTGTGCGGGAGGTATATGAAAGAGCCATTGCCAACGTGCCCCCTATCCAAGAGAAGAGGCACTGGAAGCGCTATATCTACCTCTGGATCAACTATGCACTTTATGAAGAGTTGGAGGCAAAGGTAAAAGGAACAGGAAGAATTGCATAGAAGGAATGCATGACCTCTGATCTCCCCAGGGTTCAGCTTGGCTGAACCTCCTTCAAACTGGAGACTAAATCTCTAGTTGCCAGGAAGACCATACTATATATAAGATATAGTGACCTTCAAGTTTGTGATTAATTTCATATTTATCATATAGTATTTCAAAAACTTCTGTTTGCAGAACACACAAAAGTTCTTTTCTCTTGAGCTACTGTAGAGTGAAACCACTTGATTTATTCATCTCAAGATGAATAAATGTAAGATGAATAAATCAACCTAAGTAAGACTTTGTTTAATTATATATAGTTCTCTTGAACTTTGTTGTAAATTTCTATTTCAAATATATCTCAGGTGATATGTAAGAAAAGTAATTTGTTTAATTTATCTGGGCTAGGGGTGGAGGAGAGAGAAGATGGAAGTGGGAGTTTGTATTCTGATGATCTGAGCAAAAAATTATGTGTGTATGCACACGTGTACATATGTATATACTTAAATACATTTTATTGTTGATCATAGAATACTGAAGAGTTTTATTTCTGCTGATAAGGAAAAAAAGCTCTTCAGAAAAAACTCAGGTAGTTTATTTTATTTTTTATCATAAATGAAGTCAGTGTTTGAAAACATAGACATCTGAAAATAGTTTAGGTTTGTAATTAGAATTACTAAAATCTGCTGCAAAAAAGATGACTAACATTTTTTCTGAAACTTTCTATTGTTTGTTTATAGGATCCAGAGAGGACCAGACAGGTATATCAAGCTTGTTTGAAATTGATTCCTCACAAAAAGGTATGATTCTTCCTCCTCTGAGCTTGAGTACCTTTCAGGGTTCTGTTTTAATACTCTAGTCATTTTTTCCTTGACAATCTTATTCATTCCTGTGGCTTCAATTAGCTGGTGAGTCACATATCTGCATAGTTCCCCTCTAACCAATACCTATATCTTATCACGTCCTTCTCAGAAACTACAGTGGCTTCTCATTGCCACTGTATTAAAGTACACTTGATATTAAAGGAATTTTGTATTCTGGCTTTAAGCAACTTTTCTAGCCTGGTTTCATACTACTTCTTGTCAATTTATGTTCAAGCTAAACTTTATATTGCTATACCCAGTTACTGAGCTTTTCTCTCTTGCCCATTTTCACTTACTTATACATATCATGTTGCTTCACATCTTTATCTTTTGAATTCCTTCCTTATTTGTTATATCCAGCAACACTGCTTTATTATTAGTCTTCACGTGTTTCTCTCTACTCATTACTCCTCCTTGACTTTCTTCAATACTCAGCTCAAATCCCACCTTCAGGAGGCCTTTCCTGGTCTACTCCACTGCTAATGCCTTTCCCTGTCTATTTTATATTTCTTGCATGTTCATAGTTGTTTCCATGTTGAGTGTCCCTTTAGACTAGCAATCCTTGACAGCAAGGATTTATGTGTTTGCCTTCTTTGTATCCCCAGTGCTGCTTGGCACTTAGTAGGTGAATTAATAAATGCTTGGGGACAGACTGATTGAAGAGAGGTTTAGTATGAATCAGTAGAGGGAATACTCCCCCCTACTGATGAGATTATAGCATTTTGGAATATTAAAGTAGCACATATTACTATTGTATGATAGTGCAATTGATTGTAACCAAAGTACCTCACCATCTTTAGCTCCAAGAGATTTATTTCAGAGAAACAAGAATTTTTTATTTTTAAAATTATGTACTTCTTTCATAAATAATTTTTAATTTACAGTCTTCTAACCTAGAGGTTTTTTGTGCTTTTGTTTTTCAGTTCACTTTTGCCAAAATATGGCTACTGTATGCCCAATTTGAAATAAGACAAAAAAATCTACCATTTGCTAGAAGAGCTTTGGTAAGTTAGAAGAAGATTGGTGCATGACAAATCTTTCATGTTTCACAATCAGACTTAATATCATAGTGACCACAAATAATCCAGAAAACCCAGAAAGCAAAGTTTTATCTTCAGTAGTTCAATAAAATCAATGCTATTGCCTGTCCCCCTGTTCATTAATACAAATGAACCTTCTATTTCAACTGAAAAAAAAAATGCTAATTTATACTCATACTGCAGTTATCAAAAACCAATTATTCCTTGGTATATGCTTCATTCTCTGAATGTAGTTTATGGATATGTGAGTATATCTTCCCTACCAGTAGGTAGCTCTTTTTCTAATAGGTTGGCTTCTCTAATGAAGTATTTGAAAGCTACTTTTATAGTTTCCTAATTTTAAATTTAAGAAGAAATGGTTTATTTCTTGCATTTCATTACCATTTAACTACAGTAAATTTTATACCCCAGCTATCAATGAGCAAACTCCAGATTGCTAGTCAAAGCAACAACACATTAGAGTTTGGAATTAGAAGAACCAGTTGTGGTTCAGGCTTTCTATGAGTTTAAATAATATTGTACCTCAGCTTCTTACCTAATTCTAATGATCCTATGAAAATTGCTTCTCTCTTTGGCCCTCTTTGCAAGGCAAATTGAGTGTAAATGTAGTTAAGGTCAGTTAAGATATATTTTGAATTCATTATATTATGCATTAGGAGCCAAGTGGCACAGTGGAGAGAGCATCAAATTTGGACTCGAGTTCAAATGTAGCTTCACTCACTTGGACTGTGTGACCTGGGCAAGTCACTTAACCCTGACTGTCTCACCAAAAAATAAATAATAAAAACTATATTATAACCATACACTTAAACAGAAGATATTTGGAATGAATCATTTATGAACAACTCCTTATTCAATTTTAGCCTCTTATTTCTGAAATTTAAAATTTGCAGCATGAAAGCAAAACTACCTGTTTGCTAGGAAAGAATTTAGGAATCATCATAATTTAATCAGAATAAATCAGGATTTATATCCAAATGAATGACTTTTCCTTGGGTACTTGTTAAACCTGCAATCAGAAGCTGGCCTGATAAGTTTTTTGTTCCTTGGGACAAGAAAGTATTTTGTGTCCTACTGATAACACTCGTTTCATCCAGAATAGTCCCTAAGACATACAGACCATTGTTGTGTAGTAGCAAGAGACTTTTAAGTAGTCATTCTACTTTATTTTATTTTCTAGGGAACCTCTATTGGCAAGTGTCCCAAAAACAAATTGTTTAAAGTCTACATTGAATTGGAATTGCAACTTCGAGAATTTGACCGGTGCCGAAAGCTTTATGAAAAGTTCCTGGAATTTGCGCCAGAAAATTGTACATCATGGATCAAATTTGCTGAGTTAGAGACAATTCTTGGAGATATTGAGAGAGCCCGCGCAATATATGAGTTGGCTATTAGCCAGCCACGTTTAGACATGCCAGAGGTGAAGAACTTAAATGATATCTTGGGCATTTTCTTAGCATTACTTAGTACTAAAAATATTATTGATATTTAGATATGTGTGTGGGGACAAAATTGAAATCTAATTGGATAACTCCAATTTTTTAACCAGAATTCTGCTATTCTTGGAGATTCACATAACAAATGATAAAAAAGTTTCAAAAGTATTTACCCTTGGGGCAGCTAGGTGGTGTAGTGAATAGAGCACCAGCCCTGAAGTCAGGAGGACCTGAGTTCAAATGTGGCCTTAGACACTCAAAACGTCCTAGCTGTGTTGCCTTGGGCAAGTCACTTAACCCCAATTGCCTCAGCAAAAAATTAAAAGTATTTATCCTCGTTTCTTGAAGGAGAGGTTTTGCTTCCTCATATCAAAAGGAGGAAAAGGCATAGATTTCCTTAGCTTGTCCCAGAATTTCTTTGTTCTGGTGAGCTAAATCATTTGAATTGAGAGAGATGCAAAAATGAATATTCATATTTGTCAGTTTTACTCTATCGAGCTTGTGTGGGGGAGGTTTAATAAACGTGTATAGGTGTCTAACTGTTCAATTAGTTAATAATCATACAATATATGGAAAGAGGTTTCAATGACATTTTAGTTGCGTTTTTTTGGGGGGAGGTTTCAATTTAAACACAGATATTTAATTACTTTATTTAGGTGCTCTGGAAATCATACATTGATTTTGAAATTGAACAAGAAGAATCTGAAAAAACAAGAAGTCTTTACAGAAGACTGTTGCAACGAACACAGCATGTTAAGGCATGTGCTTGTTTTTTATAATCCCTTCATCTTTTTGCTTTCCAATAGTCTTTTGAGTTAGAAAAATATTTTTTTATTAATTTTATAATTATAAATTTTTTGACAGTATATATGCATGAGTAATTATTTTTTTTTTTTATAACATTATCCCTTGTATTCATTTTTCTAAATTTTCCCCTCCCTACCTCTACTCCCTCTCCTAGGTGACAGGCAATCCCATACATTTTACATGTGTTACAGTATAACCTAGATACAATATATGTGTGTAAATCTAATTTTCTTGTTGCACGTTAAGTATTGGATTCCGAAGGTATAAGTAACCTGGGTAGATAGACAGTAGTGCTAACAGTTTACATTCAATTCCCAGTGTTCCTTCTCTGGGTGTAGTTGTTTCTGTCCATCATTGATCAACTGGAAGTGAGTTGGATCTTCTTTACGTTGAAGTAGAAAAATATTTTAATCTTGCAGTTGAAAGTTTTGTTATTTTTGGATAGAGCACCAGCCTTGAATTCAGGAGGACCTGAGTTCAAATCTACTCTCAGAGACTTAACACTTCCTACCTGTGTGACCCTGGGCAAGTCACTTAACCCTAGCCTCAAGCAAAAAAAAAAAAAGAAAACAAAGTTTTGTTATTTGCATAAAGAACCAAAATGCTTTTAAGGACATCAGGTATAGCTCAAGTGCCTTTGAAATTTTAACTTTATCAAGTAGGTTGTTGAGACCTATGAAAAATAACATTGAGCTAAAAGAAAATTAGAAAGTCATTGCAGGTTTATTAAGGTTGGAGGATAGAAAAATGTTTCCAGGGAAATAGTGAATCAGTTCATTTGAGTTTGTTTCTTGTTCTGCTGCTTCTCTTCATCTATAATTTTTGTTTTCATTGGGTTGGTACTTTAACCTGTTGGGGAGTTGTATTTTTATGTTGTAACAAATAGGCATTGTGAAGCAAAACCAGTTCCCACATTGACCATCTAAAAATGTATGTTTCTTGTATAGAGTCTTATCACTTCTGTCAAGAAATAGGTAGCAACAACATTATAAAGACAGACAACTTTGAAAAGACTTTAAAAAGGCTAATGAATTTATAAATTGTTGGGTATTTCCAGGTAGAGCTAATTGAAAATTAAATAGGAGGAAGGCCATTGTTAACACTTGTTTTATATGGAATTTTGTCTTAAGTGATTGCATTTATCTACTTAATTTGATTCTATTATGGTGTTTTTCTAGGTATGGATCAGTTTTGCCCAGTTTGAACTCTCTGCAGGAAATGAAGAAAGTTTAACTAAATGCAGACAAATATATGAAGAAGCCAACAAAACTATGAGAAACTGTGAAGAGAAAGAAGAAAGACTCATGTTACTAGAATCCTGGAGAAATTTTGAAGATGAATTTGGTTCAGAATCTCATAAAGAGAGAGTGGACAAACTCATGCCAGAGAAAGTTAAGAAGAGAAGAAAAGTACAGGCAGAAGATGGGGTAAGAATTAGAAATCTAGGATTGTTACCAATTTGATATAAAAATAAATTGATATGCATATATCTTTGGATTTCCCTCTTAATGTTTAAAGGCTTAAGTTTAGGCAACATGAACTTAAATTTGATTTGCATTCAATAGGCACTTAATAAATGCTTATTGAACTGGATATGTAGATTGTGATTTAGGAATTTTGATAAATATAGGTAAATTCTCACATCCTTATAATTTTTTTTCCCCACTTATAAACCACATTATCTCTCCCAAATTTTAGGCTGTTAACTCTAGTAAAGTCATTTTTCCTTTACCAAAAAATGAGTTAGAATGGGACCATGCATTGCGAAAGTGTCCCACTTAAACTGGCTGAAAGTTAAATGTTTAAGATATATCTATTCCATCTTCTTTATTTTCTCTCTTCATAGTCTGATGCTGGCTGGGAAGAGTACTATGACTATATCTTTCCAGAAGATGCCGCAAACCAGCCCAATCTCAAACTACTGGCAATGGCCAAACTTTGGAAGAAACAGCAGCAAGAAAAGGATTCTGCAGAGCAAGACCCAGACAAAGACATGGATGAGAGTGAATCTTGACTTTTTCTATATTGTTCCATTTTTGTTATTTTTATAAATTTCTACTGTACAATTATTGTGACTTAGGAGACTTTTGTGCATATTTTTTATCATTGTTAACCTTGTACCTTTGCAATGCTAAGCCTTTAAAATATTGCTAAGTTAGCATTGAGAAGATTGTAAATAAAGGACATAAAATTTTTTTTATAACACAGATTCATCTATTTTGATAATATTTAGTGATTTTCAAAATACAGAATTTTAAAAATATCTTAGATTGGTTTGATCATATAACTACAAGACAATTTTCAAATGTCATCTTGTCAAGTAATAACCATTCAGTTTACATTTTCTATACTTTTCCTGAGAAAGAACTAGTCTGTCATTTTTAACATATACAGTGTGGGCTATGTCTTAGATTTTATACATTTAGGATTCCTTATGAGAAATTGTTGGGTGTATTTGAGTTAATATAAATATTAAATACTTATAAACATTTGTAAAAAAAACTATCCAGCTTCCACTAAACTATCTTTGTAGGCAGTATAAGAGTGGATAGAGAGCTAGAATGGGAGTTAGGAAAGCCTCACTGCAAATTCTTACAAATTACATAATACTAGAGTAAATCAATTGACTTTCGATGGCCCTGTTTTTTAATCTATAAAATGGGAATGATACCAGCATCTATTTTTCAGAAAATATAGAGAGTACCCTGCATACCTAAAATCCTATGTAAGCTATTAAGAGTTAATTTAGAAAATTCCTTATGGAAAATACAGAGAAGTTTGAAAAGAGCCTAAATATACTGTCAGACAAAAAATTTAATAGTGGGCAGTGCTGAATTTAAAGAAATGAGCAGACGATGAAAATATTTTAAGTTCCTATAATGCCCTAAGTGTACATTTTATACACTGGATGTGAAAATTGAGAGAAAGTCTGAGGAATATTGTAGAGGGCAGGAACTCTAAAGAAGTATATTTGAAATAAGATATTAACTCAGTGGAATTGATGAGATGATTCTTTAGTTCATATATATACTTAGTATGATGATGTAGTGGTTCTCTAGTTCACACATATTCAGTATGCTGTAATGATGTAATTGTACCAATGTGTATAAGGGCTGAGGACTGGAAAAGAGACATTCTATCTTTGACCAGCCTGGTGGCTGTCCTGCCTTCATTATTTCTCCACTAAGACCAAGGACTTGGGCTGATCCTGAGCTTATCCAGAAAGCTAGCCCGAACATTACATAATATATTTCAATTAAGGGAGACTTGGGTTCTTTTCTCCCCCAGATTCACAATAGCTATTTGATCCTGGTCAAGTTATTTAACCAGTTTCCTCATCAGGAAAATGGGGGCAACACTGTTTACAAGGTTTTAGGAAAAAAATTGGTTTTTTTTGGCTGAGGCAATTGGGATTAAGTGACTTGCCCAGGGTTAGACAGCTAGAAAGTGTCTGAGATCAGATTTGAACTCAGATCTTTCTGACTTAAGGGCTGGTGCTCTATCCACTGCACCTAGCTGCCCCAAGGCTTTAGAAATCTTAAAAACAACATCATTAACTTTTGCCATCTTAAAGTAATACATATTAAAGAATGCTTAAATTAACATACTTTCATCTTCAGATCCTGAAAAGAAATATGTGTGAGTATATATATATATATATGTATGTATATCAGCTGTTGTAGAAATGTCAGCTATTTCTTTCAGCTTGTGCTACATACACCAGGGAAAGGATTTATTTCTAATTGTAATATACCATAGGGTTGTCCAGGCAAAAATACAAACATCAAACATTAGTAATTGAGAAAACGCTAATACCAAAATTCATGGATGGGATAGTATGTTACATAGTAAAGGGAGTTTCAAGGTTAATATGTAAAATATGTAAGTTCAGGACTCACCTATAACATATACCAGCTGTATTATCATAGACAAGTTACCCTTTGTCTTATCACTAATAATGACAGATTACTTTGGTGAAAGTTCATTACACACCAGGAATTCATAATAATGAGATAGGCATTCCTTCTTAAAACTGATATCTATGTCAAAGCTAAGAAATGTTTTATTTCTGTTTTCCCTGAAATGGTATCTTGCATAGTAGTAACATAATGCATAATTATTGATTTCAGATAGTTGTGGCATAAAACAATGTAATGGAATTAGAAAAATAATTTTTCCACTTACTAAGCTGTATGGCCTTGGAAAAATACTATAACTCCTTTGAGCCTCATCTAGAATAAGGAAAACATTTCCACTATTGCACAAATTTGTGGCACAATGGATAGAGTGCTGGACCTCAGGTGCAAGAAAAGTCATCTTCCAGTGCTCAGATCTAGATTTGGACACTTAAATAGTTGTGTTATCCTGAGCAACTCATTTAACCTCGTTTGCCTGTTTTCTCATTTAAACATGAGCTAGAGAAGAAAATGACAAGAAACTTCCAAATGAGGCTGATAAAAGTAAAAAGTGAACAACAAAAATAGAATTGTTCTATGAGATACTGAATGTAAAGCAGTTTGTTCAAAGTAAAATACAAATATTCGTGAAATTCAAAATGCTATGTGTCCATATAGAGGTATGGAAACTAACTTTCAAGTGCTGAATTTAGAAATATAAAACAGGCAGTAAAGTTATAAGGATTTCGTCATTTTGGCTATACAGCTCAGCAATACTATTCACAAGTTCTCCGATATGAACTTTGATTTTCAATGGCAAATAGTTCCTCCAAAAGTTGTGTATAATTTTTGTAAAATGAACAATTATCTTCAATATTCATGAGTTAATTTATATACACAAAATATATGTATTTTGCATATATGTGTGTATGTATATCTATAGATCCCGAGATTAAATAAACTATAAGACTATGCTAAAAACCCAGTGAAATGTGTGATTCTGGGACCACAGAATCTTAGCGACTTTAGAGGTCATACAGTCCAATTTAGAAACTAAGGCTAATGGTGAAATGATATGTTTCATAGCAAAGTTGGTATTTGAACTCAGGTCATCCCTTTAAAATCCAGCTCTCTCCAATATACTATATTGCTTCCTCAAAAAGCAGCCTCAACTCACTTAAGATTATTTCAAGGAAGCTGCTTTATATAATTGCTCAAAACTTTCTTTCATACATTTGATCATTCTAAGACATTTTTAAACCAGTAAGAAAGTTAGGATAAAGAGAAAACACTGCTAGAAGAAGGGAAAGGAGGAAGGAAAAAGTTTTGGAATTTAATCTCATAAAAATGAGTGTTGAAAACCATCTTTACATGTAATTGAAAAAATTAAAATGCTATTGAGATTTTTTACAAAGACTGAAGGGGAAAAAATACTGAAATACTGCTCACTTTCTTTAAGCTTAAGATAAGACAACAGCCAAAAACGATGGATGTAGTGAGAAAAACAAAAATCTAGAGAAGACAGTCGATTGGAACTCTAACAAAGAGAAGGTCAGCAAGTTCTATTCCCAATGTATAGTCATACACTTTTAAAATGTCATACCAGATAATACAATGCATATAACACAAGTGGGCTGTGACTAACCTATAAAATTGTTACTTTCCACTCTTCGAATTTGTTTTCAAATTAGTCAAAGTTTATTCAGTAAGACTACAATCAGAAGAAATTACAGTTTTATAAAAAACAACATTCACATAGTGAATTTGTATTTTATTATACATTTCATCTTTATACATTTGAGTTTTTCACAACTGCTTTAAAGCTTCATTAAACACTATTCAATATGAAGATCAAAAATAGAGGCAGCAGTGATTCTCAGGCACAGAATTTATAAGAGAAATGAAGCCAATATTTCCCTAATACTTACCTAATATAGTGAACCATGATAATGAAATGTCTTGTTTCCTTTTGGCCTAGCTGCTTTTTAAGTGCATATGAAATATAGTGAAGAGCTTTCTTTAATGTGCTATTACTAGACTGGGACTTAGGAGTTTAAATTAAGAAGTCCATGTAGAAAGTATTTTCTTACTTAAGTCTTCAAGACATGAAGTGATTATTTTTCTCCTAAAGGATCTTCAAGATGCACCTGTATACACAGCTCTGAAATTGATTTTTAGAGTCAATTTCCAATGAAAAATATTATTGTCCATAAAAAACGATCTGTAGCATTCTCTGCCTAAGAACCACTGCCTAAAGTTATTCGATATCTTCAGGTCTCACAGGATGAGGTAACGGTATGATGGATTTCTTTTCTGTGTCCCTGGACAGTGCTTTCCTCATATCTGTTGATAGGCAAAAGTTAATTGTAAACATTATTTCAAACCAAAAAAAAAAAATTAAAATGACTTCATTAAAGATTTCTATTATGCATAAACAATGGTTTATATTAGAACCATATATCAAATGGTGAATTATCTCAACTATTCACAGAAAGGAACCTAAATAATCAGTAAAATCCAACTGTAGAATTGGTCCCATGATAGATAAACTCTTACAACAGATGCATATCAAAATGAACAACATAAAGATAGTAAACATTCACTTGAAAAAAGAGAAATCTTGGTGCCAATACCAAGAACAAAGGTATACAGAAATAACAATTGCTATAGCTTAAGTTTAAAACTATGTTCATTAATATCCCATCGAAAGGGATTTTCAAAGAACTATTTTGCTAACCATTTGAATAAGCAAAGAACAGAAATACTGCTACTAAACTACTTCAGGTGAAAATGCTAGTTCATTCTTATTTAACTCCAGAATCAGGTTGCTTACCATAAGCATCCTCATCAGGTTCTCCATTGCTCGCAGAATAGTATTCTATTACTGTTCTATAAACACTGTAGCCCAGTTGCTTATACATGTTGACTGCAACTTGATTTGACACTCTTACAAAGAGATCAACAAAAAATCCACCCTTTCTTTACAAAAAGAAAAAAGAAAAATTATGTGATACACAAAATTTCATGAATACAACAAAAGTTTATAAAAGACTCATATTTTTGTTTTTAACTTATCTTGAACACCAGCACAAAAAACACAAAGTGATAGTATTAATATCAATTCATGAGATATTTGTTTTTATAACAATTAACCTTTATATAGGCCTTAAAAGTTAGAAAACACATTTGCTCATATATTTCATGTGATTCTCACAACAATCTTGTTGCAAAAATAATTCCCATTTTAAAGATTACATATCTTACATATCAGACAGTCTAAATTAATACTACATTTTCATAAGATTTGGAGCATTCCACTAGTGATTTTGTAGGAAAAAAAAAGGTATTGTCTTACATAAATATTAACATTTAGTGATTGGGACTGGACCAGTAAGTTCATTGGCCTAGGGGGAAGAAATTTTCTCTACTAAAGCAGACTAGAACCTACTCTGCAATAAAGTAGATTAAAAATATAGTAGGCTAGAGCACCCAAAGGTTAAATGACAGACAAGATGTCAATAGTAGATCGTGAGCCCAAGTCTTCCTGGCTTCAAGGCCAGCATTCTCTATCCACTAGATCATGCAACCCAATTCCTTTTTTTTTTATTAAAGCTTTTTATTTTCAAAACATATGAATGGATAATTTTCCACATTGCAAAACCTTGTGTTCCAAATTTTTCCTCTCCTTTCCCCTACCCCCTTCCCTAGATAGCAAGTAATCCAATTTATTTTAAGCTTGTTCCAAAAAATGTTAAATTCAAAATATTATAAATATTTATACAATTATCATACTGCATGAAAAAATCAGATCAAAAGGGGGAAAAATGAGAAAGAAAACAAAATGAAGCAAATAACAACAAAAAGAGTGAAAATACTATGTTTTTGATCCATACTCAGTTCCCACAGTCCTCTCTCTGGTTGTAGATAGATGTCTTCATCACAAGATCATTGCAACAGGCCTCAATCATCTCATTGTTAATGAGAGCCACATCCATCAAAATTGGTCTTTGTATAATCTTGTTGTTGCCATGTACAATGGTCTCCTGGTTCTGCTCACTTCATTTAGCATCAGTTCATGTTAAGTCTCTCCAGGTCTCTCTGAAATCATCCTGCTGGTCATTTCTTGAAGAACAATAATATTCCATAACATTCATATACCATAACTTATTCAGCCATTCTCCAATTGATGGGCATTCACTCAGTTTCCAGTTTCTTGCCACTACAGAAAGGGCTGCCACAAACATTTTTGCACATGTGGAGTCCCTGTTCCTCCTTTATGATATCTTTGAGATAAGCCCAGAAGAAACACTGCTGTTTGCACAGTTTGATGGCTCTTTGGGCACAGTTCCAAATTGTTCTCCAGAATGTTTGGATCAGTTCAAAACTCAACCAATATTATATTAGTGCCCCACTTTTCCCACATCCCCTCCCTTTGTCATTAATCATTTCTTGTCATCTCAGCCAATCTGAGAGGTGTGTGGTGGTACCTCAGAGTTGTCTTTATTTGCATTTTTCTGATCAATAGTGATTTAGATTTCAATTTCTTCAACTGAAAATTCTCTATTCATATCCTTTGACCATTTACCAATTGAAGAATGCCTGAATTCTTATAAAACTGAGTCAATTCTCTCTACATATTTTAGAAATGAGGCATTTATCAGAGCCCTTAAATGTCAAAATTTTTGCCCAGTTTATTCCTTCCTTTCTAATCTAATCTGCATTGGTTTTGTTTGTACAAGAACTTTATAACTTAATATAAAATTATATATTTTGTTTGCAATAATGTACTCCAGTTTTTCTTTGACCATAATTCCTTCCTTCACCAGATATGAAAGGTAAAATATCCTCTGTTTTTCTAATTTGCACAAAACACACATTTTAAATGTTACTATATTTTAAATAGAGAATTTTACTAATTTTAAATGAAGTACAATTTAGATGTGTTATATAGTTAGACTGAAGGTTAATTCTGGGTTTTCAAAAATTGTACCAAAAATTACAAGTACTCATGTATGAACCCTGGAAGATTCATCTTACTAAGCTCAAAAAAACCTAAAATTTGAGTTTACCACAGACTTCTGTTGGTGACCAAAGGACCTGCTGGCTAATTATAGAAAGATTCACCAATACAAAAAAACTGCTAAATGATGATTTTTTTTTTGGTCACAGAAACTCATGAAGAAGTTACAATCTGCATTACTAAAGTATGCAAAAGTATAGATGAATTTTTAGATCTTTCAAAATATCAAAGTAAATCAAATGTGCACAACAAACTCATTTTAGAGTTTAGAGAGGATCTTAACTGATCCTTCTAGTACAACAACAAACACTTAGATGACAAAGGAAAATAGGACCAGAGTTTAAATAAATTTACTGAAAATCACATCAATAGTTAGTGTCAGGGTTAGAACTAGAATTTAGGTCTAAAAACTGTCAATCTAATGACTCTTCCAAAATATTACTTGCTAAAAAATATTCTTTTTTTATATGTATCTCATCAAGATTCTCTATTAGGTTCAATGGCAAATGTAATTGGATTTAAATTCATTAGTACTACTAAATTTCTTATCTCTCTACAATTGTAATTTAAAATATTAAACCATAACCCACTGAAAAATTTTAATAACTCTCAATATGACTATGAATTCTTTTGTTTATGTCATAAACTTTCTCCAGTTGGTTATTCCCTATCCTGTCCCTTCTGATGAAGCTAATTTTCTCTTCATCCCATTGTACCTTGGATCACAATCTCACACTTACTAGGCAGCTAAGTAACATAGTAGATGGAGCACTGGCCTTGGAGCCTGGAAGACAAGTTCAAATCTGGGCTCAGAAACTTATTCCTGTGTGACCCTGGGCAAAACAGTCAATCTCTATTTGCCTCCATTTCCTTAGTAAAATGAGAATACTAGGGGTCCTTTCTCCCCTTTCACTTTCATTTCATAATGGATTTGAACTTTTTATTATTTTTCCAAAAACACACTTTAATGTCATTCATTATCCAAAGAAGTATTGGGAAAATGTGCTTTGCCTTCTTCACAGAAGTCAGAAAATAGGAGTGAAATACTCAATATACCATCATGAACAGCAGAAATACTGGTTGGTTTGGCTAAACTGCTTTTTTTCCTTTTTCTTTTTTTTTTAATTTTTTTTTACATAGGATGGTTCACTGCAGGTAGAGATTGTTTGGAAATGAAAAATAATAGAAAACCAGAAAGACATCAATAAAAATAAAATTGCATTTAAAAAAACATTTATGTTCACAGCCATTTCTGGAAGCTTTCTCTTCAGCACCTTCATTAAATCCTTTTGACAAAGGAGGAAAAATTAAGCAAAAACATCTAATATCACGACTTCATTTGACAATATACAATACAATCTAGCAGACTCTGCTGTGAGAAGGGCAGTATGTGTCTTTTGATTTCCTACCTTACTTGTTTGCCTTTCTTTTAGTAATGTTTTCATTTATGTTATCATAGTTAGTACATAGTTTGTTCTTTTGGATCTCGTTATTTTTCTTTGCATCAGTGCACATAAATCTTTCCATTCTTCTCTGATTTCCTTACAACTGTCATTTTCTACTGTACAATGAAATTATATTATATGCCTAGACCACAGTTTCTTCAGTCATTCCTTAGTGTCAATGGGCACCCAACTTTGCCCCAACATGAATGTTTTGATAGATCTTGGTTTTGTCTTTCATGTCTTTAGGATGCAGTACCTTTTCCACATAAAACTCTTTTTCTTTCAACAACAGTTCTTCTGTTTCTTCCCAACTATCTCCTTGCTTTAGGTGCAAGGAATGAAGAAACGAAAACAGTAATTCTTGATTTAGTTATATTTCTATGCAACACAGACTGCTAAAACTTATATGTAATTAAATGCATCTGAAAAGTAAAATCTCACCTTTCTGAAATCTCCTCTAATAGCTCCATTAGTTTAGCAGCTAAACCAAGGCGTCGAAATTCAGGGGCAACTGATAAGGCTGTGACATGACCATGCCACTCTTCTCTGGATACTGAGCCCTCTGCTTTACCCATAACTGCCAACAAAAGTTGATTTTAGTAACAAAATCATAGCAATGAGTTAAGAATTGTGATAATATATCTTTCTCCCAAAGAAAACTGACAACAAAGCTGGTAAAACTTTGGAGTTTATCTATGTTAACAGTGACTGATGCTGTTAAAATTTTATCATAGCTACAATGTTTTCAATTCATGCCTTGAATCTTACAATGTAACAAATAATTTTAATCCTTAATATCTTACCTGCTTACTAGCAAGAAAACATATTAATAGAATATACAGTGTATACTTACTATAACCCATGAGCTCGCCACCAGGTGCCTCTGCAACTATGAAATACTCGGGCCAGTGAGCTAGATATTGTAAATAAAATGGTATCCCATACTGCAATTATGTTAAGAAGTATGAAATATAACTAATAACTGTTGCAGAACATGAAATCTGCTACTAAAATAGTGCCTCCTTTAAAATATTAAACTAGGCATTTTTTTTTTTAAGCAATGAAGGCAATGACCTTATTTGGGACTGTTATAAACCTAGAATGCATTCATTTTTTAAAAACCATAAATTGTTTGTTTCCCTCCACTTTTATGCTCAAAATTTTAGCTTGATTTTCCAAGACTTCTGTAATATAATACCACCCTATCTTTTGGGATTGTTTTCTTTTTTTCCCTAATTCTTTTTTTTTATTTTTAAAATTATTATAGCTTTTTATTTACAAGATATATATATATATATATATATATATATATATATATATATATATATATATATATATGGGTAATTTTTCAGTATTGACCCTTGCAAAACCTTCTGTTCCAACTTTTCCCCTCCTTTCCTCTCCTCTCTCCCCCAGATGGCTGGTAGACGAATACATGTTAAATATGTTAAAGTATATATTAAATACTTATATATATATATATACACACACATATCCATAGTTATTTTTAGGCATTTTTTCAATTTCTACTCTGAATCATCACTTTAATATATGGATATCTCATTTTTTATGTTGAATATAACATATTATGAATATAGTTAATCATTCCAAATCATTAATCTAGAATAAATTTTTAAAATAATTTAAAATATATTATAAATTTTATTATCCTAAATCAAATCAATAAGGTTTTGAAGAAGTAACCTGCGGGAAAAATGTAAAACAGGGAATCAAAAGTTCTGGTCAAAATTTAATTTCAATGGTAACTAGTTAACCTAATATAAGATATTTAACAGTACTATGCTTCCTGTATATAAAAATGACATCTATTCATTCCTTATTTAAGTTTCTTCTAACCTAAGAGAATGTGAAATAAGTGGTTTATACAGATATACTCCCAAATGAGTGGAAAATTCAGATAACTCCATGGAATTATCTAAGCCACATAGAGTTTAAATGATATGATCAGGGTAACTCAGCTATTTATTTATTGTCAGAAGTCTTCAGACCATAAAATCAAAACTTTAGCCACTATACTATGCTGCCTGTAATGTGCATATGCAAGCATACACACATATACATATGCGTAAACACACTATGTGTATTACATATTATACATTTTTAAAATGGTTCCTTGAGGAATTCTTGGTAGATGGTCCCCACTCTCCTGGCACAAACAAGCAAAAGTCAGTGGCATATAGCAAAAAAAAAAGCTGTCTCAAATAGTGTATTAGATGGGAGAAATCTTCCAAATTGTCTATGCAGCTGCTGGAATCATTAGCCAATCATTTTTTAAAAGGATACAGTTTCTGTCAGTGGATCCAGATTACTGAAAAGAAACCAAAAGATATGCCAAAATTAAAAAAAAAAAAAGTCTGCAATTAAATGCAACTAATTAAACTGCTAAATCTACTGACATTGAAATTAAAATATTATAAGAAAAAATATAATGGATTCAAGATTCAATCTGTGACATAGAAGTTAGGCAGTAACTACCTAAAAAGGAACATTATTATTAAGACATTTAAGTTATCAGTAAATTGAAAATAAGATTACTACATTCACAAGACAATTTTATCAACAAGTTACTTCAAAGATCTTAATTAACCTGATTTCCTTCAAATTATTACACAAAGGAATGGGATCAAACATGAACTTCAAGGAAATAAGAAATAATTTGGGCCTTTTCTGTAGCACTTGTTGCTCCTGATCCATTCTTCCTTTATATTTATGTCTCTCCTTAATTCATTTTTAACACTTATTAAGCATCTAGTAACAAAGATGTATTCCTTAAAGCAAAAACCAAATAATGCCCTCAAGAAGTTTAAATTCTCTTAAGGGACAATGACATGTACACAGATAAGCATGTAGTGAAAAAAATTCAGACATGAGAACATGAAACCTAGGGGGGGGAAATCATAAAAGAACTGCCAGAAGAAGTAGCTTATTGAGCTGTGCTTTGAATAAAATTAAGGATTCTGTTTATCTTACATTATGTTATAGTTTATCTTTTACACTAGAATTTCTTGAGCTGGAGAATAACATGGGTGATACCTATGTTTTAGGAATAGAAGTTTGAGTACTTCCTTATCTCCAAAGAGATGACTTGCCTTTTTTTGTCACCATACATACACCTTTTTGTCCTATTCTCTTTTTATTGTCTCCTTTTTGGTTTCTTTTTCTAGTTTCTCTTTTTTCCTTATACTACACAAAAGTAGCATTTCCTAAGGATTAGTCATTAACTTTATGAAATTTGAAATCTACACTTTCTACTTTGAAGAATGTAATCATTCTCACTGTTTTGACTAATTATTCCTATATGAATAAGTCCCATATATATATTTCCAGTTCTGATCTCATCTATTCAGTTACACATCAACTTTGTAACAAATTTTCCAAAATGCTCAGCATCACATTATCTCTGTTGTTAATTTTAAAAGTGAACCTAGATTTTTTTCCACTCCATTTCTGATTTTTTCCATTTTTATCATTATCCCATCATTCAATTCATTAGTCTTCCCTTTCTGACCCTTCATTTTAATGAGTCTCAAGGTTCAGTTGATTCTTCCTCATTCATATCTACTGAATCCACTCAATATTTCCTTTTCACTCCCACTACCACTCTGGTCCTTGTCATTATTTCACATAATAACTTATGTTTTCTAATAAAGCTTTTCTTCTCTGACTTTTCACCCTTTAACACATTCTGCATATTGTAGAAAAATTAATCCTCCTAAAATGTCCCTGTCATCATAAATCAGTTTATCATACATCAGTATATATCAGTTTTATACGTCAGTAACACTGAAATAATAATGCTTATTTGTCCTACCTTATGGCACTATTGTGGGGATTCGATCAACAATCACTTGTTAATCGCTTAGTATATGCTAGGTACTGTTCTAAGTGCTAGAGATTCAAAATAAAAGGGCAAGTTCTTTCAAGAGTCTTAGATTCTAATAAGAGAAACATTTAAATCACTAGATTCATGCACATAGAGCAGTGCTATCTAAATACACGGTGTCATCCTCAATCCATTCTCTGTTTCAAATGTGTTATCAAGTCCTATCAATCTTGCCTTCCTAACAGTTCTCAATTTGGCCCCCCCTTCTAACCTCTGACACTGTACCACCCCGGTCCAGGCCCTCATTACCACATGACTGGATTATTCCATTAGGCTGCTCCTCAGATTCTCTGCCACAAGTTTCTCCCCATTCTTTATTGCATCCTCCACTCAGCTGTCAAAGGGATTTTCCTAAAGCTCTGAATTGACATCACTCTCCAATTCAATAAATGATTATCGCCAAGATCAAGTATAAAATCCTGCTTGGAAAAATAAAATCCCAGTTTTCTTGTTGTTTGTCCTTTGTTCTGGAAGAGGATCCTGACATCAGGGAGGTGAAGCCATGACATGCAAGTGAATTGGATTTGATGGAGGGATGGCTGTGCAAGGACCTTCACCTGCCTCACTCTGCCCTCCAGAACCATCTGGATCCAATGCAATGCCAGAACAAAAGACCCTGGGGCTAACCCTCATCCATCTGCCTCCTCACTTTCTCCGGCTTCTCTCAAGTACCATCTAAATTCTTCGTGCAGGAAGCTTTCCATAATACTTTGTTATTTCCTATTTACCCCCGCACATACAGTTTGTACGAACATCGTGTTTGCAGGTTATCTCTTGCATTAGACGGTGACTCACACAAGGTATATACAAGGACTCTCTTCCGTCTTTCCTTGCATCCCCAGCCCTTTGCACAGCTCCAAGCACACAACTGGCACTGAATGTCTATCATGATTAAGCTATTACAAGGGGAGCATTGCACCACTTGCTTTCCCTCACTAAGGTGTTGTCATGAATGATACCAGGCTTGGATTGTGGTGATGTGCTTCCGGACTTCCTCAAGAAACCCGTCTCTTCGGGCCCAGGAGAAAGACCTTGGGTTTCTCTCAGGATCCTGGTGAGGCACGAATCACCCTCCGCCGCCCAGAGTCCAACCCCTCGCTCGGCACCTCCATTCCTCTTGGCATAATTCCCCATTCCTCACTACACTACGAGGGGCTAGGGCTGATTCTCCGATCTGCCCAGAGCCTCGGTTTCTCTAGCTGCCAAACTAGTGCTAGGACCTTTGCTTTCCTCTAGTTCAGGGCAGGACGGGAAAGGGCTCGTCCCGGGTCCGGCTGCCAGTCCGGATGCGAAGGTAGCGAGATCCGCGAGGGGAAGAGCCCCGAATGCCGCCCTCGTTCCTGCGCCTCACTCACATGTTGTTGAAACGGAACAGGTCGTCACAGGTGAAAGCCCGGAGCGTGGTCATCTCGTCACCCGCCTGTCCCGGGCCCGCACTCCCGGCCCGAGCGCCCCTGCCGGAAGTGAACTTTCATTTCCGGAGGGGGCGGGAGAGTTAGGAGCCTGAGAGGGAGACCGTGGAAGTAGAGGAGGAAGTAGGAGGAAAAACTGTTTCCGGTCTTGTCCCGAAGTTGCTAGGCAACAGGGAGGCGCCCTTTGCGGGGCGGGGCCTAACGAGCTCTGCAAAGCTTTTCGGGGCTTATTCTTGAGAACCGAGGTAGTTCCGCCGGTTTTTTTAAGTGTCCCGCAAACGCTACTAGTCCAGGTGTCGCGGGCTCTCCTAGACTAACCCTAGACCGAAACATTACAGAGAATTAGTGTACTGCCTAAGGTAGGGTAATGTGACAGAGGCGGGGGTGGGGGTCGCCAAAGTGCAACCCCATCGGTGAGTAGAGCAGAACCAAAAGGCGTGCCCCCGTTGTAACTGATCTGCTCTGGAGCTGGGAGGAACCTAGAGATAGTGTAGCCCTACCTGTGGTTTTAAACGGAGTTCAGGAAGCATGTGCGAGTCCAGAGGAGCATAGCTAGCAGTCGGTAATGTACTTTCCCATGCAGGTTTTTTGAGTCTGAGTGTATCCAACAGAAGCAAAGTGAGCAACATTACAAACTGCAATTGCATCACATTGTAGCAAAGACGTATCGCTTTTTGTATGTGGCTAATCCCTAACTTGTATTTCACAAGTTCCACGGGGCTTTGTGCATGAAAGTGGCAGGACTTTCAAACTCTCCGGTGAGCGTCACGTGGGCTGAACAGAGATCATTTATGCAAAGGAGCATTGGCGAGGGACCTGGTCAGTGGGAGGAGAAGCAAGAGAAAACCTAGAGAAGAGAGGGTTCAGAACGAGAGGGCGGTCAGCAACAAAGGCTTCAGTTTTCTCGTAGAGAATAACGTGAGGCCTTCTGCTGGAAAGGGAAGGGCAGTGACTGTGGAAGGCTAAAAGAAGAGCTTTAGAAGAGCTCCCTGGAGAATGTGATAAGTCAAGGATGTGGGAAAGGATTGCCTTTTGGATATTCGGGGCACCAGAGATTAGATAACAAATCTGCAGAGAACTCAGCATGGTTGGTGGGACTTCCTTGAGCAGAGAACACAAAGAGAATAGTATAACGCTGAAATCATTAACTCTTATAGGAGCAAGAGGGACAGTGTGTTGTTGCAGATGGTCTGGAGCCATGAAATGCTGGGTTAAGTATTTACCCAGACTCTTGCTAGCTGTGTGATTCTGGTGAAGCCATTTAACTTCTTTGTGTCTTAGTCTCTTCATTTGTAAAGTGAAAATTGGCAGGGTCTCTACAATGGTTCTTTCAGATCCTTCTGTTTCTAGAAGGAAAGAAAGTGAATCTATCATAAGAATGGTGTCCAGGAGATCAGAAAGAGAGGGAGCAACTGAATGTCACAGAAAGGGCACAACATAGGTTTAGGAGGAGTGAAGCACAGGGAGAAATGGAATGAAATAGATGATGATCAGACAAAAGAATTTAAGTCTTTGTCATCATAGTTAAATATACCAATTGGTGTTTATGAGTTCAAGGGTGTGATTATCCTTTTGTGGCTGAGGTGGCACATAGATAAATCATGGGAGTTGAGGAAGTCCATGAAATGAGTGGGCTGGGATTTGAGGGCACATGAACATATGTTAAAGTTCTCAATTTAAGGACAGGGTTTGGAATAGATTTTTTGGCAAGAATTTGGAAGATTTTGATGTAGGCACTATACTTGCTGAGAATTCAGGGAGAATGATTTGTGAGACTACCAGGATTAGTGTAGCGCCTGTCTAACTCAATCACAGATTGGGTCTCCAGGGAGGTGACTACCTCATATTCCAATGTTTGTATCTGAACTTCTAGAATGAAAGTGCATGATCCCCCTACCACTTCATTTACCATTAATAGTCAATTAACATAGTTAGTTCAAAGCAAACAAATTTATTATAGCCAGCTGTAAACAAATATTTCTCCCCATAAATCTGGAGTACCCTCTTCAAACCTACATTGTGTCTGCAGGAAGAGAACCTGCAGGGTCAAAACCTTGTACCCCATTATCTCTGTTACATGCCCTTTTTAAATTTCATCAAATAAACTGGAAAGAGAAAGGGAAGGAATAATCATTTTCTAAGAATTGCTATGTGCCAAGCTAAGTATTTTTTAACAAATATTATTTCATTTTTTCTATAGCCTTATGAAAGAATAGATAGCTAATATTCTCCTCTGTTTTACAGTTGAGGAAACTGGGTCAAATAGAAATTAAATGACTTGCTAATAATTTAAGGATCATTAAACTTCTGAAAAACATTAAGGTTTTTTTTAAACCTGGTCACTATATTTGAAGAAATCACAAATGAACTTTTATAATCATCTTCTACAAGAAATCATCTACCAGTCACCTTCTATAAGAAACCCCAAAAGGAATGGCTGAGCCAAAATCCAGTCCCGTGTCAAAGAGAAAGTACTATTAGTATCCTGAAAGTATGCAAGTAACAAACAGCTATAGTATCTATTAATAGCCTCTAATATAAACAAGAGAACTTGAGATAAAATATTTCAAAAGGCAAAAAAATGTGAATTACAATAGATTATAATGTACCCTGAATAGTTGGATATGATTTTAAGAGAGATTGAGGATGAGGTGGGGAAATGAACTTTTACTGGAAGAGAAACTTTCTAACATTCCCGATGAAAAGACCAGAGGTATCATGTTTGAATGAATATACATATTTGTAATGGGCTTTGTTTTTCTTTCCTTTTCAATGGGTGGAGAGAATGGAAGAGGAAGAGAATTTGAAAGTAAAAATTAAGTTAAAGATAAAAATAAAAATCTTCCACCTTACAATTCTAGAGGCAATCCTATTTACCATAAAAAAAATTAAGTATGGCTTATGACTTGGTTTTCTTAAAGGGGAAGATAGAAAAGAGATCCCCAATGCATCATGAATCAGCTTTTTATAGGATATAGGATATATATATATATATATATGGATATAGACCTTGAAATGATATTGTTGTATCAAAGGGTATGCACCATTTTATATTCCTACTCTCCAGAATGGATGGATGAGTTCATAATTCCACCAACAGGGCATGAGTGTCCTAGTTTTCCCACATCCCCTCCAACATTCAATATTTTCCTTTTTTTGTCATATTAGCTACTTCAATAGTGTAAGATAGAATCTCAGAGTTATTTTAATCTGCATTTCTCTGATCAATTATGATTTAGAACATTTTAATATGATGATAGTTTTGATTTCTTTCTCTGAAAACTGCCTGTTCATATCCTTTGACCACTTGTCAACTAGGAAATGACTTGTGTTTTTAAAATTTGACTCTGTTTTCTATATATTTGAGGGAATTAGACCTTTCCCCCCATTTTAACCACAAGTATTTATTTCTGTATAACAGAATGTAGTGTTCTTCTCTAAATTATAATCGTTCTCTGGGAGCAGGTTTCTTGGGGGGCTTCTGGGAGCAGCCTTAGTTTCAGTTCAGTTCAATAATCACCTCAAATGCAGCCGAATCCAAAGCCTCCAGCCGGCACACATGTGGAAAATGGAATGAATCTGACTCAGCCTCTAAGAGTAGGATTGTGGGTTTCTGTGTCTGGCCCTGAGAACTTCTTGCTTATAGTTCTGTCTGACTTGTGAATCAGCTCAACTTGTGAATCTCCTGGACTGAATCCTGGGTCTGAATCTCTCCAAGTACCCCAGCCAGCACAAAGGTGGAACTTGGAATGAATCTGACTCCACCTCTGAGAGAGTGGGCTTGTAGGCTTCTGACTTGTGAATCTTCCTAAGTCAATCCTAGTTGAGGCTCCTAGCTCATATATGCTCTTTAAAGGTGTTCATTCTAATGTGTGAACTCTCTTAAAGGTGTGAATTCTAAAGTTGTGAGCTAAAGTACATAAGTATTGTCTCTATTAAGTCCAGTGACTTAGCACCTTGTTTCAAGTTCTGGCCCATAACAATAAAACACAATTCTAATGTAACAATGAAGCACAACTGTGGGTTAAGATATTATGCAAGAGAAGAACCTCCCACAGATCACAATAGGGCAATTATTCCTTTTTATATAATTCCTATATTAGAGGCAGCTAGGTGGCCTTGAATTCAGGAGGACTGGAGTTCAAATCTGGTCTCAGACACTTAACACATCCTAGCTGTGTGACCCTGGGCAAGTCACTTAACCCCAGCCTCAGGGGGGGAAAATGTATATATATATAAATTCCTATATTAAATCAGTTGAGCAGTAAACTTGATTCATCCCCTCATGAGAAAATCTCTGGCAATTTGTATTTCCTCTACACTACATGACTATGGTTATACCCCATCCCTCTTTTTTAACTGGCATTATGTATTCAGGATAGGATCCCATGCACATTTTGACCAGTCTTCTCATGCAAATAAGCAAGCAGGCAAAGAGTTGGGGGCGAGGGAAACCAATTTAGGGCAGATATTGAAATGAATCAATTCATGCAAGAGTTAGCAGGAGAAAAGTTTTATTCAAGGAAGTCTCACTTAAGTTGACTTTGCCAGGTCTAGCAAAAAAAAAAAGTTCTGGCTTTTTCCAAGGGCCTACAAACCCATCTCAGATAATGCTATCAGAGCCAGACTCTTCCTTTCTGAACAATCAATTGCACATATGAGGAAATAGGAAGAATACTAGTTAACCCGAAGGCTAATTTTGCAACTATCCCACTAGGTGGTGCTCCGGTAGCATGATGGGCCTAGAGTCAGGAAAACTCATTTTTCTGAGTTCAAATCCAACCTCAGACACTTACTAGATGTGTGATTCTGGGCAAGTCACTTAAACCTATTTGCCTCAGTTTCCTCATCTGTAAAATAAGATGGAGAAGGAAAAGCCAAACCACTCCAGTATCTTTGCCAAGAAAACCACAAATGGGTCAAGAAGAATCAGACATGCCTGGAAAATGACTTTACAACTGTGCAATATATTCATCTCTTTGGGCCTGTAATGTGAGCTGGCTTTGAATTCCAGCATAGTCATTTGCAGGTATCAATTTTATTTATTTATTTGTTTGTTTTTGCAAGTGTCAATTTTAATGAGAATTTAAGTATTGCTCCTGCTGTTGAATGGTTCCATCCATTCACATCTTTCCTTTTATCATTATTTTCTATTGGTTGTGAGTCAGAATTTTTATGTGTGCACAGAATGCCTTAACTGGCATTGATGACCTGATCTAAGCTCTGGAGTCACTGGAAGTCTTCCAGGTTTACCATCCTCTTCTTTTGTCCAGGATGGCAAAGTATATGTATAGGTGGGCAATTTGACTCTCAGAAAAGCTAGTTTCTTTCTTTCTTTCTTTTTTTTTTTTTTTTTGTTAATTCCTTCCTACAATAATGGGGAGGTCCAAGAATCCATGGCTGAGACTGACTAGCTCCTCTGGAAGTGGTTGTAAGTCGGTGATAAGGAAGGAAAAGAGGGAGAGAGAAAGAAGGAATAGGCATCAGGAACAGGAAAGGCTGGAAAATCAGAGATTTTTTTTTCATCAGTGAAAACAATGATCTTCTCTGAAGCATTCATAAATATCTTTTGAAAACATTAAAAAACTTTAAATTTTGTTCAATATTCTCACATTTATTCTGAATTTTAAATATAGTGCTATTAATTTTAATTTAATTTTAGTTTCATACTATTGGCTTTTACTCTTCATAGGAAAAGAAACTATTTTTGTCTCCACTGCAGATTTTTCCTATATTAGAGATGATTCATGCTACTTTTTGTTTGTTGCCTTATATTGTGTGATTCCATTTTTACAGCTTAGTTGGAAAAAATTACATGCCTTAACCACACTTCATCATAAAACATTTTCCTGTTCATTGAAACAAAACACTATGTGCTCTTTCTGAGTAAAGAGTACTGACCCAGATTCTATTCCACAGTTGCAAAAATTCTGAAGTTATAAAGAGGAAATAGCTTGATACTTTACCCATTGTTATACTGTTTCTTTTGTTCAACTTATGTATCAGAGTACTAATTATATTTTGTTAAATCCTAGATAAATTCCCTGGAAGGGAAACAAGGACAAATAGATGCTATGACATGTAAAATTAGTCCGGCAGTTGTAAAATTAAAATATCACTTTTGATTTTTACATGTGACCTCAAGCCTAAAAAAATGTAATAGACTATGTTCAGTTATGCTAAGCAGGATACAAGGACTATTTATGAGAAAATCAAAAAGTACTGATGTGTTTTGGCAAATACTCCCCACCTCCCAGGGTTATCAGGATCAAATGAAATAATATATCTAAAGCACTTAATACAGTACTTAAAACATAGTAGGTGCTTAATGACATCATCTTAGGTTACTAAATATAGCTTTCAGAGTGAACCTAAATTACTAATAAAATTTACTCCTTAAGGCAAGAAAGAAAGGGCACTTCGGGGGGATGAGTTTTTTCATATAGTCCCATGTTGCTGGGTCCAATCAGAAATCTAAGTTATGAAGCTTCATCGGACACTAGCTGGGTGAATCTGGACAAATCACTTAAGTTTGCATGAGTTTCTTCATCTGTTAAATGAGCTGAAGAAGGAAATTGCAAACCACTTCAATATTTTTGTCCGGAAAAACACAAAAGAAACCAAAGTGGGCACAAAGAGTTGAACACGACTGAAACGACAATTGTCACAAAGCCCTGATGCTAAAAAAGGTACCTCACCATATATTAATCGGGTTATAACACAAAGTTGATTGGAATATATTCCATTTACCAAAGGGATAAATGTGGTGCTTGTTTTCCAAAGGAGAAAAACCTTACTTTTAAAATAACTAGTAAAGTTCTCAAACTTTCGTGGAGTCAGGAAAAGCTGGATTTAAATCCTACCTCGGACACTTAACCAGCTGTGGGATTCTGGCCAGTCACTTAACCTACTTTGCCTCAGTTTCCTCAACTATAAAATAGGGATTACAGCATCCCATTTGCATAATTGTAGGATCAAATGGCATAATATCTGTAAAGCGCTTAGCACCGGTCCTGGCACACAGAAGGCGCTAGAAAAATGTTTATTCCCTTTCCTTTCTTTTCCTTACTCTCCCCATTTCCAGGTCAAAACAGAGGCAGAAGTAAGAGATTGAGACTACTAGGCCCACAATGCACCACGGCTCAGACGCCAACCGCGAGAGGGCGTGAGGTGGCATTGCCTTCTGGGATTGGTAGTCTGTGCTTTTCTCCCCTCCCCCGGAGGCGGCGGATCTCAGTATCAGGTTTCAGAGCAAGACAATTTTTACGTCAATTACTTTCAAGTTTCTCCCTGACACCCAAATCCCTTGGCCCTGAATCCGGAAGATCATGCCATACTTAGCATACGTGCAAACACTCGGCTTCCCAGTGCTAAAACCCTGTTAACTTGACTCACCCCAGCTAGAGCTCTCTCTGGCTGTAACTCCACGACGGCCGCCGAACGTCGGTTGCTACAGAAACGGCGTCCTTTCCGTCACGTGGTGGCTAAAGGTAAAAGGTCACGTCTAGATGACGACAGTTCCGCTTCTGGTTCCGGCTTGGAGTTGTCTGGTCGGAATAGTCGGGGCAGTTTCGGGAGCTTAAAGAGCACAACGTAAGGATTGGAGCCGGTTTTGAAGGGTTCGCGGGCACATCCACGCCAACATGGCAGCCTCCACTGCGGCCGGAAAGCAGCGGATCCCTAAAGTGGCTAAGGTAGGGCGACACTGTCCCGGGGCTTGTCTGCAGGTGAGGGGGAGGGGACCAGGAAAGGCTGTTGTTGATGTCTTGCAGTCCCTGTCCCTGGTGGTGTGGTACTGATCTTCCCGGGAAGGGAGTGGGAAGAACGTATCTGGGAATGGGGACTCTCTGGAAGTATGGATTACAGAGACAGCGGCCCCCAGCGCAGCGCGCCTTTATTAGTGTCCGGCTTCAGGAAGAACCTTGGTCCGGGGCTTTCCTACGTGTCAAGTCACTTTAGAGTAATTCTTCGTGCGTTGAGAGTCAAGATCGTTTTATTATTATTATTAAATGTTTCTCTTTGCTTGTAACCACGAAGAATGTGTAATTACTAATCATCTAATAATAGAACCGTAGCCCAGTACTTGCAACCCCACGCTATGAGCCCACCCTGCAGATACCAAAGAACTGACTTCTTGGGATTTTCTGATTTTGCATGTGTGCAAACCCTAGTGAGTCAGATCTTTGGTACAGCGACGCCACTTTTATCTAGTGATGTTCTTCTGTGCATGGGGAGAAGCATGTAAACATTAGCAAATATGGGATGGCCTTTAGACTCTAGTCTTATATTTCCACAGTGCCACTTCTTTAAAGTCACCAACGCAGATATTTAAAGCAGCCTTTAGGTCTAAACACTACAAAAAATGATTCACACGCTTTTCCCCGTGTTTCTCTTGCAAAGGGTGAAACCACACAAAACAGTTGTTCTGTTATCTTAACAAGAAAGCTGCTGATTTCCAGGGATTTTACTCTTCTCCCTCAAGCTCAGGATACAGATACCATCTTGGATGTTAAAATTATGAGTCATAAATTCATATTAAATTAGAAATTTTATCTTTCAAATGTATTTACTTCCAACTTATAGTTTGCAACCTGTTTTCATATCATGTTATCTCATCCTCACAATGCAGGTAGTATGGACATTGTCATCATCACTTTACAGCTAAAGGAAATAGAGATCCTGCTAAAGACAGCAAGTGGCAAAGAAGTGTTTCAATGCACATCTTTGGTTCCTGTTTTAAATATGGCTTTATACATAAGTATATGTTTTAGACCATTTAATTCATTTATAACTCTAAGAGTAATGAGTCCTATCAGTAAAGGTTTTTATAAATTTGATTAAAATGTGATGTATAGTTTTAAAGACATACTATCACATGAAAATTACATTCAAAGTATTGCCTCCAGGATCAAGTTTTATTTTTATCCTAAGCCACAAGTATATACTACTACTCATTTTATTGCTCATTTGCCTTAAGATAAAATTAAGGTAGAAGCAATAAAGAATTATATATAATATCATAAAGAAGTGAAAACAATCTCCCAAATAGGGTATCTTGTAATATAGTCCAAAAATGTATGTATACATAAATACTCATAACATTTATATAAATGATTATTTGAAATTTTTTGTAGAGTGAATTTATTTGAAATTATTTGTATAGTTAAAAATGCATAAACCAAAGAGAGATCTATTTCATTTTTAAGGTGAAAAACAAAGCCCCTGCTGAAATACAAATCACAGCTGAACAGCTTTTAAGGGAAGCTAAAGAAAGAGAGCTTGAGCTTCTTCCACCACCTCCTCAACAGAAGATCACAGATGAAGAAGAATTAAATGATTATAAACTAAGGAAAAGAAAGGTAAATAAAAATACTTCAGCTCTTCCAGGGGAATGCTATAAAGATTGTTGACTGAGAGTTTGATAAGTTTCTTTGCATTGTGATTAGAGAGACTAAAATGAATATTGTTAATAGCCAACATATGAGATTTACACCTACGTTCCTTATTAAATTCTTGTGAAATAGTACAAAACAAAGGAGAAGGGCACAGACATTTATTAAGAGCGGAATATGTACAGTCTTTGTACTAAGCATTTTACAAATATTGTCTCATTTGATCTTCGTACCAAGCCTGGGAGAGAGATCCTCTTACTCTTTCCATTTTTCAGTTGTAGAAACTTAGAGATTAAGTGATTTACTCAGGTTCACAAAACTAGTAACTATCTGAGGATAAATTTGAACTTGGATCTTCCATGTAATGTCTGTGAATTAAATTTAAATGAATTATTTTTGTTAGTCTAAAAATTGAGCCAAAGTATTTCCCTTTAAATTGGTTTTATTTGGGTTGACTCTTTTCTCTTTCCTCCAGACTTTTGAGGACAATATAAGGAAGAATAGAACTGTGATTAGCAACTGGATAAAATATGCACAATGGGAAGAGAGTCTAAAGGAAATTCAGAGGTAAATCTAACATATATAAAAACACCATTTCACATGTGGTAATGAAAAATTTTGATTGTACAAGTACAGTATTATTATACATCTGCTTTAGTCAGGTAAACATTTCAATTGTTATATGTTATTTCAGATAGTTACCTAAAATGTGATTGTTAAGTTTTATATACTTTTCCCCTAAAAAATGTTACCTTGCAGAGCCCGTTCCATATACGAGCGTGCCTTGGATGTCGACTATCGAAATATCACTCTATGGCTAAAATATGCAGAAATGGAAATGAAAAATCGCCAAGTAAATCATGCCCGAAATATCTGGGATCGAGCCATCACTACTCTTCCTCGGGTCAACCAGTTCTGGTAAGGTTATGACAGTATGATTTGTATGTAGCTTACAAGATTAACAAACTTATTTCACTTTTATATGAAAGAACTTATTGAAAAACAGATTTTTAACAACCTACATTTCAAATGTTTGATCTTTTCTGGAAGAGGATGTTTTTTTGTTTATTATTTAATAGAGATAGTATTGTTTTATTTAATCTTTTGGACAATAAGCCTTAGGTCCCCCTCTCATTACAAACATGAATAAACAAATAAATGAATAAATGCTCTCCAAGGTTTATTTTTTCCTAAATAATTTTGACTCCAGGGATTATCTTGGGATGATTTTGTTATAGGTATAAATATACTTATATGGAGGAGATGTTGGGAAATATTGCTGGAGGCCGGCAGGTTTTTGAACGCTGGATGGAATGGCAGCCTGAGGAGCAAGCCTGGCATTCCTATATCAACTTCGAATTGAGATATAAAGAGGTGGATCGAGCACGTAGCATTTATGAAAGATATATCCTTTGAAAAATTTTTGTCCTTTAAAAAGTTATTACTTAATCTCAGATTGTGAATTTAGCTTTTAAAAAATGTGATAAAATGAATATTTGAATACCTAAATATTCAATGGGGTTATTTTATTTTAAAGTAGATAATAATAATGCTTATTATAATGAGAGTAAGTTCAATTAAAAAAAATTGACTGTCATTAGTAAAAATTATGAAAATACATAATGTATTTTAAAGATATACCTTCTATATATCAGTGTAAGTAATTATTAGGTATGTCTGAATCCCAAGAAAATGTTTATTTTTTTAAGTTAAAAGTAAAGGATAAATGGAATGTTAACCATTAGGGAAACATAAATAAAGATAAGTACAAATTGTCAGGTCTTTAAAAAATAAATAAATAAATAAATAAATAAATGAAAAGTTATTACTTATGTCACATATCCCTTACGGAGTCACCTGCTCCTAAGTTGGTAGTATTTATTTTCTGGATAAGCAGTTTAAGAATATAGATTTTATGTACTTTGTAGCCTATCTGCTTTAAACAGATGTTGCTCTTTTAAGCCAAAGAAAAACATTTCTGAGTAATTCTTGGTGATGTTTTCAAGGTATTCATTTTATTTCTGTTTGTTCTTTTTTATAACATGATTAATTATTTAATCATTTTTCTTAAGGTAACTCTTTAAAAACAGGTCGTATAACATGTTTAACATGTATGAAACTGCCTGCCATCTAGGGGAGAGGGTGGAGGGGAAAAGTTGGTACAGAAGTAAGTGAAAGGGACAATGTTGAAAAATTATCCATGCATATGTTCTGTCAATAAAAAGCTATAATAAAAAACCAAAACAAACAAATAAAAAAATCAGAGAAGGATTGATATCCTCAACCATGCAAAAAAATAAAATAAAAACAAAAACAAATCAGGTAGTACTATAGTAGAATTACGATCTTTATGTCCTCTTAACAATAAGGAAACAAGTTTATAAAAAGAGTGACTTTCCCTAGGTGTTCTAGTTATTAAGTGGCAGAGCTAGGATTTGTAATATTCAACTTAAAGATCAGTGCTTTAATCATATGTCATCAGCTATGCTGTTTTAAACAGAAGAGATAGTCTCTTTTTAAGTGCTTTTCTTTGATTCATATTTGTTGTAAATAGAATGAGTTCATTCTGTCAATCATTTTTGGTCATTATCTCTGGTTACATTTAAGTTTAATGATAAATCTGGAGTAGGGTAGGTTTTTCCCCATAAAGCAGAAATTCCTTTTTAAAAAGTTTTTTAATTTAATATTTTTAATTTCCAATTACATGTAAAACATTTTTTAACATTTGTTTTTAAAATCTGAATTCCAGATTTTCTCTCCTCACCTCATTCAGGAGTGTGCAAATGAAGTTATACATAATATTTCCATAAAAGTCATGCTGTAAAAGAAAACCTAGATCCCCACAGCCCCCTCCAAAAAAAACCCCAAAACCCTCTAAAGTAACCAAAAAAAAGTATTCATCAATCTGTATTTAGACAGAATCAGTTCTTTCTTTGGGTATGGATAGCATTTTTCATCATAAATCTTTTAGTAAGTCCTTCAGAGTAGTTTTGGATCATTATATTGCTGAGAATAGCAAAGTCATTCACAGCTGATCATCACACAGCATTGCTATTATTTTATAAAGTAATTTATAGTAGATTTCACTTTGCTTGAGCTCATGGAGGACTTTCTAGGGATTTTTTTGAGAGCATCCTGCTCATTATTTCTTTCTTTCTTTTTTTTTTTTTTAAAATAGCTTTTTATTTACAAGATATATGCATAGGTAGTTTTTCAGCATTGACAATTGCAAAACCTTTTGTTCCAACTATTTCCCCATCTTCCCCCCTCCTTCCCCCAGATGGCAGGTTGACCAATACATGTTAAATATGTTAAAGTATAAGTTAAATATGTATATGTATATATGTCCAAATGGTTATTTTGTTGTACAAAAAGAATCAGACTTTGAAATAGTGTATAATTAGCCTGTGAAGGAAATAAAAAATGCAGGCAGACAAAAATAGAGGAATTGGGAATTCTATGTAGTGGTTCATAGTCATCTCCCAGAGTTCTTTCCCTGGCTGTAGCTGGTTCAGGTCATTACTGCTCTATTGGAACTGATTTGGTTCATCTCATTATTAAAGAGGGCCATGTCCATCAGAATTCATAATCATATAGTATTGTTGTTGAAGTATATAATGATCTCCTGGTCCTGGTCCTCAACATCAGTTCATGTAAGTCTCTCCAGACTTTTCTGAAATCATCCTGCTGGTCATTTCTTATAGAACAATAATATTCCATAATATTCATATACCATAATTTATTCAGCCATTCTCCAATTGATAGACATCCCTCAAATTCCAATTCTTTTCCATGAGAAAAGAGCTCCTTTGAATATTTTTTTGTGCATATAAGTCTTTTTCCTTTTTAAAAACTCTTTTGGCATTCATGTCTAGTATAAGTTTTGTTAGATCTAAGGACTTTAATGATTTTATAGCCCTTTAGGTATAGTTCATATCTTTTGATCATTTATCAATTGGGGAATTTGACTTAGTTCCATATATATTTTTTCTCCCTAAGGCAATTGGGGTTAAGTAATTTGCCCAGGATCACCCAACTAGGAAGTCTTATGATTCTGAGGCCAGATTTGAACCAGGTCCTCCTGACTTCAGGGCTGGTGCTCTATCCACTGTGCCATCTAGCTGCCCTAGTTCCATATACATTAGAGAAATGAGAAATAGGTCTCTTCATTAGAGAGACTTAAACCAGAAATTTTTAACCTACAGTCCATGAAATTTAAAAAATTGAAAATTGTAGTTTAATATAAAAGGTGTGGAATACTTTGTCTTTTACTTAGGGCATTAAAAAATCTTTTTGCGGGAGTCCATCCATAGGTTTTTTTCAATCTGCAAATGCAAGGAAAGGAATGGGGCAATCCTTATCAAAAAAAATAAAATTAAAAACATTAAGAAACCATGTTCTAAGAGTTAATTGAGCATTTATAACTTTTGGTTATTTCCTTTGGGCTTTTCTAACCATTAGACTTGCAAAATTTTTCATCAATATACTTGCAAGTGTTTCCTTAATTCCTCTGTACTTGTCCTTGTGCATCCTGATGTTAAGAATTGGATCAAGTATGCTCGCTTTGAAGAAAAACATGGCTACTTTGCTCATGCAAGGAAAGTATATGAAAGAGCTGTGGAATTCTTTGGAGATGAGCATATGGATGAACATCTCTATGTAGCCTTTGCAAAGTTTGAAGAAAATCAGAAAGAAGTAAGTATATTTTCAATTTCTGTATATTATGCATACTAAATAGATTACTATGCATACTAAATAGATGTCCATTTTGTATTTATCTTTTTTAGAAATTATTTAATCACGCATAAAGTCAGGATCTCTCCACTGCAGACAGGGGAGTAGTTTAGACAGTAAGAGATAGATAGAAGAAATTAGAAGGGGAAATGATTATTGAGGTCTGGGTTATAAAGGAAAGGCTTGAGCTGGGCCTTTGAAGCAAAGAAATGGAGATTAAACAAAGGCACCAAGGTAAAACTACACACTGAAGTGCTTAGACCTAAATTGGAGGATTCATGAAGGGCAATAATAGAATATAAATCTTGAAAAAGTAGATTGGTGACGGTAAAAGGCTTGAATGCTAGGTTAAGAAGTTTGTGCATCAGTCAATAAAAATTTGGGGTATATTCAAGGTTTTGTGTAAACTCCCACCAAGGGGTTACTGATTGCCAGGGCCCTACATACCAACCTTCCCCAGATAGACATGGAGAGGACACCAACGTTAAGGTGCCAAACAGCCTTTCTTTATTGGTGTTCTCAGTAGAGGTAAGCAGGAAGCAAGGGCAAATGTATGTATGTCTCTGCTTCTCTCTCTGCATCCCTGAATCTCTCTATTTTTCTCTGCATCCTTCTCTTTGCCTATGGCAAAGCTGGCCATTTATATTTACTCTCCTCTGGGATTACCCCATGCTTAGGCCACTCAGCACTGCATAGGTGGATCCGCAGAAGAGAGAAACCTGGAGTTAATGCTGTTTCCTAAGAAAAGATCTAACACCTGTTAGACACAACCTTCTGCCTCAGAGGCCAAGCCTCGTTTTATCTCTTGGGTCCACCCTACCAGCTCACATGGCAATTCTCAGAAGGAAAATCTCTAACAGTTTTGGCTAATATTGCAGAAGTGATTTACTCTGGCAGCAAAACTCTCACTGAAATCTTAACTCTGATGGCTGGTGGAAATGTGGTATTTGTGTTAAAGATTGTACTATTAAAAGCATGAATTCTTACAGATGCTACTGAGTTGGAAGGGCTTCAGATTTGAGCCTGTTAATCTTATATGATTGTCTTCTAAGAATAAGCCAAGCTAAATTTAGTGGCTTATCATTAGAAACCTGACTTCCACCATCAATTAGTGATTTTTTTCTTGGCCGTAACAACTCATGAAAAATGTCTAGGTTTTTAGAGGCAGTAGGTGGATCTGTGTATGTCATTTGTGAAAGCATCCCAACAGAGTTATTGAAGAAAAGAATCTTGCATCAATAAATAATTTTGATCACGTTCAGTCCTCAGCATTGAAATAGTATTTAAAACTTATATGTCATGTAGATTTTTAAAGTTCTTTTAAATGAGATAAGAAATAATTATTAAAATATATTAGCATTTGTATTGAAACTTTTGTTTTTTATAGTTTGAAAGGGTACGAGTGATCTATAAATATGCCCTGGACAGGATTTCAAAGCAGGAAGCCCAAGAACTCTTTAAAAATTACACAATCTTTGAAAAGAAATTTGGGGATAGAAGAGGTATTGAAGATATCATTGTGAGCAAACGGAGATTTCAATATGAAGAGGAGGTGAAGGTGAGTGTACCTGTAGTATGTCTTCCCCGTTCTTTTCCCAGGTAGCAGTTATACTATTGAAGGAAGTCATGAAATCGTTTGGATTGGGTTGCTGTCTAGTTCATGCTGTCTACCTTCAACTGAGTGGGTTCTTGTAGTAGCAAGATCAATATTTTTACTTGTTTCATATTGATTTTCTTTCATGTTCACCTTAGCAACTGTTCAAAACTTCTGTTCATAATCCTTTAATTCTACCTCATCTAATCAAAAGTTTTAAGTCCTTTGGAAGAGAACTCTCAAGAAATTTCCTCATCAAAACTTCAAAACCTCCTGTTCCATCTCAAACCTCTACCATTGGAAGATTTTGAAGACATCCTCTTTGCCAAAGCAAAGACTGATGTCTATTCTCTCCTTTTCTGCAGGACCCACCAAATAAATTAATTTCTTCTATACTCAGAAAACAGTTTAATAGTCTCAGCGAACTGTTGTGGGCCAGAACTTGAAACAAGGTGCTAAGTCAGTGGAATTGATAAAGACAATAGTTATCTAATTTAACATGATTTAACCTTATAAGGAGATGTTATGGGCCAGAACTTGAAACAAGGTACTAAGTGGAATTGAGGAGACAATGATTAAATGTAGTTTAGCATTGATTTAATCCTACAACAAATAATGGTTTCCTAGTGATATAATGATTAGTATATACTCAGTGTGGGGCATATAAGCAAGAAGCTCGCAGGGCCAGAAGGACAAGTACACTTGAAGCTCTTGGAGGCTGAGACAGATTCATTCCATCTTCCACCTTTGTTGTGGCTGGAAGCTGAAGCACAAAACCTTGGAAGTCTGGGAGATTCAGAAGCCAGAGAAGGCAGGCAGGAGCTTAAGCTCTCGGAACCAAGGAGAGAGATAGGCCTGTAAGAAAGCTAACCGGGCCCCAGGAAAGGAGACAAGACTTGAAAAGAGAAAATAAAAGATTTGGACTTTAATACCTGGCTGCATTTGGGGTGATTACTGAACTGAAACTAAAGCTGCCTCCAGAGACACCAAAGAAACCTCAAGAGAGAATTTTACAGAGAACAAGTGATTCTTTCCTTTCAATAGAGACTTTTAAATGTATGGTATTATTATGAAACGTAGTCTCTATATCCACTGTTTCTGTTTAACTCTTGGAAGGGAAAATTCAATTCTGGAATGTGAGCAGATGACGTTTTACAAATAAGTGATGTAAAAGCAAAATAGCACTAGTAAAACTTGGTAAAGAAATTTAGAAAGTCAAAATTGGCAGTATCTGAAAAAGACCTGAGTATTTTTGTGCATTACAAACTCAGTATAAGTTAAGTATTATGTAGTAAGTAGAAACAAAAAAAGTTAACAGGATCTTGGGCCATGTTTAGAGAAGCATCATTTTTAGGAACAAAAAGGCATTTATAAAGGAGGAAACACCAGTTTAGGAAAGATATCTAAAAGTTGAAGACTATAGAGGATGGCAACCAGGATAGTGAAGGACCTTGAATACATGCTATGACAGGATTGGTTGAAGGATCAGAGAAGAGAAAATTCAAAGTGGCCATGTGGCCTAGTCATGTCTTTGAAGGACTTTCATGTCCCTTTATAGGGATTAGACTTGATATATTTTCTCTCATATGGTAGGAACAAGAACAAAGAATAGAATTTATGCTCAGTATCATGAAAAAATATCAATTATAATTCATCAAACTAAGTTGAATGGGGGAATGTTCTTTTCCCCTCACTGGAGTTCTTTAGGCAGAGATTAGATGACCATTTGTTACATATGTTTTGGTGGAAATTCTTTTTTGGATATAGATTGGACTTAATAGCTCCTAAAATCTTATCCTTCCAAATCAGAAATTCTGTTAATTTCCTCATAGTGTGTTGTAATGTTCTCTGGTAGTTTTCTGGAGGTCTCTGGGGCAGTCTTCTTTTCAGAAAAGTAATCACCACAAGAATAGCCAGGTTTTAAAGTCCAAAGTCTTTATTGTCTCCTTGCTTGAGGCTGCGCAGCTTTCTGGAGAGTCTTTCATAACTGCCTTGGTCTCAGCAGGCTAAGTGCAAAAGGCCAGCCACCACGGTGGTATGAGATGAAGTGAATCTGACTCTGAAGACTTGTGCTTCAGCCTCCAGCCACCACCAAAGTGGAATGAATCTGTCTCTCAGTCCCTGATGGCTGTTATAAACTCTATTACATTATCATAGGTGTCAATCTTAAAGAACTATATTAAGTACTAAGTACATATACTGAACTAGAGAACTATTCATCACCATGCTAAACTAGATAACCATTGTCTCATCAATTCCACTGACTTAACATCATGTAAGAATCTTTGTTTCAGACTTCTGGCCCATTACAGTGTGTTACTTCTTATTTAAAATAACAAAGGAAAAAAACAAACATGTAAACCTTGACTTTGGCCTTGGCTTTGCCATTCATGAACTCTGTGGTATTAGGTGCCTGCTTTAACCTTTATTTATTAAATCTCTTAGGAGTTTTTGAAGAAAAAAGTCAGAAGTATTCTGAAAGCCTTGGAAATAGTGACTATGTAAATTCTGACTCTTAAGATCATGTTGCCTAGATACTCTTGAAAATCCCTCACCACTCCCTCTTTTCCTAATGAAGTAGAGTGTACTTTATGGTAGATTGTGAAATTGATTTTCTTTTTAGGCCAATCCACACAATTATGACGCCTGGTTTGATTATTTGCGATTGGTGGAAAGTGATGCAGAACCAGACACTGTGCGGGAGGTATATGAAAGAGCCATTGCCAACGTGCCCCCTATCCAAGAGAAGAGGCACTGGAAGCGCTATATCTACCTCTGGATCAACTATGCACTTTATGAAGAGTTGGAGGCAAAGGTAAAAGGAATAGGAAGAATTGCATAGAAGGAATGCATGACCTCTGATCTCCCCAGGGTTCAGCTTGGCTGAACCTCCTTCAAACTGGAGACTAAATCTCTAGTTGCCAGGAAGACCATACTATATATAAGATATAGTGACCTTCAAGTTTGTGATTAATTTCATATTTATCATATAGTATTTCAAAAACTTCTGTTTGCAGAACACACAAAAGTTCTTTTCTCTTGAGCTACTGTAGAGTGAAACCACTTGATTTATTCATCTCAAGATGAATAAATGTAAGATGAATAAATCAACCTAAGTAAGACTTTGTTTAATTATATATAGTTCTCTTGAACTTTGTTGTAAATTTCTATTTCAAATATATCTCAGGTGATATGTAAGAAAAGTAATTTGTTTAATTTATTTGGGCTAGGGGTGGAGGAGAGAGAAGATGGAAGTGGGAGTTTGTATTCTGATGATCTGAGCAAAAAATTATGTGTGTATGCACACGTGTACATATGTATATACTTAAATACATTTTATTGTTGATCATAGAATACTGAAGAGTTTTATTTCTGCTGATAAGGAAAAAAAGCTCTTCAGAAAAAACTCAGGTAGTTTATTTTATTTTTTATCATAAATGAAGTCAGTGTTTGAAAACATAGATATCTGAAAATAGTTTAGGTTTGTAATTAGAATTACTAAAATCTGCTGCAAAAAAGATGACTAACATTTTTTCTGAAACTTTCTATTGTTTGTTTATAGGATCCAGAGAGGACCAGACAGGTATATCAAGCTTGTTTGAAATTGATTCCTCACAAAAAGGTATGATTCTTCCTCCTCTGAGCTTGAGTACCTTTCAGGGTTCTGTTTTAATACTCTAGTCATTTTTTCCTTGACAATCTTATTCATTCCTGTGGCTTCAATTAGCTGGTGAGTCACAAATCTGCATAGTTCCCCTCTAACCAATACCTATATCTTATCACGTCCTTCTCAGAAACTACAGTGGCTTCTCATTGCCACTGTATTAAAGTACACTTGATATTAAAGGAATTTTGTATTCTGGCTTTAAGCAACTTTTCTAGCCTGGTTTCATACTACTTCTTGTCAATTTATGTTCAAGCTAAACTTTATATTGCTATACCCAGTTACTGAGCTTTTCTCTCTTGCCCATTTTCACTTACTTATACATATCATGTTGCTTCACATCTTTATCTTTTGAATTCCTTCTTTATTTGTTATATCCAGCAACACTGCTTTATTATTAGTCTTCACGTGTTTCTCCCTACTCATTACTCCTCCTTGACTTTCTTCAATACTCAGCTCAAATCCCACCTTCAGGAGGCCTTTCCTGGTCTACTCCACTGCTAATGCCTTTCCCTGTCTATTTTATATTTCTTGCATGTTCATAGTTGTTTCCATGTTGAGTGTCCCTTTAGACTAGCAATCCTTGACAGCAAGGATTTATGTGTTTGCCTTCTTTGTATCCCCAGTGCTGCTTGGCACTTAGTAATAAATGCTTGGGGACAGACTGATTGAAGAGAGGTTTAGTATGAATCAGTAGAGGGAATACTCCCCCCCCACTGATGAGATTATAGTATTTTGGAATATTAAAGTAGCAAATATTACTATTGTATGATAGTGCAATTGATTGTAACCAAAGTACCTCACCATCTTTAGCTCCAAGAGATTTATTTCAGAGAAACAAGAATTTTTTATTTTTAAAATTATGTACTTCTTTCATAAATAATTTTTAATTTACAGTCTTCTAACCTAGAGGTTTTTTGTGCTTTTGTTTTTCAGTTCACTTTTGCCAAAATATGGCTACTGTATGCCCAATTTGAAATAAGACAAAAAAATCTACCATTTGCTAGAAGAGCTTTGGTAAGTTAGAAGAAGACTGGTGCATGACAAATCTTTCATGTTTCACAATCAGACTTAATATCATAGTGACCACAAATAATCCAGAAAACCCAGAAAGCAAAGTTTTATCTTCAGTAGTTCAATAAAATCAATGCTATTGCCTGTCCCCCTGTTCATTAATACAAATGAACCTTCTATTTCAACTGAAAAAAAAAAATGCTAATTTATACTCATACTGCAGTTATCAAAAACCAATTATTCCTTGGTATATGCTTCATTCTCTGAATGTAGTTTATGGATATGTGAGTATATCTTCTCTACCAGTAGGTAGCTCTTTTTCTAATAGGTTGGCTTCTCTAATGAAGTATTTGAAAGCTACTTTTACAGTTTCCTAATTTTAAATTAAGAAGAAATGGTTTATTTCTTGCATTTCATTACCATTTAACTACAGTAAACTTTATACCCCAGCTATCAATGAGCAAACTCCAGATTGCTAGTCAAAGCAACAACACATTAGAGTTTGGAATTAGAAGAACCAGTTGTGGTTCAGGCTTTCTATGAGTTTAAATAATATTGTACCTCAGCTTCTTACCTAATTCTAATGATCCTATGAAAATTGCTTCTCTCTTTGGCCCTCTTTGCAAGGCAAATTGAGTGTAAATGTAGTTAAGGTCAGTTAAGATATATTTTGAATTCATTATATTATGCATTAGGAGCCAAGTGGCACAGTGGAGAGAGCATCAAATTTGGACTCGAGTTCAAATGTAGCTTCACTCACTTGGACTGTGTGACCTGGGCAAGTCACTTAACCCTGACTGTCTCACCAAAAAATAAATAATAAAAACTATGTTATAACCATACACTTAAACAGAAGATATTTGGAATGAATCATTTATGAACAACTCCTTATTCAATTTTAGCCTCTTATTTCTGAAATTTAAAATTTGCAGCATGAAAGCAAAACTACCTGTTTGCTAGGAAAGAATTTAGGAATCATCATAATTTAATCAGAATAAATCAGGATTTATATCCAAATGAATGACTTTTCCTTGGGTACTTGTTAAACCTGCAATCAGAAGCTGGCCTGATAAGTTTTTTGTTCCTTGGGACAAGAAAGTATTTTGTGTCCTACTGATAACACTCGTTTCATCCAGAATAGTCCCTAAGACATACAGACCATTGTTGTGTAGTAGCAAGAGACTTTTAAGTAGTCATTCTACTTTATTTTATTTTCTAGGGAACCTCTATTGGCAAGTGTCCCAAAAACAAATTGTTTAAAGTCTACATTGAATTGGAATTGCAACTTCGAGAATTTGACCGGTGCCGAAAGCTTTATGAAAAGTTCCTGGAATTTGCGCCAGAAAATTGTACATCATGGATCAAATTTGCTGAGTTAGAGACAATTCTTGGAGATATTGAGAGAGCCCGCGCAATATATGAGTTGGCTATTAGCCAGCCACGTTTAGACATGCCAGAGGTGAAGAACTTAAATGATATCTTGGGCATTTTCTTAGCATTACTTAGTACTAAAAATATTATTGATATTTAGATATGTGTGTGTGGGGACAAAATTGAAATCTAATTGGATAACTCCAATTTTTTAACCAGAATTCTGCTATTCTTGGAGATTCACATAACAAATGATAAAAAAGTTTCAAAAGTATTTACCCTTGGGGCAGCTAGGTGGTGTAGTGAATAGAGCACCAGCCCTGAAGTCAGGAGGACCTGAGTTCAAATGTGGCCTTAGACACTCAAAACTTCCTAGCTGTGTTGCCTTGGGCAAGTCACTTAACCCCAATTGCCTCAGCAAAAAATTAAAAGTATTTATCCTCTTTTCTTGAAGGAGAGGTTTTGCTTCCTCATATCAAAAGGAGGAAAAGGCATAGATTTCCTTAGCTTGTCCCAGAATTTCTTTGTTCTGGTGAGCTAAATCATTTGAATTGAGAGAGATGCAAAAATGAATATTCATATTTGTCAGTTTTACTCTATCGAGCTTGTGTGGGGGAGGTTTAATAAACGTGTATAGGTGTCTAACTGTTCAATTAGTTAATAATCAGACAATATATGGAAAGAGGTTTCAATGACATCTTAGTTGGGTTTTTTGGGAGGGGTTGGTTTTTTTTTTTGTTTGTTTGTTTTTCAATTTAAACACTGAGATATTTAATTACTTTATTTAGGTGCTCTGGAAATCATACATTGATTTTGAAATTGAACAAGAAGAATCTGAAAAAACAAGAAGTCTTTACAGAAGACTGTTGCAACGAACACAACATGTTAAGGTATGTGCTTGTTTTTTATAATCCCTTCATCTTTTTGCTTTCCAATAGTCTTTGAGTTAGAAAAATATTTTAATCTTGCAGTTGAAAGTTTTGTTATTTGCATAAAGAACCAGAATGCTTTTAAGACATCAGGTATAGCTCAAGTGCCTTTGAAATTTTAACTTTATCAAGTAGGTTGTTGAGACCTATGAAAAATAACATTGAGCTAAAAAAAATTAGAAAGTCATTGCAGGTTTATTTAAGATTGGAGGACAGAAAAATGTTTCCAGGGAAATAGGGAATCAGTTCATTTGAGTTTGTTTCTTGTTCTGCTGCTTCTCTTCATCTATAAATTTTGTTTTCATTGGGTTTGTACTTTAACCTGTTGGGGAGTTGTATTTTTATATTGTAACAAATAGGCATTGTGAAGCAAAACCAGTTCCCACATTGACCATCTAAAAATGTATGTTTCTTGTATAGAGTCTTATCACTTCTGTCAAGAAATAGGTAGCAACAACATTATAAAGACAGACAACTTTGAAAAGACTTTAAAAAGGCTAATGAATTTATATAATTTGACCTTTTTGGTTCACTGCTGTAGGTTCTTGTCATTTTGTCATTTCTACTACTAAATGGTAAATTGTTGGGTATTTCCAGGTAGAGCTAATTGAAAATTAAATAGGAGGAAGGCCATTGTTAACACTTGTTTTATATGGAATTTTGTCTTAAGTGATTGCATTTATCTACTTAATTTGATTTTATTATGGTGTTTTTCTAGGTATGGATCAGTTTTGCCCAGTTTGAACTCTCTGCAGGAAATGAAGAAAGTTTAACTAAATGCAGACAAATATATGAAGAAGCCAACAAAACTATGAGAAACTGTGAAGAGAAAGAAGAAAGACTCATGTTGCTAGAATCCTGGAGAAATTTTGAAGATGAATTTGGTTCAGAATCTCATAAAGAGAGAGTGGACAAACTCATGCCAGAGAAAGTTAAGAAGAGAAGAAAAGTACAGGCAGAAGATGGGGTAAGAATTAGAAATTTAGGATTGTTACTAATTTTATATAAAAATAAATTGATATGCACATACCTTTAGATTTCCCTCTTCATATTTACAAGTTTAAGTCTAGGCAACTTGAATTTAAATTTAATTTTCGTATAACAGGCACTTTATAAGTGCTTATTGAATTGGATATTGGGATTATATAGATTGTGATTTGGGATTTTTGATAAATATAGGTAAATTCTCACATGCTTATAATTTTTTTTCCTCATTTATTTGTCCCACTTATAATCCACATTTATTTCTCCCAAATTTTAGGCTATTAACTCTAGTAAAGTCATTTTTCCTTTACCAAAAAATGAGTTAGAATGGGACCATGCATTGCGAAAGTGTCCCACTTAAACGCTGAAAGTTAAATGTTTAAGATATATCTATTCCATCTTTATTTTCTCTCTTCATAGTCTGATGCTGGCTGGGAAGAGTACTATGACTATATCTTTCCAGAAGATGCCGCAAACCAACCCAATCTCAAACTGTTGGCTATGGCCAAACTTTGGAAGAAACAGCAGCAAGAAAAGGATGCTGCAGAGCAAGACCCAGACAAAGATATGGATGAGAGTGAATCTTGACTTTTTCTATGTTCTTTTTTTTTTTTTTTTTTTTTTATAAATTCCTACTCTACAATTATTATGACTTAGGAGACTTTTGTGGAGTATTTTTATCATTGTTAACCTTGTATCTTTGCTATGTTATGCCTTTAAAATGTTGCTAAGTTAGCACTGAGAAGCCTGTAAATAAAGAACATAAAATTTCTTTTTTAGAACAGATTTATCTGTTTTGATAATAGTGATTTTCAAAATACAGATTTTCAAAATACAGATTTTAAAAAATATCTTAGATTGGATTGATTATATAACTACAAGACAATTTTCAAATGTCATCTTAGCAAGTAATAACCATTCAGTTTACATTTTCTATACTTTTCCCGATAAAGAACTAGTCTGTTATTTTTAACATATACAGTGTGGGCTATATCTTGGGTTTTATACATTTAGGATTCCTTATGAGAAATTGTTGGGTGTATTCAAATTAATATAAATATTAAATACCTATAAACATTTGTAAAAACTATCTAGCTTCCACTGAACTGTTTTTATAGGTAGTATGACAGTAGATAGAATGCTAGAGTTGGAATTAGAAAAGCTTCAGTGCGAATACCTGTATGTTGTATACTAGGAAAATCACTGTTTCCCCATCTATAAAATGGGAATGATAATAGCACTTAATCTTTCAGAAAATATATCAGAATGCCTTGCATATCTTAAAAAGCTATGTGAGTTATTAGAGTTAATTTAGAAATTATGGAAAATACAGACAACTTTGAAGAAAGCCTAAATATATTGTCAGGGAAAAAATGTAATAGTGGGCAGTCTTGAATTTAAGAAGAGCAGAAAATGAAAATATTACCTCCTAGTTCCTATAAATGCCATACAAAGTGTACATTTTATACATGGGATGTGAAACTTTAGAGAAAGCATGAGGACTAGACTTAATTCATCCCACCCCCTGTCCAGATACATAATAGCTATGTGATTCTGGTCAAATTATTTAACCAGTTTCCTCATCAGAAAAATGGGGGTAATATTGTTTACAAGGGTTTACATATCTTAAAAGCACTATATTGATTTTAATCCCAGTTGCCTCAGCACAAAAAAAAAAAAAAAAAAAAAAAAAAAAAGTGAGTATATATGTATTTATCAGCTGTTACTGAGAATATATCAGCTGTTACTGATATGTTAACTATTTCTTTCAGCCTGTGTTATATCCCCAGGAAAAGGATTTATTTCTAATTGTCATGTACCATAAGACAATCATAGGGTTGTCCAGGCAAGAATACAAATATCAAACATCAGTGATCAGAAAATGCTTAATACCAAAATTCATGGATGCTGTTTCTTGGACATGATACATACTGTCAAGACCAAAACATCAACAGATAGGATGAAGTCAATTCATGGGTGCCTTTTTTTTTTTTTTCATTTTTATCAGAGTTCTGAGTATAAAGACAAAGGAAGGCAGAATTTGACCAACATAGTCTTTGGCCTAAGGAGCTTTGTGACTTAATGGAAACCATTTAAGATTGGTAAAGTAGGGGCAGCTGGTTGGTATAGTGGATGGAACACCAGCCTTGAGTTCAAATGAGACCTCAAAAGCTTCATACTTCCTGGCTGTGACCATGAGCAAGTCAGTTGCCTCAGGGAAAAAAAAAAAAAAAAAGATTGGTAAAGTAGAAGGATTGTAACCTTTGAATGGGAGGTCTCTAGCAGAAGATGGGGTTTGAATGGCATCTTGAAAGAAGCCAGGGATGTGAGATGAGAGAGGGAGACTTTCAGGCATTTGAAACAATCAGTAAAAAGACATGGCAAGGTAGATCGTGTGTTCTGTGTCCTAGGAACAAATGTCAATTTTCTAAAGCCTTGAAGTGGGTAAATAGTAAAAAGCATAGCTCTTCTACTTTACTGGTAACGGGTTCTGAAATATTAAGTAATTTTCTCATAATCACACAGTATCTGAGGAGGAAATAAAAGTCCCTTGGGGCACCAAATCTAGTATTGTAAACACTTGTCAAATGTGATTAACATAAATTTAAAATTAACACAAAACAATACAAGATTTGCAACATAATCATTTTATCCTTACAACAAATCTGAGAGATAGACAGGTACTATTATATTCTCCATTTTACAGTTAAGGAAACATCACAGATTAAGTAATCTGCCCTGGGTCACGGAGCTACTAATAAAATAGATTTGAACTTGTCTTTCTGACTACAGGTCTAGTATCTAGCTCATGGTATGAAATCCTAAATCAGCCATATTAACTCTTTTAAATGAGATAAACAACATCTACCGCCCAAGACATTTGAGGATAAAGGTTATTGGGTTGAACCATACATTCTTGTAACTCATCTCAGCCATTCTTAAAATTCAAGACCAGAATGACAACATTTAAGTAAATTTAAGAAAATTTAATCTGAGGTCTGGGAATGGGACAGTAAAGCCAGCCTCAAGGTTAATATGTAAAATATGTAAGTTCAGGACTCACCTATGACATATACCAGCTTTATCATCTATCAGTGATAGATTGCTCTGGTGAAGGTTGTTTCCACAAAAGGAATTCATACTAATGAAATAGGCATTCCTTCTCAAAACTGACATCTAGCTCAAGGCTAAGGAATGCTTTATTTTTATTTTCCCTGGAATGGTATCTTGCATTATAGTAGTAACATTAATATAATCCATAATTATTGATTTCAGACAATTGTGGTATAAAATAATGTAATGGAATCAGAAAACCAAACTTTTCCATTTACTAAGCTGTATGACGTTTGGCAAGTCCTGTATCTCCTTTGAGCCTCATCTAGAATAAAGAAAACATTTCCACTATCTCACAGAATTGTGGCACAGTGGATAGAGTGCTGGACCTCAGGTTCAAGAAAAATCCTCTTCCAGAGTTCAAATTTGGACTCGGATACTTAATTAGCTGCGTTATCCTGGGCAAATCACTTAACCCCATTTGCCTGTTTCTTCATTTGCAACATAAGCTAGAGAAGGAAATGCCCAAAAACCTCCAAATGAATCAGACAAGTAAAAAATGAACAACAAAAAAAGAATTGTTCTATGAGATACTGAATATAAAGTACTTTGTTCAAAGTAAAATATATAAATATAATTTGTGAAATTCAAAATGCTGTGTATCCATATAAGACACATGAAAACTAATTTTCAAGTGCTGAATTTTGGAAATATAAAACATTCAGTAAAGTTATAAGGATTTCTTGTCATTTTGGCTATACAGCTAAGCAATACTTTTCACAAGTTCTCTAATGTGAACTTTGATTTTCAATGCCAAACAGTTCCTCCAAAAGTTATGTATAATTTTTGTAAAATGAACAATTATTTTCAATATTCCTGACTTATTAATATATACAAACATGTATTTTGCATATATGCGTGTATATCTATAAGTCCCAAGATTAAATAAACCACATAATACTATGCTAAAAACCCCAGAATCTTAGAACTAGTAACAACTTTAAAGGTCCAAGTTACAGATAAGGAAACTATGGCTGAGAGGTGAAAATGATGTTTCTTAGCAAGGCTGAGATTTGAACTTTCAAATCCAGATCTCTCCCATATAACCACACTACTTCCTCAAGAAGCAGCCTCAACTCATGTAAGATTATTGCAAGGAAGCTGTTTTACACAGTTCTTTACTCCATACAATTCCTCAGAACTGTTTCTTTCACATACTTGATCATTCTTAGACATTTTTAAACCAGTAGGAAAGTTAGGATAAAAAAACCAAAAACAAAAAAACAAAAAACACTGCTAGAAGGGGGAAAGGAGGGAGGAAAAAATTTTGGAACTCAAAATCTCATAAAAATGAGTGTTGAAAACCATCTTTACATGTAATTGGAAAAAACAAAATGCTACTGAGATTTTTAAAAAAAGATTGAAGGGAAAAAAAATTAATGAAATACTGCTCACTTTCTTTAAGCTTAAGATAAGACAACAGCCAAGAATGATGTATGTTGTAACCTCCCACCAAGGCTACTGATTACCAGGGCCATACATATCTTCCCCGATAGACATGGAGACAAGACAGATGTTAAGGTGCCAAAAAGCCTTTCTTTATGAGTAATTTGAGCAGGGGTTAGCAGGAAGCACCCTCTCTGCATCCCTGAATCTCTCTACATCTCTGCCTTTCTCTACTCCTCTCCTCATCCTTCTCTGCCTATGGCAAAGCTGGCCATTTATATTTACTCTCCTCTGGGATTACCCAATGCCTAGCCCACTCAGCACTGCATAGGTGGATCTGCAGAAGGGAGAAACTTAGAGTTAGTGCTGCCTTCTAAGAAAAGATCTAGCAAGAAGACATACACCTTGCCATCTCAAGGAAACATCTGTAAGACACAACTTGCTGCCTCAGAGGACAAATCTCTTTCTACCTCCTGGATACTACCAGCATACATAGGTAATTCTCAGAAGGAAAGGCTCTAACATGATGTAGTGAGAAAAACAAAAATCTAGAGAAGACAATTGACTGAAACTGTTACAAAGAGAAATCCAGGAAGTTCAATTCCCAATGTAGAATCATTCACTTTATAAAAGTCATACCAGATAAACACACAATCTATATACCACAAATGGGCTGTGACTGACCTATAAAATTGCTATTTTCAACTCTTCAAATTTGTTTTGAAATTAGTCACTTTATTCAGTAAGACTACAATCAGAATTAATCACAGATTTATAAAAAACAACATTCACATAGTGAATTTGTGTTTTATTACACATTTCATCTTTATACATTTGAGTTTTTCACAACTGCTTTTAAAGCTTCATTAAAACACTATTCAATATGAAGATCAAAAAATAGAGGCAGCAGTGATTCTCAGGCACAGAATTTATAAGAGAAATGAAGCCAATATTTCCCTAATACTTACCTAATATAGTGAACCATGATAATGGAATGTCTTGTTTCCTTTTGGCCTAGCTGCCTTTTTAATTGCATATGAAATATAGTGAAGAGCTTTCTTTAATGTGCTATTACTAGACTGGGACTTAGGAGTTTAAATTAAGAAGTCCATGTAGAAAGTATTTTCTTACTTAAGTCTTCAAGACATGAAGTGATTATTTTTCTCCTAAAGGATCTTCAAGATGCACCTGTATACACAGCTCTGAAATTGATTTTTAGAGTCAATTTCCAATGAAAAATATTATTGTCCATAAAAAACGATCTGTAGCATTCTCTGCCTAAGAACCACTGCCTAAAGTTATTCGATATCTTCAGGTCTCACAGGATGAGGTAACGGTATGATGGATTTCTTTTCTGTGTCCCTGGACAGTGCTTTCCTCATATCTGTTGATAGGCAAAAGTTAATTGTAAACATTATTTCAAACCAAAAAAAAAAAAAAATTAAAATTCCTTCATTAAAGATTTCTATTATGCATAAACAATGGTTTATATTAGAACCATATAACAAATGTTGATTTATCTTAACTAAACTATTCACACCTTATTACTTGCCAGAAAGGAGCCTAAATAATCAGTAAAATCCAACTATAGAATTGGTCCCATGATACACAAACTCTTTTTTTTTTTTTTTTTTTCTCTGAGGCTGGGGTTAAGTGACTTGCCCAGGGTCACACAGCTAGGAAGTGTTAAGTGTCTGAGACCAGATTTGAACTCAGGTCCTCCTGAATTCAAGGCTGGTGCTCTATCCACTGAGCCATCTAGCTGCCCCGATACACAAACTCTTATAACAGATGCACATCAAAATGAACAACATAAAGACAGTAAACATTCACTTGAAAAAAAGGAGAAATCTTGGTGCCAATACCAAGAACAAAGGTACACAGAAAGAACAATTGCTATAGCTGAAGTTTAAAACTATGTTCAATAATATCCCATAGAAAGGGATTTTCAAAGAACTATTTTGATAACTATTTGAATAAGCAAAGAACAGAAATACTGATACTAAACTACTTCAGGTGAATATGCTGGTTCATTCTTATTTAGCTCCAAAATCAGGTTGCTTACCATAAGCATCCTCATCAGGTTCTCCATTGCTCGCAGAATAGTATTCTATTACTGTTCTATAAACACTGTAGCCCAGTTGCTTATA